>NC_139941.1:55315838-55628338 GCF_963454915.1 Gymnoscopelus microlampas
GGCTACTCAAATCCTTGTTTGAACATTTTTTGGGGCGGTGTAACCTCCCCCTATATGTGAGGTTCGGACATTGACTAATCCTGCATCGTGATTGGCCACCAGTCTACACCCCTAACCCCTACACATTCAAGTCAAATCTATACTTTTCTTTAAATGAGCGTCCATCCGTGTGATGACCACTAGCTGTAATGTGATTGGCTGACTTTATTGGTTGACTCTATTCAGGACTGTGATTGGCTAGCGAAACACATGACACATGTGCAGCCCTATGAATAGGACTATGGCACTTAAAAAAACACATTTATGTTTTCTTTTTAAGTGAGTCATGTGATGACCACACACCGCCCACTTCACAATGGGTGTGATTTTTTGTATTAACACGAGAACAATGGCTTTCATTATAGCATGCTAACTGTCCAGGAATAAAAACCTGAAGTTTCTATTCGCTTGGATTCCCCATAGATGATGTTCCTATAGGCAGGTTTGAATTAAAAAAATCACACCCTGTGTGAAGGAAGCGGTGCCTTTGATGAGCCCCGTGCTCAAACATACATACGCATCCCCACTTCTGGTGGGGAGTTTGTGTTGTCATCAATATTTGTTTATAGCCCAGCCAATAAGAATACAGAGGGGAATACATACGGACGGACATACGGACACACGGACAAAGTCAGATATAGAGCGGCTGGCACCGCTAAAAATGTACTGTACTGTACCATAATGAAGATAGGTTGAAAATGGGTGAAGTGGTCCTTTAAGTTCTAATTACTTCAGATGAGCTCAGAGAATAGATACTGTGTTGATAATGTAATTTACTGTATTGATCCATATAATCCATATGGGAAAGCAAATGAAACTACATGAGTATGTATGAGCGACTTAATGCTAATATTGTGTTGATTTCAGCCCATGTTGCTCAGCTGTGCACCGTAGAAACAAAGCTGACTGCTACTGACAACCAAGTGCAGGAACTGAGGAGTAAGTATATTTACCAGACATTATGTTCAAAAATGAAGACTGAAAATGATTTTCTCCAAATATAATGTAATTCACAAACTCACAAGAATACCACTAGATACTAGAATGTTCTATGAAGTACTGTAGCCACTGTTTAGTTTGACTACTTTGTCTTGATGAAGCTGATAGTTGGATGTAAGCTGCTATACTGCAAGACAGTGTATGTAATACAATTGATTGGTGCATTGAACTAATAATATAATATATGCTTTTATTATATTATAAACAATGTGATAATGTTCTGTGTTGACAGACAAACCAAAGGTGGCCTTTTCTGTTGGTTTGGGTGATGGACGAGTTGGACCATTTGGTTCTACCACCACTCTGATCTACAAAAGAGTCATTACTAACATCGGCAACGCATACAATCCAACTACAGGTAGGTTATGCTTAATTCATGTTAATTAACGGGGTGCCGTGATTTTCAGTAATCCCCCCCCCCCCAAAACATAATCATCAGGTATTATGGTTATAGTAGGAGGAAGATTTGTTTTCAAAAAAGTGTACAGAAATTGTTAAAATTATGTTTTTATGTGGACAAGCTTAGCACCACCCACCTGTCCTAGTCCCTCCTCCTCTTCATGCCCACACCTCTTGTGTTATGATAATGAGGGGAGGGTATATTATTACTATGTCACTAAAGGGCTGTTCTTCTATTGGCACGTTTGACCCTCAAGGTTTCAGCCTCCAGGAAGAAACTCAAAATAGTCAGAGAAGACATAAAACACCACCACTTAATGAAGTTCTATCAACCTCATAGACACATGAAAAACAGAAAAAGTGCAAAACCATGGCACCACCTCTTTACCTCTTTAGTAGAATCAATCAGTTTCCTCAACTTACCTCTATCAGTCAATCAGACATTAAATAAATATTACAGTAATGTACATACGTCTTCAAGGTGTGTTTGTAACAGAGTGGTTCGCTACCCCAGCCTGATGGCCTGAAACTCTAATATCTCCCCTGAGTGATAGGGATATCCCTTTGGCTTAGCAGTAAAGATGTTGGCTTTCCACGTGGGAGACCCGGGTTCGAATCCCGGGTGTTACATGTTTCCTATTTAAACCAATAGACAAGATGAGATGAGAGAAGTTTTAATGGTCATTGGTTTTAATTAACAATGATAATGATTTATATCATTAATTAACAATGATATAAATCAGTGGTTCTCAAACATTTTCATATCAAGGACCTCCAAATTGACCGTGGACCCCCATCTGAAGATTATTCCTCTGAATGGGCCAATTCCAAATTTATCACAATGTTTTGAAAATACTGTAGCAGATCTACTAACTCACAACATGCCTCATCACAATGTGTTGTGAGCTTGTAGATCTGCTATTTCTAATAGTCTAATAATAAAATAAGTGTGTGTGTGTGTGTGTGTGTGCGCACACACGCAGGTATCTTTACAGGACCTGTGAAAGGAGTGTATCAGTTCAGATTTACTGCAGGTGACTACACGTCATCAACTCATGTGTACATCCAGATGTATAAAAATGAGCAGAGACTCATTCAAAACCATGCATACACCGATACAAATTGGGAATATGTATCTAATGGAATGATCATAGAGCTGGAGGAGGGAGACAGAGTTTACATGCGTTTACCTGGTGGGAGCAGCAAGCTCTATGATGACGTAAACAACCACAACACATTCAGTGGTTCTCTGCTCTATCCTATGTAACACTACTACAGGTACCATTACATTAAAGAGATGAGTGTTTGTTGGCCCCCATAATGTTCTTATGCATTCTGTCAATAAACACAATATTCAAGCATTTATATTTGTCTTCTTCTATGTTTTACTGATTATCTTTAAGACTATAGTACATCTAGAAGACCAGTGATGAAGTGTTTTTGTCCATATATGACACATGCACTATATGAGAAAATAACAACATTCATATTGAATATTCAGTATAGGCTATATAAGAGAAAATAACATTCATATTGAATATTCAGTATTGTAAGAAGACAGAATATTCAGTATTGTAAGTCTTGGTTAATGTATGTTTTGTAATACAAATCTACAAAGTAACTAAAGTTCTCAAATAATTAGTTGTAGTGGAGTAGTACAATATTTGCCTCTGAAATGTGTAGGCCTAATGGAGTAGAAGTAAAGTATTGAAAATTGGAAATACTCCTGTAAAGTAAAAAATACCAAAATAATTGACTTTCCACCACTGATAATGGGTGTGTTAGACTTTAGTTGTTGGCATGCCGTTGGCTCTGGACATACCTATGAGTAAAAGTACAAAGGCATTGGTATCAAAAATGTACCAAAAGTACTAAAATGTTTGAAAATAGCAGATCATGCTCACAACGTTCACAACAAACTGTACTATATATAACAAAATCATTGTGGTGTTTCATACTCTGAAAGGCCCGTCTATGTTTTATCTAGTCACTTCAGTGGAATGTGTTAAATCAGTGGTTCTCAACCAGTGGGGGGGGGGGGGGTCCACTTCCAAAATTAGCACTACAACACTGCGCACGCACGCACGCACGCACGCACGCACGCACGCACGCACGCACGCACACACACACACACACACACACACACACACACACACACACACACACACACACACACACACACACACACACACACACACACACACACACACACACACACACACACACACACACACACACACACACACATGCGTAGAGGGAATATTGTGCTACATTACATTACCTTACAGTCATTTAGCAGACACTTTTATCCAAAGCGACTTACAATAAGTGCATTCAACATAGGTAGGGAACGAAACTACTAATCACCAGAAGTCTGAAGTGCATTTTCTGCTAAAACAAGCAACTAAGAGTATACCTAGCGGCTAGAGCTGAGGTAAAAGTGCAATATATCAGCTACCTACTTGTTCTAGGTGTAGCCTAATGTTTTGCAAAGCAGCCAGGTAGAGGGAATATTGTTCTAGGTGTAGCCTAATGTTTTGCAAAGCAGCCAGGTAGAGGGAATATTGTTCTAGGTGTAGCCTAATGTTTTGCAAAGCAGCCAGGTAGAGGGAATATTGTTCTAGGTGTAGCCTAATGTTTTGCAAAGCAGCCAGATAGAGGGAATATTGTTCTAGGTGTAGCCTAATGTTTTGCAAAGCAGCCAGATGAGGGAATATTGTTCTAGGTGTTGGCGTTGTGCTTCAGAATCTCACCACACTCTATCTGGAGGCCACGCCCCTTGAACACAAACACGCCCTGTCTTGAGTGACAGCGCGTCCACACAAACACGCCCTGCACGGTTGCTATGAAAACAGGCTAAATAAATGTATATATCTATCTATCTATAGTGATCGCACGACACAATTATTATATTTATAGGCCCTACTGGGTTTGGTGATGTTCTATATTGTCTGAATCAGCTTTGTTTGCGTTTGTTTGTGTGTGTTTAAGTGCTAAAAGAGTGACTTTTAGAGCTGTTTCACCGTACAATGTAAGTCAATGAGGAGCATATTTTTAAGTGGGCATTATCATGTTATTGTTCTGGTCCTAGACACCCTGCACATAGTTGTGTGTAAAGCGGAGGTTTCCCTGAACAGGAGAGGAGCCCCAGTCTGGTCAAGGAGGAACCAGAGCCTGAGCCTCCACACATTAAAGAGGAACAGCACTATCAATTTATAATCAATGGAGCAATTATTTTAGACATCTTTACATCATGGCAAGGTAACTACACAACGCAAACCTCTACCAAAGTGGTCGGAGACTCAAAGAGTCTCCTTTGAGTCTCCTACCGGATACATTAGCATCTTTCCGCCAGTAATCAAATTATTGGCTTAGGAATGCGATAAAAAAATCTCCATGAATTCAATGCTTCATGGGGTGTTTAATTGATAGAAAACAAGAAATTGTTTTGGGTGAACTACTCCTTTAAAGGGATGATGGTTGAGATTAGAAGTGTGTGTATAATAAAGCTTAACTTGTAACTTCCTTCATTTGGAATAAGAAAACTCCACGATAACTAAAGGTTTTCTTACAAAGAACACAAACAAAGATGAAGTTACATTACTAGTCAGAAACATGACATGTAGCCTACTGATTCAATTATCATAAACTTCAGACATGTCCTTCATGGGTGCAGATTGATGAGTCCTCCTGCACACCTTCATCTTTAGTCACTCTAGTAACCTGTACTTGAGTAATGTACTGTACTACTACTTCAGTTTTTTAAATGGTATTTTTACTCTACTGGAGTATTTCCAATTTTGAATACTTTTACTTCTACTCCACTACATCTCAGAGGCAAATATTGTACTTTTACTCCACTACAATGATTTGAAAACTTTAGTTTCTAGTTTACTTTGTAGATTTTGATTATTATTACAAAACATACATCAACCACTTCAGCCCTATCCATACCATACACTATTCAATTCAATGCTCATTGATGCTCATTGTAGCTCATGCTCCAATTCACTGCTCATTCATACACTACGGACATGGACTGATCCAATTTTCAACGGCCGTTTACAACAGAATGGACGATCGCAGTAAAAGCGTTTGTGTTAGGGTGGATAGACGAGAGCCTCCCTCCCGAGTCCCTCCACACAGCCTTTGTTTACATCCATGTCCTCATAGTGGCTTCCGTGGCTCTCAGTGGATCATCAAAATAAAGTAGAAAACGATGGCAGCAGCGGATGAATTAATGCATTCATATATGGCAGAGAATGTGTTAAAATAATCTGAGTCACTAAAACTCTTGTCACAGTGTTTACTGTGGAAAGGTCTGTTGCCTGTGTGGCTACAGGTTACTTACTCTTGTCACAATGTTTACAATGAAATGTTTTTCTCTCCAGTGTGGACACGAAGGTGTGTCTTCAGGGTATTTGACTTATTGAAACTCTTGTCACAAAGTTTACAGGGGAAAGGTTTTTCTCCTGTGTGGACACGAAGGTGTGTCTTCAGGTTATTTGACTGATTGAAACTCTTGTCACAAAGTTTACAGGGGAAGGGTTTTTCTCCTGTGTGGACACGAAGGTGTGTCTTCAGGTTATTTGACTGATTGAAACTCTTGTCACAATGTTTACAAAGGAAAGGTTTTTCTCCTGTGTGGATACGAAGGTGAGTCTTCAGACCATTTGACTGATTGAAACTCTTGTCACAATGTTTACATGGGAAAGGTTTTTCTCCTGTGTGGACACGAAGGTGTTTCTTCAGACCATTTGACTGATTGAAACTCTTGTCACAATGTTTACAAAGGAAAGGTTTTTCTCCTGTGTGGATACGAAGGTGAGTCTTCAGACCATTTGACTGATTGAAACTCTTGTCACAATGTTTACATGGGAAAGGTTTTTCTCCTGTGTGGACATGAAGGTGTGTCTTCAGGGTAGATGACTGATTGAAACTCTTGTCACAATGTTTACATGGGAAAGGTTTTTCTCCTGTGTGGACATGAAGGTGTGTCTTCAGGGTATTTAACCGACTGAAACTCTTGTCACAAAGTTTACAGGGGAAAGGTTTTTCTCCTGTGTGGACACGAAGGTGTGTCTTCAGGTTATTTGAATGATTGAAACTCTTGTCACAATGTTTACAAAGGAAAGGTTTTTCTCCTGTGTGGATACGAAGGTGTAACTTCAGGGTATGTGACTGATTGAAACTCTTGTCACAATGTTTACAGGAGAAAGGTTTTTCTCCAGTGTGGATACGCTGGTGTCTCTTCAGTAAACATAGGTGTTGGAAACTTGTGTCACAATGTTTACAGGGGAAAGGTTTTTCTCCTGTGTGGACATGAAGGTGTGTCTTCAGGGTATTTGACCGACTGAAACTCTTGTCACAAAGTTTACAGGGGAAAGGTTTTTCTCCTGTGTGGACACGATGGTGTGTCTTCAGGGTATTTGACTTATTGAAACTCTTGTCACAATGTTTACAAGGGAAAGGTTTTTCTCCTGTGTGGACACGAAGGTGTGTCTTCAGGGTAGATGACTGATTGAAACTCTTGTCACAAAGTTTACAGGGGAAGGGTTTTTCTCCTGTGTGGACACGAAGGTGTGTCTTCAGGTTATTTGACTGATTGAAACTCTTGTCACAATGTTTACAAAGGAAAGGTTTTTCTCCTGTGTGGACACGAAGGTGTGTCTTCAGGGTAGATGACTGATTGAAACTCTTGTCACAAAGTTTACAGGGGAAGGGTTTTTCTCCTGTGTGGATACGAAGGTGAGTCTTTAGGCCATTTGACTGACTGAAACTCTTGTCACAATGTTTACAATGGAATGTTCTTTCTCCTCCTGTGTGGACACAAAGGTGTGTCTTCAGGGTATTTGACTGACTGAAACTCTTGTCACAATGTTTACAGGGGAAAGGTTTTTCTCCTGTGTGGACATGAAGGTGTCTCTTCAGGTCACTTGACACACTGAAACTTTTGTCACAATGTTTACAGGGGAAAGGTTTTTCTCCTGTGTGGACATGAAGGTGTCTCTTCAGGTCACTTGACACACTGAAACTCTTGTCACAATGTTTACAGGGGAAAGGTTTTTCTCCAATGTGGACACGAAGGTGTCTCTTCAGGGTATTTGACTGTCTGAAACTCTTGTCACAATGTTTACAAGGGAAAGGTTTTTCTCCTGTGTGGATACGCTGGTGTCTCTTCAGGTGATCTGACTGATTGAAACTCTTGTCACAATGTTTACAGATGTGGCTTTTCTTTCCTGTGTAATTCAGGGTATCTGTGTGAGTCTTTACTTCTTCTAGTGGAGTTAAAGTCCTGGTAAACTTCTGATAACTGTAGGATCTTGGTTCATCTGTATCTCTATGCTTCTTGCTGGTGACTGAGTTTGTTATTTGCTCAAAGGCTGCTGAGGTGACCGGTCCATTCCTCCACATTTGGCAGTAGAGGTCGTTGTGGCTTTGTTCAATGTGTTTATGGAGGGCGACCTGAGATGTGAAGGTGTATGGACACTCAGAACAAGAGAGAACCTGACTCTGGGAGGACTGGGAACTCATTTCTGAGAGAGAGAGAGAGAGAGAGAGAGAGAGAGAAACTCCATTTTCCGCTTTTGCATTTTTTCCCATAAATCAGTACTATTTAACACCCTTTACGTCTGTGTGTTGATTAAAAAAATATTGAGCCAATGAAAAGTATTAAAAAACGCTTCTGACAAAACCAGCTAACTCCATTGGATCCTCAAACCAGCAAACTCCACCAAAGGGGGGTGGAGTTAGCTGGTTTTGCTGACTCCAGGCTCCACCCTCTTTTGACCTCCAACCTCATTGTGAGCTTGGAGGTCCATTCAGCTGTTCTTATCAATGATGAACAAAACCTCATAACTCCACTTTTTGTTTTGATTTAGTAATTTCCTGAAAAATGTACATTTTGGAGTTAGCTGGTTTCTGCCCGACAGCAGATATATATGTATTCAAAGATTTGCACACATTTTTTTTTTAAATAGCCAAAGAAATCTAAAATGACACAGATGCGCTCCCGGATTGAAAGGGTTAATTACCATTGCTGTTGGCTTGTGACGTCTGTGTCTTTGAAGTGACATCTTCGTTGAGTTTTCTGCCTTTCTTCGGCTCCTTTCTCTTCTTTTTTGAGCGGGACTTTGAGCGGGAGTTCGACCAATCGGAGTCGTTGCCACTATGGTCTTTTGGTTCCCACGGCGTGTCAGAATGACTAACATTGTCCTCCTCATCACTGCTGCATTGCTGCAGGGCTGCTGGTGGATGGAGAGCCCGGTGAACCATGTTCAGAGGGAGTCTGTGAAGGACCACCACCGCTGGATTCATATGAGCCAGAAGAGATGTGGAAGAAGGTTCATCTGGGTGTTTGTGTGAATCCTGAGCCCTTCTGGTCTGTGGGTGTTGTTGTGCCTTGTTAGATGCCACAAGAGATGAAGATATATCACCTAAGAATAGAAAAGGGTGATAATAGGTTTATTAATTACTTGATATCACTTGGTTTATGTTACCGAAATCAATTATTTTCAGCCCCACATTCTGTCATTCTTTTGTAGCTTAGCTTCTGATTCATTCTAGTGCAGCTATTGGAAAAATATCCAAAAAAACAAGATCGATCACCTCACTTCTTGAACTAAGGCCCTGCTTAGACTGCAGTCAAATCCAGTCAAATACTATTCATTTCTCAAATCCGGTTAATTCCTCAAATCCGATCTTTTGGCCCGACTGTTCACACTTCATTTGCAAGTGACCGGATCTGATCTGTCACAGATCTGTGTGTTCAGACTGATTTGAACAATGTCAACCCAAAGCCGCCCTGTGTCGACATGTGTGCTTTAGTTACCGTGGTAACGACGTAGGCGCTAGTTGATTACGTTCAGGAAATGTGACATAACAGACGACAAGCGACAACATCAAAAACAATACATGCATGTATGATAAAAACATTGCATTTCTCCATCTGTCCACTGAATGCTGCTCGCCATTTCTTCTAGAAACTTATGCTGCACTATTGTTTTGTTTTCATTACGATTACCTCGTTTTTAACGATTACCTCGTTATTATCTCGTAAATCAAAATCAGTTCTCGTGGTCTGTAATGACGTCAGTGGCGCTCAGAGTGACGTTTTGGACAGTTTGATATGTGACTTGGGTGTTTAGAGCAGGTTACTGCGTTCAGACTGATCAGACTGATCTTTAGAAATCAGATTTGAAACCACCTCTGAATGTGGCTCAAGTCAGATTTGTAAAAATCAGATTCCATGTGATCTGTCTCTGTTCAGACGTCATAAAACTGATGGGATTCCAATCTGGATATGACATAGATCTGATTTAGGCTGGATTTGGCTGCCAGTCTAAACGGGGCCTAAAATGTCTTCCCTGTATGAATGATGTTTTGCTACAAAATGCTCAACTAAGGGATTTCTGTCCTTTATGACTCATCAAGTGTTTCTTCAGATTACCATTTCTTGTTAACCAACTGATTCAGGTCGTTTTCAATAGAGCTTTTGATGCGAACTTTACAACTAAAATATTTGTCCTCTGTATGTATTAACAGACCATTCACTATTTAAGGTTTAGTTTAGCAACAATCTGTACAATTACGTTTAGTTTGTTTTGATGGTTTCATGTCAAGGGAGAGCTTGTTGCTCAATGATAATATTTGTCCTTCCTTTTACATATAGGGCCCTATTTTCGCCGGTGCCTTACCCATTATCCCTACATTTTTGCTATTTTTGACTATTTTTAAAAACATTTTCAAGTAGTTCAACTAGCTGATCTACATAGACATGTTGTGAGCTTGTAGATTGGCTATTTGAACTTTTATTTTATTTAATTTTTTTATTGTAACAAATGGCAAAGAAGTTTAGGGATAATGGGTAAGGCACCGGCAAAAATAGGGCTTTCAGTGTTTAAAGCTGACTGACCTCCACTGGTCTCCTCCCACTCATCACTGTCTTCAGTGACTTCAGAGTCAGATTCAACTTCTCTCACTGCAGAACAGTGTGAAGAGACGTCTTCTTCATCATCTTCATGTTTCACTGCTAGTAATGTCATCATTGGTCCATCAGGTGTCTCTGGTCTTTGAAGTAACTCCTCCTGTTCCTCTTTAATGTGTGGAGGCTCTGGTTCCTCCTTCACCAGACTGGGGCTCATCTCCTCCTGTTCCTCTTTAATGTGTGGATGCTCTGGTTCCTCCTTCACCAGACTGGGGCTCATCTCCTCCTGTTCCTCTTTAATGTGTGGAGGCTCTGGTTCCTCCTTCATCAGACTGAGACTCCTCTCCTCCTGTTCCTCTTTAATGTGTGGAGGCTCTGGTTCCTCCTTCACCAGACTGGGGCTCCTCTCCTCCTGTTCAGGGGAAACCTCTGCTTTACACACATCCATGTGCAGGGTGTCTAGGACCAGAAAAATAACATGATAATGACCGTTATTTTTTTTCCCATGTACAAAACGAGGTATCATTACTTACATTCACCAAACAGTTACTAACTTCTCTCTCTCTCTCTCTCTCTCTCTCTCTCTCTCTCTCTCTCTCTCTCTCTCTCTCTCTCTCTCTCTCTCTCTCTCTCTCTCTCTCTCTCTCTCTCTCTCTCTCTCTCTCTCTCTCTCTCTCTCTCTCTCTCTCTCTCTCTCTCTCTCTCTCTCTCTCTCTCTCTCTCTCTCTCTCTCTCTCTCTCTCTCTCTCGTGCTAAATGCCTAAACTATAACTGCCTGTACTGTATGTACAGTATGTTTATACGTATGCATGTCCCCTCAAAAGTGAGTGATAATCACAGTTCATGCCATTCATTCATTAATGACAATCAATCGCCATCTAAAATGTGATACAATCTGTAGTAGTCAAGAGGACAAGCCAGTTTGGTGTGTCCAGGCTTTGGAGAGATAGTTTGGACACTACCAGCGACATGAAGCCACACTCAACAACAGCCACAATGTTTCAGCGCTCCAATGAATCATATATGTTTGTTTCAACGTTTTCACTCCTTCTCTCTCCACACGATTCCTGCTCCACGTGAATGGAAGAATAGCCTTTAAAGGTTCACTATCTGCTCAGTTCAAAGCTTGTTGGATGCCTGACTTTGAGGACATTAGCAAATAAAGACACCATTTGGGGTTTTATTGGGGGTTTTCGAGCCTAAAAGTATGGTAATTGTTTGGGCTGGGCCGAGCTTCGGGTAGGCCCAGTAGGGCCCAGTTAGGGTTGGGCCTTAATTTTCAAGCCCGTTGAGAACTCTAATACCACTCTCTGTATAATATTAGTTAAAGCTGAGATCCATACGTTTAATGTCCTACCAAGGATTCAAAAGCGGGTCTTTAGCGCTCTGCTAACAGGGAAATACTGCTCTTGCTTTGTCAAGACTGACCAGTCATGTTATTTAGTAGATACATGAAATATAATCCAGTGGTCCAGTGGCAGGTAGTTTCCCACCTGGAGGACACAGGGACAAACTTAATGTCACTACAGAGACCCTCTGGACAGACACAGGTAGTTTCCCACCTGGAGGACACAGGGACAAACTTAATGTCACTACAGAGACCCTCTGGACAGACACAGGTAGTTTCCCACCTGGAGGACACAGGGACAAACTTAATGTCACTACAGAGACCCTCTGGACAGACACAGGTAGTTTCCCACCTGGAGGACACAGGGACAAACTTAATGTCACTGTCAGGTGGAAACCTTGTACTGAAAGTCCATAACTGTTACTTTTCAGGGAACTGGAACAGTTTTCATTGATTCAATATTCATAAAACCCACAGAAAGAATATCACTTTCACATGTCTTCACAAAAGTAAAAAAAAAATAGTATTACTAGATCTACAAGCTCACAACGCATCACATCACAGTGCATTCTGAGCTTGTAAATCTGCTACTTTTGTAGGACATTATTGTACAACAAATTAAAGGTAGGGTAAGTGATATTTTTTCCTTTTTTTGTTTTTCTTGTTAAAAAGGTTAAAGTACTATATGATAGTAATCATTGCTACAGAGTGTTTGTTCGGTCACAGGGGTCTCTCCAGCTCCAAGAGAATATAGTGCATTTTCAGGTAGGGGACAACATTTAAGCCAATCAGGAGAGAGCACTGAAAATGCATTTTCTGTTCAATAAAGAGCTGGAGAGACATGGAGACTCCTGTTACTGAACAAACACTCTATAGCAATGATTACTATCACAATATAGAGCTATTTAACACTGTTACTGAACAAACACTCTATAGCAACGATTACTATCACAATATAGAGCTATTTAACACTGTTACTGAACAAACACTTTATAGCAATGATTACTATCACAATATAGAGCTATTTAACACTGTTACTAAACAAACACTATAGTAATGATTACTATCACAATATAGAGTTATTTAACACGTATTTTAGCCAAAGTAAATCACTTTCCCTACCTTTAATTTACAAACAAAGAAACATAAAAAGTTTAAATATAACGTTGCAGCACAACACATTTGATGAATCACATTGCAGGATGACCTGATAGCAGAGTGGCTAGCACATTGGTTCTCAAAGTGGGGTCCGGGGACCCCCAGGGGTCCTTGAGGGAGTTCTAGGGGTTTCCCGGCTAAATGATGGATAGTTACAGGGGCGTCAATTGGGTATTTTAATCTGTGGGAGTTGGCAACCCTAACCTTGCACACCTTAGCTTTTGCTGAACTGACGCCACTGGATAGTTAGGAACCAAATGGACCCTTATGGGACTGTAACTCTGAGAGTGTACAAAAGGAACCAAATGGACCCTTATGGGACTGTAACTCTGAGAGTTTACAAATGGAACCAAATGGACCCTTATGGGACTGTAACTCTGAGAGTGTACAAAAGGAACCAAATTAACCCTTATGGGACTGTAACTCTGAGAGTGTACAAATGGAACCAAATGGACCCTTATGGGACTGTAACTCTGAGAGTGTACAAAAGGAACCAAATGAACCCTTATGGGACTGTAACTCTGAGAGTGTACAAATGGAACCCAATGAACCCTTATGGGACTGTAACTCTGAGAGTGTACAAATGGAACCAAATGGACCCTTATGGGAATGTAACTCTGAGAGTGTACATTGTGTACACTCCCAGAGTTACATTAACATTGATTTTACAATATAAATTGGGGTCCCAGAGATAGAAATGCCATTAAATGGGGGTCCGTAGCCTAAATGCATGTCAAACTGGAGGTCCTTGAAATTAAAATGGTTGAGAATCACTGCTAGAGCCGTAAAAATCTTCTCTTATGGGGGTCCTTGATATGAACACGTTTGAGAATCACTGGTCTAGAGCATATACCACATGGACTCTAATAACTGGAAAAAATACTATACTTGTAGATCAGCTATTTTTCCACAATAGTATAACATTGGGCTGAAGTTAATCAGATTTAGTAGATTATATGGAAAATAATCACTAAGACCATCGATAGTTGCAGCGCCTAGCCTTGGATCAAGGCGGATATCGATCATATATAAGTCTTGTATCAAGGCTACAGTGAATTAACTTAGATAATAACATTCACTATCTTCATTTTTCTAGAGTCACGGACCAGTAACATGAAACAGATAAATAGTTACATTTCATTACTGTTGTTCCATTTCATTACTGTTGTTCCATTTCATCACTGTTGTTCCATTTCATCACTGTTGTTACATTTCATTACTGTTGTTAGTTTTCTGTTTTGTTAGCTGTACTATTTGTGTATCAAACTTTGAATGACTGTGGCATTGCTAACATTAGCAGTTTAGCATCTGGAAGTACAATGCTACAGTAAATCATACACACATAGCTAATAGAAACCTATAGCATTAGATAAAGACTCGTAGATGTATTTGTATCGATGTTGACATCGATGTTGACACTACGAGTCTTAGCTCCACTCCCCAGACTGCCCTGGAATGTCAGCTCCAAAGCCCGTATTTCTCCAAACATGTAGAAATGCTAAATAAAAGGTGCTTTACCCGCTTACCCCAAATGTTACCTAGGTGTCCGAAGTATTTGTGTAATGCATTAGTCCATATGTGTCAACAAACATGTGTTTTAATCCCGTCTGTGGCCGAACGCCATTTTCTCCCTCTCGTTTACTTTTTGTTTACATTGAGTGTAATTCCAGCTTTCACCGGATGCGCCCCGTCACTACCGCACATAGGGAACTTGAATTCCGACAGAATCGGCCACAGACGGGATTAAAACACTTATTTATTGAATAATATGGACTAATACATTACACAAACACTCCGTACACCTAGTTAACATTTGGGAAAAGCGGGTAAACACCTTATATTTTACATTTGTACATGTTTGGAGAAATATGGGCTTTAGAGCTGACATTTCAGGGCAATCTGGGGGGTGGAGCTAGGACTCTCGTTGAGTTAAAATAAAAGTCAAAATCGATCAACTCTACGAGAGTCTTGATCTAAGGCTCTATAAAGCAGTTAATTATTTACATTACCTCTGATCCCACCATGAAAAACTCCATCTGGTTCCAACTGGAATGTAACAGGCTTCTGCTCTGTTGTGTAGTTTAATGACATTATTGTAGTTCTGTTGTTGTTGTCACGTGGTTGCTCTGTGCGGCAGACAGGAAGTGGATTCTTCTTCTTTTACTTTCAAGCCGGGTGGCAACCACTGCTTTTGGCTGCATACCGCCACCTACTGACTGAGTCACAACGTTGTGAGCTTGTAGATCGGCTATTTTTCAAATAAATAGCCAAAGTAACTGTCTTCAGCCAAACGGCTGAAGACAGTTACTTTGTAGACTTCCTTGCTCTGACTGAGACCTGGATCCCACCAGAAAACACTGCTACGCCCGCGGCTCTGTCAGATGTGTACTCTTTCTCTCACACTCCCAGAGCCGTGCGGATAGGTGGTGGTGCTGGTCTACTAATTTCCAGAAAATGGAAATACTCTCCTGTCTCACTGTCACAATTCTCTCCTACCTCCTTCGAATTTCATGTGGTCACTGTCTCTCATCCAGTCAAGCTCACCATTGCAGTTGTTTATCGCCCACCGGGCCCTGCTGGTGGCTTCCTGGAAGAGCTGGACACTCTAGTCTCTCACTTCCCTGTCGATGGCTCTGGATTCATCCTTCTGGGTGACTTCAACCTCCCGACTGAGAAGCAGTGAGACCCACTCCTTTCGTTTCTCGCCGCCTTCGACCTAGTTCTCTCCCCATCTCCCCCTACCCACGAGGCTGGCAACCAACTGGACCTGATCTTCACCAGATGCTGCTCTACAGCTAACCTGTCCGTCACTCCTCTTTACAGTGAAAAGGTTAGAAAAGGTAAGAAATTATCTGATCACTACTTCATGTCCTACTCTCTCTCTCTCTCCTCTCCCCCCTCACAGCCCCTCCCTACCCACATGATTTCCTCACGTCGCAACCTTCGCACACTATCCTCCACTGATCTCTCCTTCTCTGTTCTCTCTGCTCTCCCTGCCCCTGAATCCTTTGCTCTTCTATCCCCTGACACCGCCACTGATCTTCTTTTCTCTACCCTATCCTCTTCTCTAGACCATCTCTGTCCCCTCACCACCAGGCCTGCACGCCAAACTCCACCTGCTCCCTGGTTGTCGGACTCAGTGCGTACTGAGAGACGGAGCCTGAGAGCGGCTGAGCGCAAATAGAGAAATGGCAACCTCCCGGAGGACCTTCTTACCTTCCAAACTCTCCTTTCTACTTTTTCCTCCTCTCTATCTGCTGCTAAAGCTGCTTTCTTCTCTACTAAAATTCAGGCTTCTGCTTCCAACCCTAAAAAACTATTTGAAACTTTCTCCTCTCTCCTGCAACCACCACCCCCTCCGCCCTCCTCCTCCCTCCTCCCTGACGACTTCGCCAACTTCTTTGACAAGAAGGTGAACGATATCCGATCCTCCTTCACTCCTCCCCCGGCTGATGCCCTGCGCACTACCCACACCTGTCTGCCTTCCACACCTCCCTCCCTACTCCTCCTCCCTCTCCCCCACCCTCTCTATCCCACTTCTCTCCCCTCTCCTCTAAAGAGGTCCTTCTTCTTGTTACCTCTAGTCGCCCCACCTCATGCTCCCTGGACCCGGTCCCATCCCCTCTGCTGCAGTCCTCTGCACCTGAACTCCTTCCATTCTTAACCCACCTTATTAACACCTCTCTGACGTCTGGCTACTTTCCCTCTGCTTTCAAGACTGCCAGAGTCACCCCCCTCCTGAAGAAACCCACACTTGACCCCTCTGAGATCAAGAACTACAGACCGGTTTCCCTTCTATCCTTCCTATCTAAAACTCTCGAACGTGCTGTCTTTAAACAACTGTCTTCCTACCTCCACCAGAACAACCTCCTGGACTCCAACCAGTCGGGCTTCAAAGTGGGTCACTCGACAGAGACTGCCCTCCTGGCAGTGACGGAGTCGCTCCATGCCGCTAGAGCGAACTCTCTCTCCTCAGTCCTGATACTCCTGGACCTGTCTGCAGCGTTCGACACAGTGAACCACCAGATCCTCCTCTCCACCCTCGAGGGGATGGGTGTCTCAGGCTCTGCACTCTCCCTGTTTGCATCCTACCTGACGGGTCGCTCCTACCAGGTGATGCTGAGAGGGTCTGTGTCAGAACCACACAGGCTCACTACTGGGGTTCCCCAAGGCTCGGTTCTGGGTCCTCTTCTTTTCTCCCTCTACACTACATCTCTTGGTGCTGTCATCCACTCCCATGGCTTTTCCTACCACTGCTATGCCGATGACACCCAGCTGATCCTCTCATTCCCCCCCTCTGACACACAAGTGGAGGCACGCATTGCTGCTTGTCTGGCTGACATCTCGGAGTGGATGTCGACGAACCACCTGAAGCTCAACCTGGACAAGACCGAGCTGATGTTCATCCCGGGGAAGGGCTGTCCTCACCGAGACATGGCCATCACCATTGAGAATGCTGTGGTGACGTCAACTCGGACTGCGAAGAATCTGGGTGTGACCCTGGACGATCAACTGTCGTTCTCGGCTAACATCGCATCAGTGACACGGTCCTGCAGATTCCTCCTCTACAACATCAGGAGGATTCGCCCCTTCCTCACGGAGAAAACAGCCCAGGTGCTCATCCAGGCTCTTGTCATCTCCCGCCTGGACTACTGCAACTCCCTCCTTGCTGGTGCTCCGGCATCAGCCATCAGACCTCTGGAGCTTGTTCAGAAAGCTGCGGCTCGTCTGGTGTTCAACCGCCCCAAGTTCTCCCACACAACTATCCTTCTCCGTTCTCTGCACTGGCTCCCCGTAGCAGCTCGCATTCAGTTTAAAACCCTGGTGCTAGCCTATAGAGCAGTGAAAGGAACAGCTCCTTCTTACCTCCGAGTTTTGGTCAATGCCCACACCCCTGCCCGACCACTCCGGTCTGCCACCTCGGGGCGACTGACTCCCTCGCCACTCAACGGTCCTTCTGGTCGATCGACACGGTCACGACCTTTTTCTGTTCTGGCCCCACAGTGGTGGAATGAACTTCCCACTGAAGTCAGGACAGCAGAGTCACTGCCCATCTTTCGCCGCAGGCTGAAAACCCACCTCTTCAGGAAACACTATCCTTCCTCTTTGCCTGGCCTACTTGTTGTTAACTAGTTGTACGAACTCTTGTTTTATTTTTGTATTGTTTTATTGGATCTTGTTTAGTCGATACACTTATTTGTTTTAGCTCGTGCTCATTTGATTTTGCCATTTTTGTCTCATCTGTTTAAGAAAGTAGGTAGCTGATATATTGCACTTTTACCTTAGCGCTAGGTATACTCTTGGTTGCTTGTTTTAGCAGGAAATGTACTTAAAACTTCTGGTGATTAGTAGTTTTCGTTCCCTACCTATGTTGAATACACTTATTGTAAGTCGCTTTGGATAAAAGCGTCTGCTAAATGACTGTAATGTAATGTAATGTAATGTAGAGTTGCATTATCATTAAAAAACACGCATTATTACCCACTTCAGCCCTATATACATTTAGGCTATTTGAAATTAGCCGATCGACATGCTCACAATGTGTCGCAATGAGACACATTGTGAGCTTGTAGATCTGCTATTTTTAAAAGATTTCTAGACATTTTATGCATTCGAAAACTTGTGAAATGGGACCGTCTGCATTATGAGTACTTTCTACTTTTAGTACTTTAAGTACATTTTGGTACCAATAATTGTGTACTTTTACTAGTAAAAGAGTACTTCTACTTTTCAGTACTATTACTTTTACTTAAGTAACATTTTTTTGTACTTTTTCCCTCACTGGTACAGAGTAGAAAAAGGTTCCATGGGAGAAGTGAGTTTAACCCCTTGTGGCCTCCTGAAAAAAATGGATTTTCAGAAAAACTGTATGGAAAAGTTGTAAGAACCAATGATCTAGTGCACTGGTTCTCAAAGTGGGGTCTGGGGACCCTCAGGGGTCCTTGGTGGGGTACCAGGGGGTCCCCAGCTAAAAAAGTTATCATATCAATAATTTTAACCACTTTAACCATTATTGTATACTTCAGCCATTCAAAAATAGCAGATCTACAAACCCATAGCACGGCACCAAGTGCAGCACTATGAGCTTGTAGATCTGCTAAATCTGTGAAAATGTGTGCGAATCTTTGAAAATATATATTTATTTTAAAGCGTTTTTAAAATATATTTTTAACTCAGATCTTTGCTTCTGGTGGTTTGAGAACCTCTGTCTGTCTGTCTGTCTGTCTGTCTGTCTGTCTGTCTGGGGGGGGGGGGGCATTGTTAATAAAGCAGAACAGACTCTGATGTTCATATGTTAAGGTCCTCTGATGGTTCACCAAAAAGACCAAGCATAGACAAGGTTAATGTCATGTTACTGTTATATTAGACCTGTCATTTAGGAATACACTTCAACAATACCATACAGCGTAAAATCCTCTTTACAAAGTTAATGTTAATGTGTAGGGCCTACACAATAGCATTGTAGCCTATAGGCCAGGGAATTGTATTCTTTTCAGTATACACACCTGTGAGGGGCTCCTCTATATATTATATTCCATAATAAAACACAACTATCATTAGTCATACACCAGCTGAAAACATTTACTTGAGGAGCCGTTCTCCATTAGTTTCAATACATTTTCAGGAAGTAAGTTTCCCTCTACAGTATATTAAACCTAAAAATGTGTGTGTGTGTGTGTGTGTGTGTGTGTGTGTGTGTGTGTGTGTGTGTGTGTGTGTGTGTGTGTGTGTGTGTGTGTGTGTGTGTGTGTGTGTGTGTGTGTGTGTGTGTGTGTGTGTGTGCGCGCGCGTGCATGCAGCATGCATTCACATGAAATGAAAAAAGAAAGAACTCTGACATTATCTTCCTTTTTGTTATCAGATCAGTGTAGAATAAATAATGGATTTGACACAAACACCTTTAGACAGAGAGAATATTTATACATCTATTTAAGATTTATAAATATATAGTTTAGAGATCATGGCCTTTATCTGAGCGTCTGAAGGCTGAACACTGGTTCACTTAGTTAGGAACATCACACAGCATCAAAACAACACCTGATCACATTGAATCTATTCTCAGCACTCTTTTCAGAGGGTTAGGGTCATTCAGCCCGGCATTTCTTATCATGAAGCACATGTTGGAACTCTCACAACATACTTACTGTCCTCACACATAACCTCACACTTATATATCACTATATTAGTGTATAAATAATAACTACTAATTTCTGCACTAATATAATTAGACTAGAACCATAAAATCCAGAGGTTTTGGTCGCTGCGTGTGAGCTGTTTATTTTAGAGCAATTGCACAGAGAGAGAGAGAGAGAGAGAGAGAGAGAGAGAGAGAGAGAGAGAGAGAGAGAGAGAGAGAGAGAGAGAGAGAGAGAGAGAGAGAGTGTCTGTGTGTGTAGCCTCAGCGTGTATCAGACAGCGTTGCCAGATTTTGCGAGAAATAAGCAACCATGTTTGTGAAAACAAGCCCAACAAAAGCGACTATAAGCACTTTAAACCTATATACATATTTTCCAAATACACACAGCTCTTGTAAGGGGGTCTATTTTCAAAAGGGGGAGGTCTGCAGGCAAATATTAATTTTGGGGGTCCTTGCCATGAAAATGTTTGAGAACAACTGGTTCAAACATTAGGACACAAGGCCAAATAGGCAACTACACTTTCAAGCAACAGAAAAACAATCCCAAAGTCGCTTATAATAAGTGGACATGGCAACACTGCGTGCTTACTTGGTGAGAGAGAGAGAGAGAGAGAGAGAGAGAGAGAGAGAGACACGCATGCATCACGGGAGACATCGATTAAAATGAATTGGAATAAAAACAAATAAACAAATATATGTATAATGTGTAATCCCTGGTCGGGGATCAATCTATAGGGTGAAAACCACAAGGATATATGAAAGCCGATTTCAAGAAATAAACTCCTGCAGTGTGTAATGCTTAACGATCATACGACTCCTTGACCACTTTAAAAGTCCTGCAGTGTGTACCTACAGTGTGTACTTAGACAGAGAACATAGACAGAGAACAACACAAAACATTTGTGGTTTATGTGTAATGAATAAATATCAATCTATTTTTTGAGTTATAATTTCCTCTAACTGAACATCTGAAGGCATTCTCACCACACCAGAAAAACAACCCTACTACATTTATCTGAATAACAACAGCTGATTACATGAAACATATTCTCAGTCGCTCTTTTCAGAGCCGGTATCATCACAACACGATGGTGTCCAGTTGCACATTAACTTTCCACTGGGTATAATGACGCGTCCAATGTTGCTTCATCAGGTGGCTTTTTGGGGCATAAAAGGAGGCTGCGAGACACCAATAGTCACTTTGTTTTCAGAATGAAGGGCTGCGGGGCTTTGCTGGTTTTACTGTTCTGTCTGTCTGAGGCCGGGGCTCAGGGGGAGAGTGGACGGGTTAACGAGATAGAGGGCAGTGTTGAACCAGGTGGCCTCTTACAACCTGACCTGATCTGGACTGAGCTGAAAGAGGTTAGGGACATGGTCCATAGCCTGGGAGCCACTGTGATAGAACAGAGAGGGAAGCTGAAGAACATGGAGGAAGAAGCTAAAGAGCAGAGAGACAAGGTCCATAGCCTGGAAGCTACTGTGATAGAACAGAGAGGGAAGCTGAGTTACACAGAGGCCAGGGTGGCAGCCAGTGAGAAAGAAGCCAAAGAGCAGAGAGACATGGTGGTAGAACAACGGGTTCAGCTGAGGAACATGGAGACCAGGGTGGCAGCCAGCGAGGAAGAAGTCAAGGAGCAGAGCATCTTAATGAGAGGTAAGGATGGAGCTTGAAGAAGTTGTAACGGTGCAGGCTTAAATGTTTCATATAGTCGTTTAACATACATTTCTCTGGGATATTTTTCAGGAATGGCTGCCAAATTGAGTGCGAGTGAGTCCCAGGTTGAAGACCACCAGAGCAGACTGGGTGCCACAGAGGTCCAGGTTGCAGACCACCAGACCAGACTGGGAGCCACAGAGGTCCAGGTTGCAGACCACCAGAGCAGACTGGGTGCCACAGAGGTCCAGGTTGCAGACCACCAGACCAGAATGGGAGCAACAGAGGTCCAGGTTGCAGACTTGGAGACAAAAAGTGAAGGTAATTTGAACCTGATAATATTCAGTGGATGCAGAAAGGAAAGAGTAGTGTTGAAAAAATTACTTAAGAGCGTCACAATCATTTTAACCAAATTTTACAATTTGGCTATTCAAAAATAGCAGATCTACAAGCTCATAGCATGTCACTTTGTGCCGCTCGGTGAGCTTGTAGATCTGCTATTTTTGAAAAATCTGTAAAATGTGTGCAAATCCTTGAAAATAATATACATATATTTTCGTTTTTTTAAAGCAAAAATGTTTTAGGCTACTCAAATCCTTGTTTGAACATTTTTTGGGGCGGTGTAACCTCCCCCTATATGTGAGGTTCGGACATTGACTAATCCTGCATCGTGATTGGCCACCAGTCTACACCCCTAACCCCTACACATTCAAGGCAAATCTATACTTTTCTTTAAATGAGCGTCCATCCGTGTGATGACCACTAGCTGTAATGTGATTGGCTGACTTTATTGGTTGACTCTATTCAGGACTGTGATTGGCTAGCGAAACACATGACACATGTGCAGCCCTATGAATAGGACTATGGCACTTAAAAAAACACATTTATGTTTTCTTTTTAAGTGAGTCATGTGATTACCACACACCGCCCACTTCACAATGGGTGTGATTTTCTGTATTAACACGAGAACAATGGCTTTCATTATAGCATGCTAACTGTCCAGGAATAAAAACCTGAAGTTTCTATTCGCTTGGATTCCCCATAGATGATGTTCCTATAGGCAGGTTTGAATTTAAAAAATCACACCCTGTGTGAAGGAAGCAGTGCCTTTGATGAGCCCCGTGCTCAAACATACATACGCATCCCCACTTCTGGTGGGGAGTTTGTGTTGTCATCAATATTTGTTTATAGCCCAGCCAATAAGAATATAGGGGAATACATACGGACGGACATACGGACACACGGACAAAGTCAGATATAGAGCGGCTGGCACCGCTAAAAATGTACTGTACTGTACCATAATGAAGATAGGTTGAAAATGGGTGAAGTGGTCCTTTAAGTTCTAATTACTTCAGATGAGCTCAGAGAATAGATACTGTGTTGATAATGTAATTTACTGTATTGATCCATATAATCCATATGGGAAAGCAAATGAAACTACATGAGTATGTATGAGCGACTTAATGCTAATATTGTGTTGATTTCAGCCATGTTGCTCAGCTGTGCACCGTAGAAACAAAGCTGACTGCTACTGACAACCAAGTGCAGGAACTGAGGAGTAAGTATATTTACCAGACATTATGTTAAAAAATGAAGACTGAAAATGATTTTCTCCAAATATAATGTAATTCACAAACTCACAAGAATACCACTAGATACTAGAATGTTCTATACTAGAATGTTCTATGAAGTACTGTAGCCACTGTTTAGTTTGACTACTTTGTCTTGATGAAGCTGATAGTTGGATGTAAGCTGCTATACTGCAAGACAGTGTATGTAATACAATTGATTGGTGCATTGAACTAATAATTTAATATATGCTTTTATTATATTATAAACAATGTGATAATGTTCTGTGTTGACAGACAAACCAAAGGTGGCCTTTTCTGTTGGTTTGGGTGATGGACGAGTTGGACCATTTGGTTCTACCACCACTCTGATCTACAAAAGAGTCATTACTAACATCGGCAACGCATACAATCCAACTACAGGTAGGTTATGATTAATTCATGTTAATTAACGGGGTGCTGTGATTTTCAGTAATCCCCCCCCCCCCCCCCCAAAAAAAAACATAATCATCAGGTATTATGGTTATACTAGGAGGAAGATTTGTTTTCAAAAAAGTGTACAGAAATTGTTAAAATTATGTTTTTATGTGGACAAGCTTAGCACCACCCACCTGTCCTAGTCCCTCCTCCTCTTCATGCCCACACCTCTTGTGTTATGATAATGAGGGGAGGGTATATTATTACTATGTCACTAAAGGGCTGTTTTTCTATTGGCACGTTTGACCCTCAAGGTTTCAGCCTCCAGGAAGAAACTCAAAATAGTCAGAGAAGACATAAAACACCACCAGGGGGCTTAATGAAGTTCTATCAACCTCATAGACACATGAAAAACAGAAAAAGTGCAAAACCATGGCACCACCTCTTTACCTCTTTAATAGAATGATAGATTGCTTTATCATTTTACAAACACCTTAGGCTCAGATCACACATTGGAATAAGATAGACACAGACACAGTCGGAGATCTCCGTCATATTTTACTTGGTACCAAGGAGCCAATGTCCAGCTTTACCTGAATCATTTCTGAAGTACAAATACTTTACATTGGTTTATATAGCAACATGAGAAGGAGATACAGTTAAGCAGGAGGCAGGGCTTAGGAAGTACTCAAAAGTATTAGACTACTGTGAGTACTCAGTACTTGAAGTTAGCAGGCAGAGCAGAGGAGGAGAGACACAGACAGCTTAGAGATAAGGAAACTATGTAAACATCTGTAGCGTACAGGAGCTTTGTAACAATAACAAACCTTCCAATATTGGCCTTTAACTCTCTCCTCCTCTCAGCACAAGCATAATAGAAATGAACAATTATGCATTAATTATATGAACACAACATTATATAAAACTGAGAATCGGCTCCGTCATTTCCTCCTCTTGATCAAATAATTAATATACATATTCTTCTTGTTTTCACCTTTTTCAGTGGCCTTGGGACTTAAGCTATCCATCTATCTCAGCTCTAGTCATGGCATAAGACAAAGTTTGTCATTGTTGATCACATGATGAGAATTATAGAATGTCACTTGATATGGTCATTAATGATAGACACGATTGTGGATAATGTCGAAAAAACCTAATGGTAGGAAAAAGATCATTATCACCCTTCATTACCATGTAATGTCTTGCTATTCGTATGAGCGGCAGCCTCAGCCCTCAACCGGGTATATCACTTGACCAATCAATTGACAGTCCTTACTCAAAAACATTAACAGAGCGCATAGAAGCATTGTCCCACTTGTACCCAGCTGTCTGTTCCACCTACCCCTCCCTTGACCTGTGACTCTCTGGAGGGCACTAAGGTGTTAACATCACATCACTGGCATTTTTAGAACTAATGTCATCTGACATGGAAAACACGGTGTTTGATGGCTTCATTAGTATGTGGCTTCTGAGATGATGACCGTTTGGTCGGTTATCCCGCCCCTCCCTTCGGAGGTTGTCTTAAATGCGCCCTCATTCCTCAACACACTCCTCATAACACATTTACACCAGTTGGCATTTTCCATCTCGCTCCATGATATTACATTTATCACACTTCATACTTAGTCCGCTTCAGAGTGACATAAAAGCTCTTATTTATGTGCTTAAAACTGATCATACGTTTTGCACGGCAAATAGCTTGACCCAAGGCTCACTCACTGTTTGGATTCGCGCTTACTTACTATCAGTTAACTGGTTCAGGAAATGTATGATGTAGACATATATCGCTGCAACATAACAATCATAATTATCTTAGCTTTAGCCTTCCCCTGCTTAACGTTAATAATAGAGACAAAAGATACATAGAAAAATATACAATAACATAGAAACTATAAGAAACATGGAAACTATAAAATTAAAAACCACAACCGTAGTCCACTGGTGTTTCATTGTTCTTTCTAAGTGCAACAAGGATTTGTGAGTGGGGGTAAGAATCTTCTTCCAACCTTAGATCTGACCCAGCTTTAAAAGCTAGGCCCCATCTTTCCGTTGGGTGCTACCTCATCGCTTAATGTTCGACAGTGTCCGCACCAGGTTGTGTGACTTTTGTGAGTCCACGTACACGCTGTTTTATCTCACTCCTTGATCTTTATGGCAGTTGACTCAGACCAGGACTCAGAAACGGCTTCTCAGCAGGACATAAATCCTCCAGTATGGAGGCTCCCGCTTGGCTTGGCGACCTTATCAGCTATCTTATCAGCACCAGATCACCAGGCTTCAGTCCGTGGTACCTGTGGAAGACAAAGAAATCTTGGCAGATTACTAGTTCTTTTGACCTTTGTAACGTCTTCAAATTCATTTTTACAGTGTATGGCTTTTACCAGAATTTTTAAAATATAAGTTTGAATATGTTGTGAATGTGTCTTTAATTACTATTAATACTACTATTAATACTTCTTAACTCAGTGTCACTCCCTCCTGTTTGAACCATGGCCATAACTTATGGTCATGATTCAATATACAATTAATTACTTAAAAACCGCTACTTATAATGATTCACAACTTTACTTAGAACACTGCAAATATACTTCAAATATAGAGGAGAAGAAATCATCTACAAAAACAAAACTAAGTGAGAAATGGGGCCTGTGGCATACTAGTATCAAGACACAACAAATGAAAGATAAGTTCCATGAGAACTGAACTCGCTTCCTTTACTATTTTTTTTTTTTTTATAAGCATTCCCATGGGCTTGGAACGTGGGAGTCACTGCTCTCGTCATAACAGCTTGCAGGCTGAGATTAGAATGCCTTCACATGATATACTCCTCACTTGAGTAGAAATACTTTTCAGTCAAAGTGACGAAATGCTTTTAGAAACATGCTAGTTTCTTACATGTGGAGAGGGAAAGGGCCAAAACTATGAATACTACTGATTCTCAAACATGTACGAAGTGTCAGTTTTGACATAGGGTAACTTTACATAAGTCTTCTAATACTTATGATACTTTTCATTATTGAGTATTTCTTAAAATCAACAACTGCTCTACAGCTTGTAGATCTGCCATCTTTTGGAAAAAGATTTCCATTGCTAGTTAAGACACAAATGTCACTTACAAAAGTAGAGCTATCTTCGCTTAAGTCTTTTAACTATTTTTAAATCAAAACAAAAATATTGAATATAGTTTTAATACAAAAAATGCTCCCTATCTCCCCAAAGTCTGTGAGCCACTTTTCATTATAATGGAGCTTTAGATGGCCCTGCAGTGCCATCGTTCACACCATGATCCTGAAAGCCACACACAAACCCTGGGCTAACTTGCTGGACAAAAATGACCCTTGACCTGTGAGTGCACATTCCTAGCTTGGGGTACTTGCACCTAATACATCGTTCTGCTGGGACTGCTGGGTGTGTGACAACTACTACAATGCTCAATACTTAAGCGCTTCGCTTCGCTAATGTACTAAAAACTTCATATTCTACCGCAATGAGCTCAATATCATTAAGCAAAGGCCCATGTTACTTTGATCACTCTTCCAGAGTAAACCACCCACAGGCCTTAATTCAATGTAATGTCACCGCAACAGAACAGAAGTCATAACACATCTTTAACATTTGAGTTTAGACAAAGGGCTTGTAACAGAAAAATGGGCCTTATATGGGAGCTGGTTAATAGCTTTAACTGCACAAACTTCACTGATAAGGGCTCCTAAATATCACTAGAACTTATGGCCTTTTGTGATGTTTTTTTTTTTTTTTTTACTTCATCACTGTCTGCCAAAATGGAGGCGTTCGGTGTCCCTACCCCGAAGATGGACTGGGATTCATCTAATCTTCCAGATGCCTGGCGGAGATTCAAGCAACATGCTGAACTCATGTTCACAGGCCCGCTCAAAAAGAGAGCAGAAGAGGAGAAATGCAGTTTCCTCTTGTTGTGGATCGGGGACAAAGGACGGGACATCAGCAACACATGGACGCTATCGGAGGCTGAAGCTAAGTTGCTAAAGACATTCTACGATAAATTCTCAGAATACCTCACTCCGAAAGCAAACCCCATATTTGCAAGGTACAAATTCCACGAGAAGACACAGGGAAGCGGTGAGACATTCGAGCACTTTGTGACAGAGCTCAAGCTATTAGTCAAAGACTGTAACTACACTAACAGTGATGAGATGGTCAGGGACCGTATTGTTTTCGCTACCAACTCACCCAGAGTGCGCGAAAAATTACTCAGCCAGGGGCCGGAGCTCACGCTAGAAAAAGCGATCGACATAGCCCGCTCCTATGAGATATCACAAGTGCAGCTAAAGGCTATGGCTAGCGACAGCCATGAAGTGCATGCAATCCACCATCGCAAACCTGGAAAGCCAAGCTTCATGAGAGGTGCTAGCAAGCACTATGAAAGCCCAAAGATGCAGGACAATGCCTGTAGTAAGTGTGGAGGACACCACAATAAATCAGCAGAGTGCCCAGCAAAAGGTAAACAATGTCTGAAGTGCCGAAAATTCAATCACTATGCAAAAGTGTGTAAAACTAAGTCCCACACCCCAGGTAGAGCAGTGCACAGAGATATCCACACAGTTGGAGAAGATTATGAAGATGATAACTCTGAGCTGTTTGTGGACACTGTTACTACAGGGAGGGATGATGAGGAAAGTGCATATGCAGACATAGGATTGGGGCCACAGAACAGAAAGTTGACTTTCAAATTAGATACTGGGGCACAAGCAAGTGTAATACCTGCCAAAGATTTTAATGCGCTAATGTCCAGCACACAATTAATGGCTGCTGACCGTAAGTTAACTGGCTACGGTGGACATGCGTTGGAAGTAAATGGCTACTGCAAAATAGCAGGCAGATACAAAGCCAAGTCAACCACAGAAAAGTTCTACATAGTGAACTGCAAAGGCCCACCCATCTTAGGCTACAAAGCATGCAAAGCCCTGGGACTCATCAAAGTGGTGTATGCAGTCAACAGTGACAAAGAGAGCAGCACCCAGTCAAACCACATACAAAGTGAGTACTCAGATGTTTTCAAAGGCATCGGCACATTCCCAGGCGAGTGCAGTTTCAGAATAGACCCCAGTGTAGCACCAGTTGTCTGCCCACCACGGAGGGTACCATTCGCCCTTAGAGATCGTCTAAAGACAGAATTGGACAACATGGAAAGGGACAGCATAATATGCAAAGTGACTGAGCCTACCCAGTGGGTTAATGCCCTAGTAGTGTGTGAAAAGCCAAAGACACACAAACTTAGAGTATGCCTAGACCCAAGACCCTTAAACAAGGCAATTCTGAGGCCATACTACCCCCTACCCACACTGGAAGATGTGACATCCAAGTTAGCTGGGGCAAAGTACTTTAGCATCCTGGATGCAAGATCAGGGTATTGGGCAATCAAGTTAAGTGAGGAGTCCTCACTGCTCACTACATTCAACACCACATTTGGAAGATATCGTTTCCTCAGGCTGCCCTTTGGCATCGTGTCTGCCCAGGATGAATTCCAGAGGAGGGTGGATGAGACATACGAAGGCCTAAAAGGAGTGGCTGGTATTGTGGACGATATTGTCGTGTTCGGGAAAACAAGGGAGGAACACGACAGCAACCTCCGAGCCATGCTCGACAGAACCAGAAAGCGAGGGATACGACTAAACCCAGAGAAGTGTCGCATCTGTGTTCCTGAGGTGAACTACTTCGGTCATAAACTCACAGCCAGCGGTTTGAAACCAGACCCGCTTAAGGTGAAAGCCATCAGAGACATGCCACCGCCAACAAGTGAGGCAGAGCTTGAAACCGTGTTAGGCATGGTAAATTACCTGGCAAGATTCGCACCCAATCTGGCCGAGGTGTGTGCACCACTCAGACTTCTGCTAAGGCAGGACACAGAGTTCAAATGGGACACAACACATGAGAGTGCGTTTCAGCAGATGAAGGAGATCATCACAGCAGAGCCAGGGCCAGTGTTAGCCTACTTTGATCCTGAAAAGGAAGTGACACTGCAAGTAGATGCGTCAAAAAATGGCCTGGGTGCAACCATCATGCAGGAAGGCAGGCCAGTAGCATATGCATCCAAGCTGCTTAACAGCACAGAGCAAAACTATGCCCAAATTGAGAAGGAGCTATATGCAGTCCTCTATGGGTGTAAGAGGTTCCACGAGTACCTCTATGGGCGAAACATAACTGTGGAATCAGACCACAAACCACTAGAGACTATTCTCCGCAAACCCTTAGCCCTTGCTCCACCGCGCCTACAGCGCATGATGCTCGCACTGCAAAAATATACCATAACTCTCATCCACAGACCAGGCAAAGAGATCCCGGTGGCCGACACACTGTCAAGAAAATCCCTGGATGAAGAGGACAAGTCTCTATCAGAGGCCATGGAGACACAAGTGCACACTGTCATCAGCACAGCTCCAGTGAGTGCAAACAGGCTAGATGACATTAACAAAGCTACTGCTCAGGATGAGCAGCTCTCCGCTCTAAAGCAAGTCATTCGGTCAGGCTGGCCGGAGACAAGAAAACAGTGTCACCCACTCATCAGCGAGTACTGGAACCACCGTGACGAGATCACAGAGGCTGATGGGATCCTTCTGAAGGGTGAGAAAATAATCATTCCACACAAGCTCAGACCCTACATGCTAAAATGCATACACACAGGACATTTTGGAGTAGAAAAGAGCAAACACAGGGCAAGGGACGTAATGTTTTGGCCAGGCATGAGTCAACAGATAGAGGAAACAGTCCTAAAGTGTGACATATGCCAAACACACCGTAGTGCCAACACTAAAGAACCCATGCTCTCACATGACATCCCAGAGACCCCGTGGGAGACTGTAGCAACAGATCTATTCACATGGAACTCTGAGAACTACATTGTCATATGTGACTACCTCAGCAGGTACTTTGAAATAGAACGCCTGCACAACATCACTACAGCCGCTGTCATTCACAAGATGAAGGCAGTGTTTTCAAGACAAGGAATTGCACGTAAAGTCATTTCTGACAACGGGCCATGCTATAACTCACATGAGTTCAAGCTGTTTGCAGAGTCATGGGGCTTCCAGCACGTCACTTCGAGCCCGCATTACCCGCAGTGCAACGGCCTTGCCGAAAAGACTGTTCAAACTGCAAAGCGGATCCTCACCAAGGCCAAAGAGGACAAGAAAGATCCATACCTCAGCCTTCTGGAGTATAGGAACACGCCAGTCGACGGACTCAAATCCCCAGCCCAGATCCTGATGAGCCGCAGACTGCGTTCCATCCTGCCCACGACAACTCAACAACTTCGACCTCAGGTGACCCCCCAGGCCACTGTACGTGCAAGGAGAGAGAACTGCCAGCAGCGCCAGAAACAACACTACAACAGATCTACCAGACCTCTGTCAACGCTGCACGCCGGAGCGCCCATCCGTTTCCAGCAGGGAGATGGCACATGGAAACCAGCGACAGTCATCCGACCAGCTGAGACCCCACGGAGCTACCACATCCAGACCGGTGATGGACAGTCATACAGGCGCAACCGACGGCATCTGCTAGACAACCACGCACCCATCACACAGCAACCAGAGATCAGCGAGGACGACCCGGTCACTGCACAAGAAGACCCGCCTCACCCTGGTTCTGTCAGTGTACCTGCTCACACTGACCCTTGTCAACGCACAAGGTATGGACGTGTCGTTAAGCCGAGGCAAGTCCTTGACTTATGATTGATTGTAAAGGGTGTAGGCGGATCGCTGCCCTGAAATACATTTAAAAAAAAAAAGAAAAAAAAAGAGAGAAAAGTAAAAGAATTGTACAACATACTGTGATTTAATGTGTTTATAAGAAAAGAAATAACTGATTTTTGATACTGTACTGTATTCGGATACTTACCTGTCATGAGATGTTCACCAGTTTAATACTGTCATTACAGTGTGATTCCCTGAAGTTGCTGCTAACATTTCACAGGAGTATTTCAGGATTTGTTCATCTGTTGGAAATACTTGTTCGCTAGTATTATTGTTGTTCCAGAAGAAGCACACTTAAATACTGCAGCACTTTCAGTATACTGAAGTTATATTTCTGCACTGAAGTTATTTGCACTGCCAAGGATTTTACAGTATACTGTGACTTGAATATTGTGTAGTTTGAGTGTCTTATTTTTCTGCATGTCATTGATGCACTGCACATCTTATTTCTTGTTAAAGGGAGATGTAATGTTTGGTACAATTTGAACCTTTATTGTGAAGGTCACTATTGCCACTGCTGGAAGCAGGATGCTTTTATGTTGACAAGCACTAGACCGGAAGCCAGATAATGCCGGTACTGTAACCGAGACGGTAATAATAAACAAGAGCTCCCGTGCTAAACTATAACTAGAAGTGTACCTGTGTCCATTATTATACGGATTAGGCTATACTGCCCTGCCAAGCCAAAGAGCAGTAACTACGTTTTTGGACACACCGACTTATTTGGGTTGCCCAAAGGTCAAATTAGCCTTTGTGATGTTGGGGGATAAACAATTACCTCAAGAACAGATGTACAATTAGTGTAATATCACTTATATGCCAATATCTCATTTGGCTGACCAGTTGAATCACTTTTAAACCCATTTTTCAGTGATTTTTGTTTTCGTAGTTACTGCACTCTGCCTTGGCAGGGCAGTATAGTACATATTGTATATAGTCAACCACAACAGTGACTACACGTCATCAACTCATGTGTACATCCAGATGTATAAAAATGAGCAGAGACTCATTCAAAACCATACATACACTGATACAAATTGGGAATATGTATCTAATGGAATGATCATAGAGCTGGAGGAGGGAGACAGAGTTTACATGGGTTTACCTGGTGGGAGCAGCAAGCTCTATGATGACGTAAACAACCACAACACATTCAGTGGTTCTCTGCTCTATCCTATGTAACACTACTACAGGTACCATTACATTAAAGAGATGAGTGTTTGTTGGCCCCCATAATGTTCTTATGCATTCTGTCAATAAACACAATATTCAAGCATTTATATTTGTCTTCTTCTATGTTTTACTGATTATCTTTAAGACTATAGTACATCTAGAAGACCAGTGATGAAGTGTTTTTGTCCATATATGACACATGCACTATATGAGAAAATAACAACATTCATATTGAATATTCAGTATAGGCTATATAAGAGAAAATAACATTCATATTGAATATTCAGTATTGTAAGAAGACAGAATATTCAGTATTGTCAGTCTTGGTTAAGATATGTTTTGTAATACAAATCTACAAAGTAACTAAAGTTCTCAAATAATTAGTTGTAGTGGAGTAGTACAATATTTGCCTCTGAAATGTGTAGGCCTAATGGAGTAGAAGTAAAAGTATTGAAAATTGGAAATACTCCTGTAAAGTAAAAAATACCAAAATAATTGACTTTCCACCACTGATAATGGGTGTGTTAGACTTTAGTTGTTGGCATGCCGTTGGCTCTGGACATACCTATGAGTAAAAGTACAAAGGCATTGGTATCAAAAATGTACCAAAAGTACTAAAATGTTTGAAAATAGCAGATCATGCTCACAACGTTCACAACAAACTGTACTATATATAACAAAATCATTGTGGTGTTTCATACTCTGAAAGGCCCGTCTATGTTTTATCTAGTCACTTCAGTGGAATGTGTTAAATCAGTGGTTCTCAACCAGTGGGGGGGGGGGGGTCCACTTCCAAAATTAGCACTACAACACTGCGCGCGCACACACACACGCACGCACGCACGCACGCACGCACGCACGCACGCACGCACGCACGCGTAGAGGGAATATTGTGCTACATTACATTACATTACAGTCATTTAGCAGACACTTTTATCCAAAGCGACTTACAATAAGTGCATTCAACATAGGTAGGGAACGAAACTACTAATCACCAGAAGTCTGAAGTGCATTTCCTGCTAAAACAAGCAACTAAGAGTATACCTAGCGGCTAGAGCTGAGGTAAAAGTGCAATATATCAGCTACCTACTTGTTCTAGGTGTAGCCTAATGTTTTGCAAAGCAGCCAGGTAGAGGGAATATTGTTCTAGGTATAGCCTAATGTTTTGCAAAGCAGCCAGGTAGAGGGAATATTGTTCTAGGTGTAGCCTAATGTTTTGCAAAGCAGCCAGGTAGAGGGAATATTGTTCTAGGTGTAGCCTAATGTTTTGCAAAGCAGCCAGGTAGAGGGAATATTGTTCTAGGTGTAGCCTAATGTTTTGCAAAGCAGCCAGGTAGAGGGAATATTGTTCTAGGTGTAGCCTAATGTTTTGCAAAGCAGCCAGGTAGAGGGAATATTGTTCTAGGTGTTGGCGTTGTGCTTCAGAATCTCACCACACTCTATCTGGAGGCCACGCCCCTTGAACACAAACACGCCCTGTCTTGAGTGACAGCGCGTCCACACAAACACGCCCTGCACGGTTGCTATGAAAACAGGCTAAATAAATGTATATATCTATCTATCTATAGTGATCGCACGACACAATTATTATATTTATAGGCCTACTGGGTTTGGTGATGTTCTATATTGTCTGAATCAGCTTTGTTTGCGTTTGTTTGTGTGTGTTTAAGTGCTAAAAGAGTGACTTTTAGAGCTGTTTCACCGTACAATGTAAGTCAATGAGGAGCATATTTTTAAGTGGGCATTATCATGTTATTGTTCTGGTCCTAGACACCCTGCACATAGTTGTGTGTAAAGCGGAGGTTTCCCTGAACAGGAGAGGAGCCCCAGTCTGGTCAAGGAGGACCCAGAGCCTGAGCCTCCACACATTAAAGAGGAACAGCACTATCAATTTATAATCAATGGAGCAATTATTTTAGACATCTTTACATCATGGCAAGGTAACTACACAACGCAAACCTCTACCAAAGTGGTCGGAGACTCAAAGAGTCTCCTTTGAGTCTCCTACCGGATACATTAGCATCTTTCCGCCAGTAATCAAATTATTGGCTTAGGAATGCGATAAAAAAATCTCCATGAATTCAATGCTTCATGGGGTGTTTAATTGATAGAAAACAAGAAATTGTTTTGGGTGAACTACTCCTTTAAAGGGATGATGGTTGAGATTAGAAGTGTGTGTATAATAAAGCTTAACTTGTAACTTCCTTCATTTGGAATAAGAAAACTCCACGATAACTAAAGGTTTTCTTACAAAGAACACAAACAAAGATGAAGTTACATTACTAGTCAGAAACATGACATGTAGCCTACTGATTCAATTATCATAAACTTCAGACATGTCCTTCATGGGTGCAGATTGATGAGTCCTCCTGCACACCTTCATCTTTAGCCACTCTAGTAACCTGTACTTGAGTAATGTACTGTACTACTACTTCAGTTTTTTAAATGGTATTTTTACTCTACTGGAGTATTTCCAATTTTGAATACTTTTACTTCTACTCCACTACATCTCAGAGGCAAATATTGTACTTTTACTCCACTACAATGAAAAAACTTTGAAAATTTGAAAACTTTAGTTTCTAGTTTACTTTGTAGATTTTGATTATTATTACAAAACATACATCAACCACTTCAGCCCTATCCATACCATACACTATTCAATTCAATGCTCATTGATGCTCATTGTAGCTCATGCTCCAATTCAATGCTCATTCATACACTACGGACATGGACTGATCCAATTTTCAACGGCCGTTTACAACAGAATGGACGATCGCAGTAAAAGCGTTTGTGTTAGGGTGGATAGACGAGAGCCTCCCTCCCGAGTCCCTCCACACAGCCTTTGTTTACATCCATGTCCTCATAGTGGCTTCCGTGGCTCTCAGTGGATCATCAAAATAAAGTAGAAAACGATGGCAGCAGCGGATGAATTAATGCATTCATATATGGCAGAGAATGTGTTAAAATAATCTGAGTCACTAAAACTCTTGTCACAGTGTTTACTGTGGAAAGGTCTGTTGCCTGTGTGGCTACAGGTTACTTACTCTTGTCACAATGTTTACAATGAAATGTTTTTCTCTCCAGTGTGGACACGAAGGTGTGTCTTCAGGGTATTTGACTGATTGAAACTCTTGTCACAAAGTTTACAGGGGAAAGGTTTTTCTCCTGTGTGGACACGAAGGTGTGTCTTCAGGGTAGATGACTGGTTGAAACTCTTGTCACAAAGTTTACAGGGGAAGGGTTTTTCTCCTGTGTGGACACGAAGGTGTGTCTCCAGGTTATTTGACTGATTGAAACTCTTGTCACAATGTTTACAAAGGAAAGGTTTTTCTCCTGTGTGGATACGAAGGTGAGTCTTCAGACCATTTGACTGATTGAAACTCTTGTCACAATGTTTACAGGGGAAAGGTTTTTCTCCCGTGTGGACACGAAGGTGTGCCTTCAGGTTACTTGACTGATTGAAACTCTTGTCACAATGTTTACAGGGGAAAGGTTTTTCTCCTGTGTGGACACGAAGGTGTGTCTTCAGGGTAGATGGCCGACTGAAACTCTTGTCACAATGTTTACAAAGGAAAGGTTTTTCTCCTGTGTGGATACGAAGGTGTAACTTCAGGGTATGTGACTGATTGAAACTCTTGTCACAATGTTTACAGGAGAAGGGTTTTTCTCCAGTGTAGATACGCTGGTGTCTCTTCAGTAAACATAGGTGTTGGAAACTTGTGTCACAATGTTTACAGGGGAAAGGTTTTTCTCCTGTGTGGACATGAAGGTGTGTCTTCAGGGTATTTGACCGACTGAAACTCTTGTCACAAAGTTTACAGGGGAAAGGTTTTTCTCCTGTGTGGACACGAAGGTGTGTCTTCAGGTTATTTGACTGTCTGAAACTCTTGTCACAATGTTTACAAGGGAAAGGTTTTTCTCCTGTGTGGATACGCTGGTGCGTCTTCAGGTCATTTGACTGACTGAAACTCTTGTAACAATGTTTACAATGGAATGTTCCTTCTCCTCCTGTGTGGACACAAAGGTGTGTCTTCAGGGTATTTGACCGACTGAAACTCTTGTCACAATGTTTACAGGAGAAGGGTTTTTCTCCTGTGTGGACATGAAGGTGTGTCTTCAGGGTATTTGACCGACTGAAACTCTTGTCACAATGTTTACAGGGGAAAGGTTTTTCTCCTGTGTGGACACGAAGGTGTGTCTTCAGGGTAGATGGCCGACTGAAACTCTTGTCACAATGTTTACAAAGGAAAGGTTTTTCTCCTGTGTGGATACGAAGGTGTAACTTCAGGGTATGTGACTGATTGAAACTCTTGTCACAATGTTTACAGGAGAAGGGTTTTTCTCCAGTGTGGATACGCTGGTGTCTCTTCAGTAAACATAGGTGTTGGAAACTTGTGTCACAATGTTTACAGGGGAAAGGTTTTTCTCCTGTGTGGACATGAAGGTGTGTCTTCAGGGTATTTGACCGACTGAAACTCTTGTCACAAAGTTTACAGGGGAAAGGTTTTTCTCCTGTGTGGACACGAAGGTGTGTCTTCAGGTTATTTGACTGTCTGAAACTCTTGTCACAATGTTTACAAGGGAAAGGTTTTTCTCCTGTGTGGATACGCTGGTGCGTCTTCAGGTCATTTGACTGACTGAAACTCTTGTAACAATGTTTACAATGGAATGTTCTTTCTCCTCCTGTGTGGACACAAAGGTGTGTTTTCAGGGTATTTGACCGACTGAAACTCTTGTCACAATGTTTACAGGAGAAGGGTTTTTCTCCTGTGTGGACATGAAGGTGTGTCTTCAGGGTATTTGACCGACTGAAACTCTTGTCACAATGTTTACAGGAGAAGGGTTTTTCTCCTGTGTGGACATGAAGGTGTCTCTTCAGGTCATTTGACTGTCTGAAACTCTTGTCACAATGTTTACAGGGGAAAGGTTTTTCTCCTGTGTGGATACGCTGGTGTCTCTTCAGGTGATCTGACTGATTGAAACTCTTGTCACAATGTTTACAGATGTGGCTTTTCTTTCCTGTGTAATTCAAGGTGTCTGTGTGAGTCTTTACTTCTTCTAGTGGAGTTAAAGTCCTGGTAAACTTCTGATAACTGTAGGATCTTGGTTCGTCTGTGTCTCTATGCTTCTTGCTGGTGACTGAGTTTGTTATTTGCTCAAAGGCTGCTGAGGTGACCGGTCCATTCCTCCACATTTGGCAGTAGAGGTCGTTGTGGCTTTGTTCGATGTGTTTATGGAGGGCGACCTGAGATGTGAAGGTGTATGGACACTCAGAACAAGAGAGGACCTGACTCTGGGAGGACTGGGAACTTATTTCTGAGAGAGAGAGAGAGAGAGAGAGAGAGAGAGAGAGAGAGAGAGAGAGAGAGAGAATCACAATGGTGAGTACTTGTAAACACTCCATCTATGCAACAGATTAATTATAATGACATGAAAACGATCTAGCAAACATTTATAATCAGATAATGATCTGTTCAACATCAAAATCAGAGCAGAGTAGTCCATTTGGAGGGAAGCATTTAACCCTGGTTTCTCTATAGTCTACACGCTAAAGCTTGGATCACACTGCAGGATAATCAGGGTGATTTTGAGTCAGGGCATTTCTCCATTCGAGGCGGATCGGGAGTGCATAGCAATTTTGTTTGATGTTTGATTGAGGGGGTCGGTTCACTGGAGCAAAAGAGGGGAGTGTCATGCATTTTTACATTTTAGTCTGAGGGAGGGCCAACAATCTTTATATTTGAGTCCAGTCAGGCTTTGAGTCAAAGCTCGTAATAAGATCGTCTCATAATAGCTACTCACCTACATTTCATGAATGAGTTTGAATGTGTGCAATTTGCTGCTCCATTAATTAACAAATCCCACTTATTCTGGTTTTGTCCCTATACAGTATGTAACAGTTAATAACAGTATCCAGCTTTGAAACTCGGGTGACAGTTTAGTCCTAAAGTCCACAAATGTGCAGGGTTTATTTTCAGTCAAGGTAACTGTGGGCGCTGGGCAGCCAAAGCACAACAATTGCCAATGTTACGTGCAATGGTAAGCAATACCATGGGTGCTCAGGTGGGAGAAATACAGCAGAACTGGTACTGTACTGTTGAGTACCAACCCAATTCAGCATGTCTCAAAGTCATTCATGAATAGTTATTTCTAAACAGCTTGAATGTTCACAGCCTCCTCTGCACGAACAGACGACTTAAGTGTGAAACACAAGGAAGTCTGTGTTAAATATTGTTTATTGACATAAAAGTGTCAGATAATATGTAATGCTAAATACGTGTGTGTATATGTAAACCAGAATCCTCAGGCCATGCATAATTGCATATGATAACCTTATTTGTTTTCTGTAGGCTGTACTGTGTCACTGTGGGATATAATTGGTTCTTTCATTCAATAACCAGGTAATGAAATTCAATGAAATAACCGGTTGGCCAGAGTCCGAGCTGGTCAAAGCTGACAAAAGTTGTTTAACCGCTGGTCACAAAAACTTTTCAAAACATTGTGTATATGTGTGAAAATCTTTGAAAATATATTATTATTATTTTAAACAAAATGTTTTAACTCAAATATTTTCTTCTGGGGATTCTACAAATGTCTTCTGCAGTTTAAAAAATTAAATATAAAAACTTACATGCTATATTTATCAGTGGTTCTCAAACTTTTTCCATATCAAGGACCACCCAAAAGTATATGTATTTGGCCGCGGACCCCCCATTGCTGTCGGGCAGAAACCAGTTAACTCCATTTTCCGCTTCTGCATTTCTTTTCCCATAAATCAGTGCTATTTAACACCCTTTACGTTGATATTTAAAAAAATATTGAACCAATGAGAAGTATTAAAAAGTGCTTCTGACAAAACCAGCTAACTCCATTGGATCCTCAAACTTTCTGCAAAACCAGCTAACTCCACCAAAGGGGGGTGGAGTTAGCTGGTTTTGCTGATTCCAGGCTCCACCCCCTTTTGACCTCCAACCTCATTGTGAGCTTGGAGGTCCATTTAGCTGTTTTTTGTCATTTCCTGAAAAATGTACATTTTGGAGTTAGCTGGTTTCTGCCCGACAGCATATATATATGTATTCAAAGATTAGCACTTCAATTTTCACGATTGTTTTAAAAAAAATAGCCAAATAAATCTAAAATGACACATATGCGCTCCCGGATTGAAGGGGTTAATTACCATTGCTGTTGGCTTGTGACGTCTGTGTCTTTGAAGTGACATCTTCGTTGAGTTTTCTGCCTTTCTTCGGCTCCTTTCTCTTCTTTTTTGAGCGGGACTTCGAGCGGGAGTTCGACCAATCGGAGTCGTTGCCACTGCGGTCTTTTGGTTCCCACGGCGTGTCAGAATGACTAACATTGTCCTCCTCATCACTGCTGCATTGCTCCAGGGCTGCTGGTGGATGGAGAGCCTGGTGAACCATGTTCAGAGGGAGTCTGTGAAGGACCACCACCGCTGGATTCATATGAGCCAGAAGAGAAGTGGAAGAAGGTTCATCTGGGTGTTTGTGTGAATCCTGAGCCCTTCTGGTCTGTGGGTGTTGTTGTGCCTTGTTAGATGCCACAAGAGATGAAGATATATCACCTAAGAATAGAAAAGGGTGATAATAGGTTTGTTAATTACTTCTTTTATGGACGTGTTTTTGTAAACCCCACATTCTGTCACTGTTTTGTAGCTTAGTTTCTGATTCATTCTAGTGCAGCTATTGGAAAAATATCAATCACCTCGCTTCTTGAACTAAGGCCCTGTTTAGACTGGAGTCAAATCCAGTCAAATTTGATTTATTTCTCAAATTCGATGTTTTGGCTCGACTGTTCACACTGCATTTACATCTGTCACAGATCTGTGTGTTCACACTGATTTAAATGAATGACGTTTTGCTACAAAATGCTCAACTAAGGGATTTCTTTCCTTTATGACTCATCAAGTGTTTCTTCAGATTACCATTTGTTGTTAACCAACTGATTCAGGTCGTTTTCATTAGAGCTTTTGATGCGAACTTTACAACTAAAACCCCTAGTATGTATTAACATAAGATTCACTATTTAAGGTTTAGTTTAGCCAAACTCTGTACAATTATAGTTTGTCTTGATGATTTCATGTCAAGGGTCAGCTCAATGATAATGTTTGTCCTTCCACATATAGGGCCCTATTTTCGCCGGTGCCTTACCCATTATCCCTAAAGTTCTTTACCATGTTTGACTATTTTTAAAAACATTTTCAAATAGTTCAACCAGCCGATCTACAACGACACGTTGTGAGCTTGTAGATTGGCTATTTGAATTATTTTTAAAAACATTTTTAAAAATAGAATGGGAATGGCATAGAAGTTTAGGGATAATGGGTAAGGCACCGGCGAAAATAGGGCCTTTAGTGTTTTGTGTTTATTTCAGTGTTTAAAGCCGACTGACCTCCACTGGTCTCCTCCCACTCATCACTGTCTTCAGTGACTTCAGAGTCAGATTCAACTTCAACTCTCACTGCAGAACAGTGTGAAGAGACGTCTTCTTCATCATCTTCATGTTTCACTGCTAGTAATGTCATCATTGGTCCATCAGGTGCCTCTGGTCTTTGAAGTAACTCCTCCTGTTCTTCTTTAATGTGTGGAGGCTCTGGTTCATCCTTGACCAGACTGAGACTCCTCTCCTCCTGTTCCTCTTTAATGTGTGGAGGATCTGGTTCCTCCTTGACCAGACTGAGACTCCTCTCCTCCTGTTCCTCTTTAATGTGTGGAGGCTCTGGTTCCTCCTTGACCAGACTGAGGCTCCTCTCCTCCTGTTCCTCTTTAATGTGTGGAGGCTCTGGTTCCTCCTTGACCAGACTGGGGCTCCTCTCCTCCTGTTCCTCTTTAATGTGTGGAGGCTCTGGTTCCTCCTTCACCAGACTGGGGCTCCTCTCCTGTTCAGGGGAAACCTCCGCTTTACACACAACTATGTTGTGCAGGGTGTCTAGGACCAGAAAAAAAACATGTAACTTAAATGTTAATCCATTATTTCTGTCTTCCATGTTCCATGTACAAAATGAGGTTATCATCTCTTACATTGACCATCATCTCTAACTAGGAATTATTGAGGCATTTTTGAAAACTGAAATTCTGAGAAATCAGGCTTCAACGTTTTAGCAAGAAACCTTCTCAGCTCCAAAGCATATTTAAAAAAAGGATTTGAATTCATTTATTTTGTTACTTTACCCAAATTATGAATAATTGTACTATATCAAATATTGGTAGTTTCTAAAGCCTAATTCATACTTAGATGCTCGTCAGTTCCGTGCCCCGAAAACAGCCCTCCAAGGCTGTGACATATCAAACTGACTTTTCCTAGACCCTCCAGAAAAACGCGGGCAAAAATCCTAGATTATGCGGGCTAAAACTCTTGATTATGCGGGTTAAAATCCTTGATTTTGCGATGAAATATGCGGTTTTTTTTGCAATTTTATGCGGTGAAATTGCGGGAAGTTGCGAAATATGCGGAAAGTAGTGAAATATGCGGCAATATGCGATGTATGCAATATGCGATAAGTTGCGAAAAATGCGAAATATGTGAAAAGTTGCGAAATATGCGATGCAAAGTGCATATTATGCGATGTGCATATTATGCGATGTGCATATTATTCGATGTGCATATTATGCGATGCAATGTGCATATTATGCGATGCGATGCGGACTTTTTGAAAAAACGTTAACCCCGCATAATTATGCGGCATTTTGCTGATTATGCGGTAAATTCTGCGATCGCATAATCGTATTTTTCTGGAGGGTCTATTTTCCTGACCAGTACAAACTGCATCAGATCACGTTGGTAGAACAGTCATGATCATGACTTTTTTAGATAACGATTAATTGTCTTACACATAATTGTGATAATTAATGTGTATATGTACCAATGTATAGCACAATGGTTGGATATTCAAAACTAGCAGATATACAAGCTTGTAGATCTGCTATTTTTGAAAACAAATGAAAATGTGTGCAAATCTCTACACACATTGCAGTGGTCAGTTGATCCTGTAGGTTTATACTCTATAACATTCAAAAGATCAGACCCTTCCTCACCCAGGAGTCAGCCCAACTCCTTATCCAGACCTCAGTCATATAAAAACTTGACTACTGTAACTCTGTCCTTACTGGCCTCCCGGCTCGTGCACTTAAGCCTCTCCAAATGATCCAGAATGCAGCAGCACTCTTGGTCTTCAACCAGACAAAAAGTTCACATGCCTCCCCCCTTCTCCACTCCCTCCATTGGCTCCCAGTTACTGCCAAATTCAGATCAATTGCTCCAGCCACGGAGGAGAACCGGGCAGAAGAGATTTTGGGGACGCACGCACGCAGCACGCACAGAGCTTTGTAGAATTATAGGATGATAACAATTAATCACCATCTAAAATGTGATTCAATCTGTAGTAGTCAGGACAAGCCAGTTTGGTGTGTCCAGAGTGATGTTTTGGGCGCACAAAACTGACGTGCAACTAAGTATAAATCAGGCTTTAGAAATTCCCAATCAGATTTGGCATATAATTGTGATTATAAAAAGTAGAGACTATGAATTGGTTGTTGTGAAACTTGTTGAAGCAGTGATATTGAGTGTTTATACCGTTCATCTTCCATGTGAAGGCATCTGGAAGTTTCTGTTCATCCATCTCCAGCACTTCTGTTCGGGAGGGATTCTCACGGTTCATTGCAGGATCATGATCATCAAAGCTGAGGTAGAAATTATAGAAACACTTTAGACACCTAAAACCTATATACATAGTTCACTGGGGCCCCGCAGGGTTCTATACTAGGTATTCTAGTACACTAATTGCCAACATTTTATCTTGGCCCTTCTGACATCTGACAGAAGCTGAGAACCCACCCCATCACTCAGCCCTAACAGCCACCCTATTGCTGGCTTTTAGACGGGTGGGATATCTGAAAAATGTCATTGTTAGAGGCATTTTGGGGCGAAAGTGGGGTACCAGGCCAATTTACATATTGCAAGGGTGCTGAATCTGAAAAACATGGTACCCAAGCAACATTTTTTTGTTTTTTAACCTTCCAATTTGCATAACAAAATGGCTGCTTTTGCACTATTTCTACAATAACTCTATAACAAAGCAAACAACACTGACAAATAACGTGTATATATCTATGTTCTGAGGGTCAGACAATGCGTGTAAGGTATTTATTTTATGTAATTAGTGGTAAAGGTACTCCTAAATATGCAAATTGGGGGCCACCATTACAGAAAACTGTTTAGTACTCAAACGGGTCCATACACCCTTACTTTTATTTTTTTGTTCTACTTCCCATGTAAAAATCCTGGGAAAAGTATACATTTGGTCCCTGATGCTTTATGTTTTCAATCGCTAGTTTAAAGTATTGTTTAAATCAGGGGTCTTCAACAGGGGGTCCAGGACCCCTAGGGGGTCCTCAGAGTTACTAATGGGGGTCCGCCAAATCTTTGTGTGATATGATTTTTTTTTACCTTAACCACTCGAACCCTAGCATCCCTTTTTCTGAAGAGAACTTTAGCCAAAAATAACCGATCTACAAGCTCACAACGCCTCGCAGTTGTGAGCTTGTAGATCGGCTATTTTTGGCAAGCAGGTATATGTGTAGAGGGGGAAAAGATCAGACCAAGTAATCTGAAACACAATTTTAGACAATATAGACGGGTTTCCTGTTTGTGAACATGAGGATGCTGCACGCGCAAGAGAGGGATTTGCATGCAACTTCTAAAGTGAGCCTATAGAGGGCGGTACTACCCGCAGCAGCTCTGGTCAAATGTCCATTCATAAAAGAAATGGTCTTCACCGGGTTTAATGAAAGTAGATTAAATTATGCAGTTTGTAATATCTTGTTTACTCAATAAAAATGATTTGTCGGAAGTTGGATCTGTTTGTCCTTTATTTGTATATAATAGCAGCATTATGCCTATTATGCCTATAATAGCAGCATTATGCCTATCTAACTCCCGAACACAACATCAGAGTGAACGGCGCTTCCGGGTTCGTTCTACCCCAAGCATGCGCAGATTGCGCATTCTGCTCTGTGATGACGTCGCGTGGAAACCCGTCTTTAGAGGGGGTCCCTGCTTCATCTCTCTGAGCTAGGGGGTCCTTGGCCTGAAAACGTTGAAGACCCCTGGTTTAAATCATCAAGATATGCGTTTAGTAAAATATGGTCCCATTAATTGTCAAATTAATGATAAAGTAGGGTATGTTTCTAGGGTTTCTACTAGTTCTACAGAGTGAAGACCAGCCCTTGCTGCGGTTTCAGCCAATAGCATTAATTTCTGTTAACATTTCAGAGCGGATATAGAAAGATGGCAGATTTGAAATGGCTGAAAAACAGGCTTCAAAACGGGTCTGTAGAAACCAATGGCGTCACTTTGTCCATTCTTTTTTACGGCCTATGCTCACAACGCATCACAGTACATTGTGAGCTTGTAGATCTGCTACTTTTATAGAACAACAAATTAGGATATGAATTGACAAAAAATAAAGAAAGAAAAAAGAAAATATTAAAATAGAGATAAAAGGTTTCTCCTCGACGGCAATGTAATGGCTTTGCTTTGTGCTTAGAGTAGAGTGGTTAGAGCATGCACCACATGGGCCAGTCCCTGGTTCAATTCCCAGCCAGCAGGACCATTTGCTGCAAGTCACTCCCCTACTCTCTCTGTGTTTACTGTCTCTCTGCACTAACCTATCTGAAATAATAATAATAATAGTAAAATCATGAACACAGATCTGAATTATCAATTTTCTTTTCATGTAATTTTAATGTAAATTATAATCATACTGTCGATAACAAAAACAACAATAAAAAATAATAACATATTATTTAATTCATTATTTTAGTTTATAAAGCGTTCAGCTGTTGAGACAAATATTGAAGTGCTTCACGATAAGAGACTATATTAAATAAACATAAAGAAAGAAAATAATAATAACAGGGGTGAGAAATCAGAGGGCTACTAGAAAGGTTTAAAAGGCTTGCTGGTAAAAAGCAAGAGTTCTGAGATTAAAATTAAAGGGATCTACAAGCCCACTTGACATGTTGTGAGCTTGTTGTAGATCAGCTATTTTTGCTGTTTCACTACGACCATCATAGTTACAGCATATAGGTCTATAACTTACACATATAACATATTTAACTACTATTATACTGTTTGTCAACATCTTCATTAGACCAGTAACATGAAATAGAGATGTAAATAGTTACATTTCATTAGCATGTTGGTGTCAAAATGTACTTAAAGTACCAACAGTAGAAAGTATTGTGCTCAATATCCCCATTTCACAAGTTTTTAAATGTATACAAATCTTTTGAAAATAGCCGATCTACAAGCTCACTATGTGTTGCATTGTGAGCTTGTAGATCGGCTATTTTCAATTGGCCAAAATGTATATAGGACTGAAATGGTTAATGTTTGTTTTGTAATAATAATCTAAATCTACAAAGTAGTAACTAAAGTTGTCAAATAATTGTGGTGGAGTAAAAATAAACTCCTCTGAGATGCAGTGGAAGTAAAAGTACTGACATTTGGAAACACTCCAGTAAAGTAAGAAATACCTCCAATGTGTACTAAAGTTCAGTACTTGACTACTTATTACTTTACACCACTGTATCAAACCTTGAATGACTGTGGCATTGCTAACATTAGCAGCTTAGCATCTGGAGGCAAAATGCTACAGTGAACCTTTACTGTAAAGCAGTTCATTATTTACATTACCTCTGATTCCACCATGAAAAAGCCTCCATCTTGTTCCAACTGGAATCTAATGTAATGTAATGTTCTGCTCTGTTGTGTAGTTTAATGACATTAACCTCGTCGTGTTGTTGTTGTTGTTGTCATGCAGCCTGATGGCATCAATACATGTTGGCGTTCTAATCCGGCTGGAGCGGAAATAACTTTACGCCATCAAGTAGCCGTAGCTGTGTTCCGTCAGCAGAAATAACGGAGCAGAAATAAAACTTCCGGTTGACGATCTCTTCAGAATAAGAGTACCCTCTAGAGTAAAAAGAAACCATTGCAAATCATTGAAAAACGGTTCATTTGCACATTAAAACTATAAATTAAGCATTTAAACAAAGCTATATAACACATATTATGTTTCTGTGTAGCAAAAACGTTTTTTAAAACATTAAAACATTATCTAAATGGATAAATGCTGTTCAAAGGACTGCATAGCCTATACAAATTGGACACTGGACCGGAGACGGCGTCCGATGCCAGCACTTGTGACATACACACGCGTTCGGGGAGACCCCCTCTACAACGCCACACTGTCCGCTAAGCGGGAGAGGTGTAAAAAAAAGTGTGGCGGGCCGTCCAGTGAGGTCAGAGGTCAGAAAAGTGCCCTTTTCTGACATTTTCAAAACAATAGTGGACACTGGACCGGAGACGGCGTCCGATGCCAGCACTTTTGACATACACACGCGTTCGGGGAGACCCCCTCTACAACGCCACACTGTCCGCTAAGCGGGAGAGGTGTAAAACAAAGTGTGGCGGGCCGTCCAGTGAGGTCAGAGGTCAGAAAAGTGCCCTTTTCTGACATTTTCAAAACAATAGTGGACACTGGACCGGAGACGGCGTCCGATGCCAGCACTTGTGACATACACGCGCGTTCGGGGAGACCCCCTCTACAACGCCACACTGTCCGCTAAGCGGGAGAGGTGTAAAAAAAAGTGTGGCGGGCCGTCCAGTGAGGTCAGAGGTCAGAAAAGTGCCCTTTTCTGACATTTTCAAAACAATAGTGGACACTGGACCGGAGACGGCGTCCGATGCCAGCACTTGTGACATACACACGCGTTCGGGGAGACCCCCTCTACAACGCCACACTGTCCGCTAAGCGGGAGAGGTGTAAAACAAAGTGTGGCGGGCCGTCCAGTGAGGTCAGAGGTCAGAAAAGTGCCCTTTTCTGACATTTTCAAAACAATAGTGGACACTGGACCGGAGACGGCGTCCGATGCCAGCACTTGTGACATACACACGCGTTCGGGGAGACCCCCTCTACAACGCCACACTGTCCGCTAAGCGGGAGAGGTGTAAAACAAAGTGTGGCGGGCCGTCCAGTGAGGTCAGAGGTCAGAAAAGTGCCCTTTTCTGACATTTTCAAAACAATAGTGGACACTGGACCGGAGACGGCGTCCGATGCCAGCACTTGTGACATACACACGCGTTCGGGGAGACCCCCTCTACAACGCCACACTGTCCGCTAAGCGGGAGAGGTGTAAAACAAAGTGTGGCGGGCCGTCCAGTGAGGTCAGAGGTCAGAAAAGTGCCCTTTTCTGACATTTTCAGACAATAGTGGACACTGGACCGGAGACGGCGTCCGATGCCAGCACTTGTGACATACACACGCGTTCGGGGAGACCCCCTCTACAACGCCACACTGTCCGCTAAGCGGGAGAGGTGTAAAACAAAGTGTGGCGGGCCGTCCAGTGAGGTCAGAGGTCAGAAAAGTGCCCTTTTCTGCCATTTTCAGACAATAGTGGACACTGGACCGGAGACGGCGTCCGATGCCAGCACTTGTGACATACACACGCGTTCGGGGAGACCCCCTCTACAACGCCACACTGTCCGCTAAGCGGGAGAGGTGTAAAACAAAGTGTGGCGGGCCGTCCAGTGAGGTCAGAGGTCAGAAAAGTGCCCTTTTCTGCCATTTTCAGACAATAGTGGACACTGGACCGGAGACGGCGTCCGATGCCAGCACTTTTGACATACACACGCGTTCAGGGAGACCCCCTCTACAACGCCACACTGTCCGCTAAGCGGGAGAGGTGTAAAACAAAGTGTGGCGGGCCGTCCAGTGAGGTCAGAGGTCAGAAAAGTGCCCTTTTCTGCCATTTTCAGACAATAGTGCACACTGGACCGGAGACGGCTGCCGATGCCAGCACTTGTGACATACACACGCGTTCAGGGAGACCCCCTCTACAACGCCACACTCTCCGCTAAGCCAGACAGGTGTATTTGGAAAAGCGGCGGGCCGTCCAGTGAGGTCAGGGGTCAGAAAACAGCCATTTTCAGTGCATAGACTCCACAAATTGGACGCTGGACATGAGACAGCTATTTGCCGTGGCACTTACTATTACTTACTTACAATTATAACAATCTGTTCTTGCTTACAATTGACCGCTGATCATTCAGGCTACAATCAAAATTTAACACAAAAAATTGTTGATTAATATCACAGACTGAGGTTACCTGTTGTTGTCATGTCACTGTGACGCAGTGTTAATTTTTATTTAGTTTTAGTCATAGTCTTTTGAATAACATTTAATTTAGTTTTAGTCATATTTTATTCACCTTAAATGTTTGTTTTAGTGTAGTTTTAGTCGACTAAATATAATACGATTTTAGTCGACTAAATCTACAGTTGATTTTGTCGTCAAAAATGTATTTTGGCGGGCCTTGATGGCGTCGTAATGTTACATTTTACACTTGGTTGCATGCTGAAATTAGCCAATCTAGTGAATCTACTGCTGTGACTTCACGTATCAAATTAAATAAAATACCTTTTAAAAAGTTCTATTGATGTCACCTCCTTGTGACTCCATAATAAATCAAACCTACTCATTGGCTTTTTGGAAGAGGATGCAAGTCCCAGGAAGTGCCACAGAATATCATCAGGAAGTTTTAAAGCATCTTCTGTGTATACAGTACTGTTGCGTTGACCAGTTATTGATTGATATGTGTGGATACTCCCACAAAACAGACATGGCTATGGACAAGCCTTGCTTCTATTTCAGTTTCCCAGTTTGACATCAGTATAAAATTTCAATACCATTAATAAAGGCACACACCAACATCTCGTTCTGTGTCTCTCTCCGTTCCTGAGATATGACTGATGTAACATTGACTGTGACTATGATTGTGACCTTGAGCCATTTTTATAGGGCAGCCTAGAGATCATTTCTACCAAGTTCCATGAAAATCTGCAACTCTCTTCTATCAGGTAATGGATGTGGAGCCATTTCAAAATGTGTGACATTTTCAAAGAGAACTCTGGAACTAATCTGAACAAGAATCAAGAGGGATTTATTTGTCACTTACTCAATACAGGTACAAGCAGTGAAATGTTGGGAGCTGTTTCTACAGAGACTGCGCTAACACAACCAATGTCTTTTTAAAATTATAGATAACAGGAAAAAAATGAAAGTACAGATGGATGGCATGTATGATAATTGATAAACCTCTTAAAACATGTATAATAATCTGTAGCAGCAGTGCCAAATGTGCAAAAATAGAAGATAGCAACGCATTGCAGGCTTGCAGGCTTATGCAATTAAGAGCGTCTGCTAAATGCCTAAATGCCTAAATTGTAAATTTTCGCATTGTGAGCTTGTATATCGCCTATTTTAAAAATTAACACTGCGTCACAGTGACATGACAACAACAGGTAACCTCAGTCTGTGATATTAATCAACAATTTTTTGTGTTAAATTTTGATTGTAGCCTGAATGATCAGCGGTCAATTGTAAGCAAGAACAGATTGTTATAATTGTAAGTAAGTAATAGTAAGTGCCACGGCAAATAGCTGTCTCATGTCCAGCGTCCAATTTGTGGAGTCTATGCACTGAAAATGGCTGTTTTCTGACCCCTGACCTCACTGGACGGCCCGCCGCTTTTCCAAATACACCTGTCTGGCTTAGCGGAGAGTGTGGCGTTGTAGAGGGGGTCTCCCTGAACGCGTGTGTATGTCACAAGTGCTGGCATCGGCAGCCGTCTCCGGTCCAGTGTGCACTATTGTCTGAAAATGGCAGAAAAGGGCACTTTTCTGACCTCTGACCTCACTGGACGGCCCGCCACACTTTTTTTTACACCTCTCCCGCTTAGCGGAGAGTGTGGCAGTGTAGAGGGGGTCTCCCCGAACGCGTGTGTATGTCACAAGTGCTGGCATCGGCAGCCGTCTCCGGTCCAGTGTCCACTATTGTCTGAAAATGGCAGAAAAGGGCACTTTTCTGACCCCTGACCTCACTGGACGGCCCGCCACACTTTTATTTACACCTCTCCCGCTTAGCGGAGAGTGTGGCAGTGTAGAGGGGGTCTCCCCGAACGCGTGTGTATGTCACAAGTGCTGGCATCGGCAGCCGTCTCCGGTCCAGTGTCCACTATTGTCTGAAAATGGCAGAAAAGGGCACTTTTCTGACCTCTGACCTCACTGGACGGCCCGCCACACTTTTTTTTACACCTCTCCCGCTTAGCGGAGAGTGTGGCAGTGTAGAGGGGGTTTCCCCGAACGCGTGTGTATGTCACAAGTGCTGGCATCGGCAGCCGTCTCCGGTCCAGTGTCCACTATTGTCTGAAAATGGCAGAAAAGGGCACTTTTCTGACCTCTGACCTCACTGGACGGCCCGCCACACTTTTTTTTACACCTCTCCCGCTTAGCGGAGAGTGTGGCGTTGTAGAGGGGGTCTCCCTGAACGCGTGCGTATGTCACACGTGCCCCCGCAAATAGCTGTCTCGTGTCCAGCGCCCAATTTGTGAAGTCTATATGCACTGAAAATTTACCTTTTCTGACCCCTGACCTCACTGGACGGCCTGCCACTTTTCCAAATACACCTCTTCCGCTTAGCGCCGAGCGTGGCGTTGTAGAGGGGGTCTCCCTGAACGTGTGCGTATGTCAAAAGTGCTAGCGCCAACAGCCGTGTCCTGTCCAGTGTCCAGTATTGTCTGAAAATGGCACTTTTCTTACCTCAGGCCGCACTGGGCGGCCTGCCACTTTCCTTTTTTTACAAATTATCTCTCAAATGTTCACCAGCATTCTGTACTGGTCTGTATCCATTTTCTATCAAGTTTATGGGCGCTCAGTTATGGAGAGGTACACACACACACACACACACACACACACACACACACACACACACACTACAAATTTACTAATATTTCTGTCCTCTATCTTTTTTTTTTTATTGATTTTTTAATGATTTTTTTCTGATTACATTTGTATTTGTATTGTATTTTAGTTTTTAAATAGGTGAGATCAACTTTATAAACCCCATATTCTTCTTTTTTTTTAATCTCACCTGCACTATCTACTATTATTATTTGTAGCATATTTTGTGGTCTCTTTTATCATTGTTTATTTGCTTCTGCAATAAACAATATTATATCATCATCATTTTCCAAGAGTGACCTGGCCTAGAGTCAGCATTATTACAACAATGGACAAACAATACAAAAACAATACATATATATAACACACACAAATCAATATCCAGTTAAAGTGCAAAACAGTGCTAAGTGCACATTTAATGGGGGTCAATAGCCAATTTCAAACTGGAACAACTTAGAAGTGATCTAGTATAAGCCATTTAAAAAGACATACTGTACATCATAAATGTATTTTTTAAATACAATTGTGTCTTTTTTTTTAAAAACTTGCCACTTAGAAGTGTTTTAGTATGAGCCATTTAAAAGGCATACATCATAAATGTATTTTTAAATTAGATTTGTGTCTTTTAAAAAACATAAAAAATGCACGATCTTATTTTGAAGGCAACCGGAACCCTTATTTCTGCTAGGTCGAAAACCGGAAGTCCAATTTCTGCTGACGGAACGGAGCTAATACAAAAACATGTTGGCTTTCTGATCCGACCGGAGCGGAAATAACTTTACGTCATCAAGTAGCCGGAAGCAATGACCGGAACCTCCGGTGCCGTGCACCTCCAAAATGATTCCCCTGGTTTAAAAGCGGTTTAGTTTGGTATACTAGCAGCACGAGAGAGACTAAACTAAACCAAAGATTGTTAATTTAGCAAGATACACAATCTCCGGTTTACTTCCCGTTTCTGCGTGACGTAGGTGGACGCCTTTTTAGGAGACAGGAAGCAGCTTGGAGTCTATTGACTCCAATGGAAGAGTGAACGTGAACACTGCTTCTGAACCATTCTTTAACTCCATGGTCACTGAACTAATATTGGACCCATCACAAGACACAATATGTACAAGATTTTCATACTAAAATTGCTTTTTTTTAGAGACACAAATGAGAAGAAAATCAACTTTTCTCTATCCCAGCAACACACTCTCGCGAGATTTGGGAAGATATCTCAAGAGTTCATCTGCAGTCTGACGGACGAGACATAGAGGGCTCTGTCCCTTATTTTTAATTCTGGTATGCTGTGTCCCTATAAGATGTTTTAAAAACTGATTATGTCAATATAGTACGTGAAATCATTATCCATATTCAAAATTAAATAAAATGTGTGTTCCAATGCTCAATAATATCATTTTCCATTATTAACTGTCTTTAACTGACGGTTGATGGGGTATGATTTGGGAATCATGACATTTTGCTACACATAACATTCATGCTAAACATACTATGGTAAAATATATACTGTACCTTATAAATAAAAGGCCCTTGGCCCTTATTTATAAGGTATACATAACATTTTATATATATATATATATATATATATATATATATATATATATATATATATATATATATATATATATATATATATATATATATATATATATATATATATAGCGCACATTGGTTGGATATTAAAACAGTAGATATACAAGCCTGTGCTATGAGCTTGTAGATCTGCTATTTTTGAAAAAAAAAAAAATGTGTACAAATCTCTGCACACATTGCAATCTATAGTAATCTCTGCGACGCAATTATTATATTTATACTGGGTTTGATGATGTTCTATATTGTCTTAATCAGCTTTGTTTGCGTTTGTTTGCCTTTGTTTAAGTGCTAAAAGAGTGACTTTTAGAGCATTTTCACTGTACAGGAGAGGAACAGGAGAGGAGCCCCAGTCTGGTCAAGGAGGAACCAGAGCCTGAGCCTCCACACATTAAAGAGGAACAGCACTATCAATTTATAATCAATGGAGCAATTATTTTAGACATCTTTACATCATGGCAAGGTAACTACACAACCCAAACCTCTACCAAAGTGGTCTTGCCCTTTAAAGGAGTAGTTCACCCAAAACAAGATTTATTTTGGTGATTATTTTGTTTTTGTCACATTCTTAAAGCAATAATTTGATGACCGGCGGTCGGAGACTCAAAGAGTCTCCTTTGAGTCTCCTACCGGATACATTAGCATATTTCCGCCAGTAATCAAATTATTGGCTTAGGAATGCGATAAAAAATCTCCATGAATTTAATGCTTCGTAATTGATAGAAAACAAGTATTTTTTGGGGATGAACTACTCCTTTAAAGGGTTGATGGTTGAGATTAGAAGTATGTGTATAACATAAAGCTTAACTTGTAACTTCCTTCATTTGGAATAAGAAAACTCCACGATAACTAAGGGTTTTCTTACAAAGCACACAAAACAAAGATGTAGTTACATTACTGGTCAGAAACATGACATGTAGCCTACTACTCAATTGTCATAAACTTCAGACATGTCCTTCATGGGTGCAGATTGATGAGTCCTCCTGCACACCTTCATCTTTAGCCACTCTAGTAACCTGTACTTGAGTAATGTACCGTTCTTCAGTAAAAAAAAATAATGTATTTTTACTTTACTGGAGTATTTCCAAATTTGAATACTTTTACTTCTACTCCACTACCCTCAGAGGCAAATATTGTACTTTTACTCCGCTATAATGATTTGAAAACTTTAGTTACTAGTTTACTTTGTAGATTTTCACTATTATTACAAAACATACATCAACCACTTCAGCTCTATGCATACACTATTCAATTCAATGCTCACTGATGCTCATTGGAGCTCAGGCTCCAATTCAATGCTCATTCATACACTACCGACATGGACTGATCCAATTCACACTATTATACCCAACCTATTAGACCAAATATAAATTAAAAAATGGATCCGAACATTGATAAATTGTGTGACTGCTGAAAGGATTCACCTGTAACACTTTCTCACATGTTTCGGTCCTGTTCTTTAGTTAAGATGTGCTGGACAACTTTAAAATAAGGTCTGAAACTGAAATATTTATTTTGAAGTATAACAAATATGCAATTATACTATATACGTATACACACACAACAAGTCTCTCAAATATAATTGATTGAAATAAAATAATAAATGTATGGTGGGGGGTAAACAAATTCTAAAATGTTCAGAAAGTTGACTAAAAAGAGGATTTATATGGGTAGGCAGCTGTAATTAGCCTGGTAAACCCCCCTCCCTCCGGAAATCTCATTTACATTTGATTTCAGGAAGGAGGTCTGGGATTGCGCAGGGAGTAAAGCTGCCCGAAACGCTGCGTACCGAACCAATCAGCGGCTGCTAGGGGCGGTATCATACAATCACCTGCCTAGTAGCTTGAAAAAAAGAAAAAACGTCTGTCATCGATTCTGCTTACGGAGTCTCAGATGGAAGTAGGCTGTGAAACAAATGTGTGTCGCAAGCTTCTTCCATTTGACGGTGTCAGGTTAAGCTGTAATGGGATTTGACCTCATTCTTCTCCACAATGTGGACACACTGGTGTCTCTTCAGGTCACCTACAGTAATGACTCACTAACACTGGTAACTGTGGAATGTTTTTTTTCCTCGACAGCATGCACACGCCGGTGTCTTGTCACACTATTTACAATTGAAATGTTTTTCTCCTGTGTGGACAAGCTGGTGTCTCTTTACACATGCCCTGCCAATAAAGTATCTATCTATCTATATATCTATCTGCCATTGACGGAAATGACGGTCATTTCAAATCCAACACTTGCCAAACAAAATAAAACATTAAAAAAAAAAACTAGAGGCCGCTCTTCCTTAACCTATGAATGATCCCTTGACTCTGAGAGAATCATAGAAGCAGAGATGACGACATCCCAAAAACAATGAGTCCATCCACTTCCATGTTATGAGATGTAGAAAAACACATCTAGCTCGTATTTCTTATTTTTTTGTATGCAAACGAGCCATTTTCAACAGCCGATTACAACAGAATGGACGATCGCGGTAAAAATGTTTTCTTTTAGGGTGGATAGACGAGAGCCTCCCTCCCTCCAGACAGCCTTTGTTTACATCCATGTCCTCATAGTGGCTTCCGTGGCTCTCAGTGGATCGTCAAAATAAGGTAAAAAACGCTGGCAGCAGCGGATTAATTAATTAATTAATACATGGCAGAGAATGTGTTAAGAGAAGTCTGAGTCACTAAAACTCTTGTCACAGTGTTTACTGTGGAAAGGTCTGTTGCCTGTGTGGACATGAAGGTGTGCCTTCAGGGCATTTGACTGATTGAAACTCTTGTCACAATATTTACAGAGGAAAGGTTTTTCTCCTGTGTGGATAAGCTGGTGTGTCTGAAGATGAGCTGACCTACTAAAACTCTTGTCACAATGTTTACATGGGAAAGGTTTTTCTCCTGTGTGGATAAGCTGGTGTCTCTTAAGATGAGCTGAGCTACTAAAACTTTTGTAACAATGTTTACAATGGAATGTTTTTTCTCCTCCTGTGTGGACACGAAGGTGTCTCTTCAGGTTATTTGACTGATTGAAACTCTTGTCACAATGTTTACAGGGGAAAGTTTTTTCTCCAATGTGGATAAGCTGGTGTCTCTTCAGGGTATTTGACAGACTGAAACTCTTGTCACAATGTTTACACGGGAAAGTTTTTTACCCTGTGTGGACACAAAGGTGTATCTTCAGGTTATTTGACCGACTGAAACTTTTGTCACAATGTTTACAGGGGAAAGGTTTTTCTCCTGTGTGGACACGAAGGTGTGTCTTCAGGTCATTTGACCGACTGAAACTCTTGTCACAATGTTTACAGGAGAAAGGTTTTTCTCCTGTGTGGACATGAAGGTGTCTCTTCAGGTCACTTGACACACTGAAACTTTTGTCACAATGTTTACAGTGGAAAGACTTTTCTCCTGTGTGGACATGAAGGTGTCTCTTCAGGTGATCTGACTGATTGAAACTCTTGTCACAAAGTTTACAGGGGAAAGGTTTTTCTCCTGTGTGGATACGCTGGTGTCTCTTCAGGTGATCTGACTGATTGAAACTCTTGTCACAATGTTTACAGATGTGCCTTTTCTTTCCTGTGTAATTCAGGGTGTCTGTGTGAGTCTTTACTTCTTCTAGTGGAGTTAAAGTCCTGGTAAACTTCTGATAACTGTAGGATCTTGGTTCATCTGTGTCTCTATGCTTCTTGCTGGTGACTGAGTTTGTTATTTGCTCAAAGGCTGCTGAGGTGACCGGTCCATTCCTCCACATTTGGCAGTAGAGGTCGTTGTGGCTTTGTTCGATGTGCTTATGGAGGGCGACCTGAGATGTAAAGGTGTATGGACACTCAGAACAAGAGAGGACCTGACTCTGGGAGGACTGGGAACTCATTTCTGAGAGAGAGAGAGAGAGAGAGAGAGAGAGAGAGAGAGAGAGAGAGAGAGAGAGAGAGAGAGAGAGAGAGAGAGAGAGAGAGAGAGAGAGAGAGAGATTCAAAATGGTGAGTACTTGTAAACACTCCATCTATGCAACAGATTAATTATAATGACATGAAAACGATGGAGCAAACATTTATAATCAGATAATGATCTGTTCAACATCAAAATCAGAGCAGAGTAGGCCATTTGGAGGGAAACATTTAACCCTGGTTTCTCTATAGTCTACACGCTAAAGCTTGGATCACACTGCAGGATAATCAGGGTGATTTTGAGTCAGGGCATTTCCCTGTTCGGATCGGGAGCGATCCGAACAGTTTTGTTTTATGGAGGTGTTCACTGGAGCAAAAGAGGGGAGTGTCATGCTTTTTTACATTTTAGTCTGAGGGAGGGCCAACATTTTTCATATTTGAGTCCAGTCAGGCTTTGAGTCAAAGCTCAAGTAATAAGATCATCTCATAATAGCTACTCCAGCTAATTTGCTGGTCCATTAATGAACAAATCCAACTTATTCTGGTTTTGTCCCTATACAGTATGTAACAGTTAATAACAGTATCCCACTTTGAAACTCAGGTGACAGTTTAGTCCTAAAGTCCACAACTGTGCAGGGTTTATTTTCAGTCAAGGTAACTGTGGGCGCTGGGCAGCCAAAGCACAACAATTGCCAACGTTACGTGCAATGGTAAGCAATTATGTGGGTGTTCAGGTGGGAGAAATAAAGCAGAACTGGTACTGTACTGTTGAGTACCAACCCAATTCAGCATGTCTCAATGTCATTCATGAAAAGTAATTTCCAGACAGCTTGAATGTTCACACAACCAGACGACTTAAGTGTACATACTTCAGTGTGAAACACAAGGAAGTCTGTGTTAAATATTATTTTTGGACAAAAAAGCGTCAGATAATGTAATGTAATGCTAAATACGTGTAAACCAGAATCCTCAGGCCATGCATAATTGCATATAATAACCTTATTTGTTTTCTGTAGGCTGTGGGCCGCGGACCCCCCATTGCTGTCGGGCAGACACCAGCTAACTCCATTTTCCGCTTTTTCATTTTTTCAATAAATCAGTGCTATTAACACATCGGGTGCCAGCATTTTTTCCTAACAACTTACCGTGGGTGCCAGCATTCTCCCCATTGACTGCGCTTTGCTGTTTACAAGCAAATCCGTGCGTTACAAGCAAATCCACGCAAAAAAAGCATCGATTCATGTTGTGCCATGAGCCTGGCTACAGGCTGGAACCATACAATTCCCTTCGCAGGATTACAATGGGTGCTCCCAGAGCTGCTCTAGCCCCGCCCGCGCGGAGAAAAACGAAAAAAACAAAAAGACTGAAATCACGGTTCAGACCGTGAACGGCACCGAAGCTTCGGAACCGCCACTATGTAAACACACGGTTCAAACCGTGTTTGGCACCCGATGTGCTAAACACCCTTTACGTCTGTGTGTTGATTAAAAAAATATTGAACCAATGAAAAGTGTTAAAAAGCGCTTCTGACAAAACCAGCTAACTCCATTGGATCCTCAAACCAGCAAACTCCACCAAACGGGGGTGGAGTTAGCTGGTTTTACTGACTCCAGGCTCCACCCTCTTTTGACCTCCAACCTCATTGTGAGCTTGGAGGTCCATTCAGCTGTTCTTATCAATGATGAAAAAAACCTCCTAACTCCACTTTTTGTTTGTTTTTTTGTCATTTCTTGAAAAATATACATTTTGGAGTTAGCTTGTTTCTGCCCGACAGCAGATATATATGTATTAAAAGATTTGCATTTACATTTTCACGATTGTTTTTGTTTAAATATCAAAATAAATTTAAAATGACACAGATGCGCTCCCGGATTGAAAGGGTTAATTACCATTGCTGTTGACTTGTGACGTCTGTGTCTTTGAAGTGACATCTTCGTTGAGTTTTCTGCCTTTCTTCGGCTCCTTTCTCTTCTTTTTTGACCGGGACTTCGAGCGGGAGTACGACCAATCGGAGTCGTTGCCACTGTGGTCTTTTGGTTCCCACGGCGTGTCACAATGACTAACATTGTCCTCCTCATCACTGCTGCATTGCTGCAGGGCTGCTGGTGGATGGAGAGCCCGGTGAACCATGTTCAGAGGGAGTCTGTGAAGGACCACCACCGCTGGATTCATATGAGCCAGAAGAGAAGTGGAAGAAGGTTCATCTGGGTGTTTGTGTGAATCCTGAGCCCTTCTGGTCTGTGGGTGTTGTTGTGCCTTGTTAGATGCCACAAGAGATGAAGATATATCACCTAAGAATAGAAAAGGGTGATAATAGGTTTATTAATTACTTGACATCACTTGGTTTATGTTACCAAAATAAATTATGCCCGTTGGTCATTTTGATCTTCTTTTCTTGACGTGTTTTTGTAAACCCAACATTCTTTCATTGTTTTGTAGCTGAGCTTCTGATTCATTCTAGTGCAGCTATTAGAAAAACGTCCCGAAAACAAGATCGATGACCTCACTTCTTGAACTAAGGCCCTGTTTAGACTGCAGTCAAATACGATTTATTTCTCAAATACGATCTTTTGGCCCGACTGTTCACACTGCATTTGCAAGTGACCAGATCGGATCTGTCACACATCTGTGTGTTCAGACTGATTTAAACAATGTCAACCAAAAGCCACCCTGTGTCGACATTATGTGCCTTAGTTACCGCGGTACTTACTTACTTACTTATGACATAGGCACTAGTTGATTACGTTCAGGAAATGTGACATAACAGACGAGCGACGACAACAAAAACAATACATGCATGTACTGTATGATAAAAGTGCTAGGAGACATTGCATTTCTCCGTCTGTCCACTGAATGCTGCTCACCATTTCTTCTGGAAACTTATGCTGCACTATTGTTTTGTTTTCATTATGATTACCCATTGCTCTCTAGTGAATTCTCGTGCTCTGTAATGACGTCAGTGGCGCTCAGAGTGACGTTTTGGACAGTTTGATATGTGACTTGGGTGTTTAGAGCTACAAAATGCTCAACTAAGGGATTTATTTCCTTTATGACTCATCATCAAGTGTTTCTTCAGATTACCATTTTGTGTTAACCAATTGATTCAGGTCGTTTTTATTAGAGCTTGTGATGCAAACTAAAATATGTGTCCCCTGAATTATGTATTAACAGAACATTCACTACTTAAGGTTTAGTTTAGCCACACTGTACAATTACATTTAGTTTGTTTTGATGATTTCACGTCAAAGGACAGCTTGTTGCTCAATGATAATATTTGTCCTTCCACATATAGGGCCCTATTTTCGCCGGTGCTTTATCCATTATCCCTAATGTTCTTTACCATTTCTGACTATTTTTAAAAAACATTTTAAAGTAGTTCAACTAGCCGATCTACATCGACACGTTGTGAGCTTGTAGATTGGCTATTTGAACTTTTTTTTCTTTTTTCTAATAGTAACAAATAGCAAAGAGGTTTAGGGATAATGGGTAAGGCACCGGCAAAAATAGGGCTTTTAGTGTCTTGTGTTGATTTCAGTGTTTAAAGCTGACTGACCTCCACTGGTCTCCTCCCACTCATCACTGTCTTCAGTGACTTCAGAGTCAGATTCAACTTCAACTCTCACTGCAGAACAGTGTGAAGAGACGTCTTCTTCTTCATCATCTTCATGTTTCACTGCTAGTAATGTCATCATTGATCCATCAGGTGTCTCTGGTCTTTGAAGTAACTCCTCCTGTTCCTCTTTAATGTGTGGAGGTTCTGGTTCCTCCTTGACCAGACTGAGGCTCCTCTCCTCCTGTTCCTCTTTAATGTGTGGAGGCTCTGGTTCCTCCTTGACCAGACTGAGGCTCCTCTCCTCCTGTTCCTCTTTAATGTGTGGAGGCTCTGGTTCCTCCTTGACCAGACTGGGGCCGCTCTCCTGTTCAGGGGAAACCTCCGCTTTACACACAACCATGTTGTGCAGGGTGTCTAGGACCAGAAAAATAACATGTAACTTAAATGTTAATCCATTATTTCTGTCTTCCATGTTCCATGTACAAAATGAGGTTATCATCTCTTACATTGACCATCATCTCTAACTAGGAATTATTGAGGCGTTTCTGAAAACTGCAATTCTGAGAAATCAGGCTTCAACGTTTTAGCAAGAAACCTTCTCAGCTCCAAAGCATATTTAGAAAAGGAATTTGAATTCATTTATTTTGTTACTTTACCCAACACATAATTGTGCTATATCAAATATTGGCAGTTTCTAAAGCCTAATTCATACTTAGATGCTAGTCAGTTCCGTGCCCCGAAAACAGCCCTCCAAGGCTGTGACATATCAAACTGTCTTTTCCTGACCAGTACAAACTGCATCAGATCACGTTGGTAGAACCGTCATGATCATGACTTTTTTAGATAACGATTAATTGTCAAACAAATAATTGTGATAATTAATGGCATGAGCTATGATTATCCCACGCACAAGACGGAGCAACCAACCCCTCTCCCCCTCCCTCTCTCTCTCTCTCTCTGCGCTATGAGCTTGTAGATCTGCTATTTTTTAAACAAATGAAAATGTGTAAAAATCTCTGCACACATTGCAGTGGTCAGTTGATCCTGTAGGTTTACACTAAGCTTGTTTCACGCGCATGATTTGGCAACCCGGGAGCCAGCGAACACAAAAGCGCTAATACACAGCTGACATTTGTGTAAAGCGAAAAACGGGCTTCGCTGTTCCGTGCACAAGGTAATGGTCAATGGTTATGTGCTCCAGCCATGGAGGAGAACCGGGCAGAAGAGATTTTGGGGACGTATTTTGGCGACGCACGCACGCAGCACGCACAGAGCTTTGTAGAATTATAGGATGGTAACAATTAATCGCCATCTAAAATGCGATACAATCTGTAGTAGTCAGGACAAGCCGGTTTGGTGTGTCCAGGCTTTGGAGTGATGTTTTGGGCGTACAAAACTGACGCGCAACTAAGTATAAATCAGGCTTTAGAAATTCCCAATCAGATGTGGCATATCATTGTAATTATAAAAAGTAGAGACTATGAATTGGTTGTTGTGAAACTTGTTGAAGCAGTGATATTGAGTGTTTATACCGTTCATCTTCCATGTGAAGGCATCTGGAAGTTTCTGTTCATCCATCTCCAGCACTTCTGATCGGGAGGGATTCTCACGGTTCATTGCAGGGTCATGATCATCAAAGCTGAGGTAGAAATTATAGAAACACTTTAGACACCTAAAACCTATATACATAGTTGACTGGGGCCCCGCAGGGTTCTATACTAGGTATTCTAGCACAGTAATTTCCAACATTTTATCTTGGCCCTTCTGACATCAGACAGAAGCTGAGAACCCACCCCATCACTCAGCCCTAACAGTCACCATATTGCTGGATTTTAGACGGGTGGGATATCTGAAAAAAGTCATTGTTAGAGGAATTTTGGGGCAAAAGTGGGGTACCAGGCCAATTTACATAATTCAAGGGTGCTGAATCTGAAAAACATGGTACTCAAGCAACATTTTTTGTTTTTAACCTTCCAATTTGCATAACAAAAAGCAAACAACACTGACAAATAACGTGTATATATCTATGTTCTGAGGGTCAGACAATGTGTGTAAGGTATTTATTTTATGTAATTAGTGGTAAGCGTACTCCTAAATATGCAAATTGGGGGCCACCATTACAGAAAACGGTTTAGTACTCAAACGGGTCCATACAAATCCCCCTTATTTTTATTTTTTTGTTCTACTTCCCCATGTAAAAATCCTGGGAAAAGTATACATTTGGGTCCTTGATGCTTTATGTTTTCAATCGCTAGTTTAAAGTATTGTTTAAATCAGGGGTCTTCAACAGGGGGTCCGGGACCCCTAGGGGTCATTAGTTACTAATGGGGGACCGCCAAATCTTTGTGAAACACAATTTTATACAATATAGAGGGGGTCCCTGCTTCATCTCTCTCTGAGCTAGGGGGTCCTTGGCCTGAAAACGTTGAAGACCCCTGGTTTAAATCATCATGATATGCGTTTAGTAAATTATGGTCCCATTAATTTTTTAATTAATGATAAAGTAAGGTATGTGTCTAGGGTTTCTACTGGTTCTACAGAGTGAAGGCCAGCCCTCGCAGCGGTTTCAGCCAATAGCATTCTTTTCTCTTAGCATTTCAGAGCGGATATAGAAAGATGGCAGATTTGAAATGGCTGAAAAACAGGCTTCAAAACGGGTCTGTAGAAACCAATGGCGTCACTTTGTCCATTCTTTTTTTACGGCCTATGCTCACAACGCATCACATCACAGTACATTGTGAGCTTGTAGATCTGCTACTTTTATAGGCCATTATTGAACAACAAATTTGGACATTAATTGACAAAAAAATAATGAAAGAAAAATGAAAATATTAAATATAGAGATAAAAGGTTTCTCCTCGACGGCAATGTAATGGCTTTGCTGTGTGCTTAGAGCAGAGTGGTTAGAGCATGCACCACATGGGCTCTAAAACTAGAATGAGAGAACATATCACTCCAGTTCTAGCTTCACTACACTGGCTCCCGGTTGTTTTTAGGATTGATTTTAAAATTCTTTTAATAGTTTATAAAGCTCTAAATGGTCTGGCACCTTCCTACCTCTATGACTGCCTAGAGAGACATGTTCCAAACCGGACCCTCAGGTCTTCAAGTGCTGACCTACTCGAGGTGCCTAAAATGACATATAAAAAATATGGTGAAGCAGCATTCTTCTTTTACGGACCAACAGTGTGGAATAAACTCCCATTACACCTAAAACAGGCAGCCTCTGTCGATAGCTTTAAAGCACAGCTCAAGACCTATTTCTTCACTCTTGCTTTTAGCTGACTCTTTGGTTGATTTTTAAGTCCTCACTGTATTGCCTATTTTAATGTTTTATGCTTTTGCTTTTATTTTATTTTATTTTTTGTTTGCTTTTTTGTTAAATTGGTTGTAACTGTATTCTTGCTCTGTAAAGCACTTTGCGCTGCATTTCATGTCATGAAAGGTGCTATACAAATAAAGTTTATTATTATTATTATTATTAATGCCTGGCATCCAGTCCCTGGTTCAATTCCCAGCCAGCAGGACCATTTGCTGTATGTCACTCCCCTACGCTCTCTCTCTGTGTGTTTACTGTCTCTCTACACCAGTGTTGCCAGATGGGAAATGTTGAATTATTGTACCGGAGGTTTAAAATTATCGCATTGGAAAGAAAACTACCGTAGACAGCTAAAAAAGAGAAATAACACGTGTAAACAAGTCATTTCACAAAAAAATGCATATGTAGTGTAGGAAACAACCTTGTTTGTGACTCCTACGAGACAAAAACATATCATATATGCTGCGTGGAAGCAGGCAACTTCCTGGACTTTACACAAATAAAAGCCTGAAAACTACACTGGAAAGACGCGACCAGTGTTTTTAATGCCTCCAAGTACAGATCTAGGGTCAGATTTACTGATTTCCTGACTTCTCCCACCGCACTTTGTCAATGCAAATGCGTGGATTCATGGTCTTGCGCATTTTTTCCAAGAATCCACGCATTTGCATTGAAAAAGCATTGGCAGATTCTGCCCCAATTGTAAAATAAAAGTGCAGTGGGGCCGTGCCCTTATTTTGAAAAGCCAAATCGGATCGCGAATCATCAGCCAGGGAATTTAGTAAATTCACACACTTTTTCGTGATGTGGAGAAATGATCATACATTTGGGCATTTTTTATTATTATTGATCGTACATCGTACAGAGGGTAAAATAATCGTACAAATACGATAATTCGTACATCTGGCAACACTGCTCTACACTAACATATGTGTAAATAATAATGATGATAATAATAATAATAATAAAATCATGAACACAGATCTGAATTATCAATTTTCTTATCATAAAATATTAATGCAAATTATAATAATAATCTTATTATTAATATTAATAACAACAACAATAAAAATACTAACATATTATTTAATTAATTATTTTAGTTTATAAAGCGTTCAGCTGTAGAGACAAATATTGAAGTGCTTCACAATAAGAGACTAATATATTAAATAAAGATATAAAGAAAGAAAATAATAATAACAGGGGTGAGAAATCAGACGGCTACTAGAAAGGTTTAAAAGGCTTGCTGGTTAAAAAGTAAGAGTTCTGAGATTAAATTCAAGGGATCTACAAGCCCACTTGACATGTTGTGAGCTTGTTGTAGATCAGCTATTTTTGTTGTTTCACTATGACCATCATAGTTGCATCATATAGGTCTATAACTTACACATATAACATATTTAACTACTATTATACTGTTTGTCAACATCTTCATTAGACCAGTAACATGAAATAGAGATGTAAATATTTACATTTCATTAGCATGTTGGTATCAAAATGTACTTAAAGTACCAAAAGTAGAAAGTATTGTAATCAATATCCCAATTTCACAAGTTTTTAAATGTATACAAATCTTTTGAAAATAGCCGATCTACAAGCTCACTATGTGTTGCATTGTGAGCTTGTAGATCGGCTAATTTTCAATTGGCCGAAATGTATGTAGGGCTGAAGTTGTTAATGTGTTTTTTGTATTAATAATCACAATCTACAAAGTAACTAGTAACTAAAGTTGTCAAATAATTGTGGTGGAGTAAAAATATATTCCTCTGAGATGCAGTGGAAGTAAAAGTACTGACATTTGGAAATACTCCAGTAAAGTAAAAAATACCTCCAATTTGTACTAAAGTTCAGTACTTGAGTAAGTATACTTAGTTACTTTACACCACTGTATCAAACCTTGAATGACTGTGGCATTGCTAACATTAGCATCTTAGCATCTGGAAGTAAAATGCTACAGTGAACCTTTACTGTAAAGCAGTTCATTATTTACATTACCTCTGATTCCACCATGAAAAAGCCTCCATCTGGTTCCAACTGTAATGTAATGCAATGTAATCTTCTGCTCTGTTGTGTAGTTTAATGACATTAACCTCGTCGTCGTGTTGTTGTTGTTTTTGTCATGCAGCCTGATGGCATCAATACATGTTGGCTTTCTAATCCGGCTGGAGCGGAAATAACTTTACGTCATCAAGTAGCCGGAAGCAACGTTCGACCGGAACCTCCGGTGCCGTGCACCTCCAAAATGATTCCCCTGGTTTAAAACTGGTTTAGTTTGGTATAAACGTTTCATTTATTTTGCTAAAATAATCGTCTGCGGTGGTGTAAAGTAACTAAGTACATTTACTCAAGTACTGTACTTAAGTACACTTCTGAGGTGTTTTTTTTTTACTATACTGAAGTATTTCCAATGTTCAGTACTTTTACTTCTACTCCACTACATCTCAAAGGCAAATATTGTACTTTTACTCCACTACAATTATTTGAAAGCTTAGTTACTAGTTACTTTGCAGATACAAATGATTACATTATAAAACACACATTACCACTTTAGCCCTATTTTATACCTAAGCTATTTGAAAATAGCAGATAATAGAGCTGCCAAGTCTCACCCTTTGAGAGTGAGAGTCACGCAATTTACCCTCTTCACATATATTGTTTGATGGCAATGACTGATACAAATAAAAGAAGACCCTAAGACAGCTAAATAGAGAATATTACATTTTAAGAACTTCATGTGTGCGTCCCTGATGCGCCTACGCGAACAGCGTATTACTCTAATGTTGAACCCTCTTTCTTCTACAATAGAAGAGTTAGGACGTCACATTCTAATACAACCAAAATACCCAATTTTGACACCGGCCTCAGTGGCGCACCTCGCTAATCATTAAACTCCCAAACCACTACCACTGGTAGGCTGGGTTCGACTCCCGCTTGGGGTGAAACTTTTTCAGTCATCCGCGGACTTCTTTTTTTCGACGATAAAGTATCGTTTTGGACCATGACGGAGGCGCGCCGACTCAGCAGACCTTGAGGCTGAGGAGTTGCGCCCGAGCGCCTCCAGGCGCGAGTGCCCGCAACGACCAGCCGATGGTCTGCTGATTCGACTCAGCGCCGTTCGAATTATGTACCGATAGGGACAGAATCGTAAATATTTTTGATGGGGACTGCGTTTGCCCCAACTGCCACTCAAAGTGACTACTGGCCAATCACAGTGCGTCTCAACTTCTGGTTACACCCGCACCCCCCGCCCCCTTGCTTCAACATTAGAGTAATACGCTGTTCGCGTCCCTGATGAGTCTCACTCCTAGATTTTCCTGAAAGTTGGCAGCCCAACGTGTCACATCGCGACGCGTTGTGAGCTGGTAGATCTGCTATTTTCAAACAATTTAGTACTTTAACTTTTGGTACTTTAAGTACATTTTTATACCAATACTTTTGTACTTTTACTCAAGTAAACTTTTTAATTATGGACTATTACTTGTAGCGGAGTACTACATTGCAGTATTGATACTTTTACTTAAGTAAAACATTTGAGTACTTTTTTCACCACTTATCGTCAATTATGTCCATTTTCTATTCTAACTCGTAGCACGACTAGTGAGACTAAACTAATTGATTCGCATCATGTGGGGAATAAAAACAATGCGACACCAACCGGATTATTTTTTTTCTAAACCGGATGACACGGCTAGTTGTCACGTGGTTGCTGCGTGTGGCAGCCAAGGCTCTAAAAAGAAGGTAAGGCCATAGGCCAGCTACGTCATTTATTTTCGTCGGCTGCACAAAGCCAAACTGCAGCCGTGGAATACATTGGCGCAGTTTCAGCTAGTGGAGCTCTATTGTAATGATGTCACGTGCACGAGCATATGCACCCGCACGCACGTGCACATAGAAATACTGTATGCAATGTGTACTTCCATGTACTGTTGTTCTCATGTCTTACTAAATAAAGTACACCAAACATCACACCAGCATAGCCTATGTGATGGAAAACCATTTTTTTAATGTAAATATATTTCTCATGATTTAGTTGCATTGTTAATTTGTTGTTTTCATTTTTGTTTCAATTAATTATTTTCAGATTAGTTTTATGTAAAAGCCCTTTACTCACCCACACAAAAGAAGGATATACTTAAAACAATCAGACAACTTGTCTATACTTGAATGACAGGGATAATAACCTCATTGTGTTGGTGCAACTCTCGAGCTAGGGTCCTCAGCTAAGCGATGGGTTAGAACATCAAGGCTCATAACTGTTTAACCAGTAACTTTGTACGGATTGGAATGATGATTCAATTCATCTGACTGAATCCCCTTAGGCACTCTGCAATGCAGTGCAGAGACCAATCTCACACATTCAATTCACATTGGCTTTTGCACACCTTCATCTATAGCCACTCTAGGAACCTGTACTTGAGTAAAAAATGTTTGTATTTTGACTTTACTGGAGTATTTCTCAGAGGCAAATATTGTACTTTTACTCCACTACAATAAAGGATAATTCCTTTTAACAGGTCGTTCATGAAAGTCCTTGCGGTCTTGTTTCCAATGAGAACCTGTGAGCAATTAGGGGTTAAGAGTCTTGCTCAGGGACATTTCATCGACACATATGCTGACCTGGCCTGGAATCGAACCTGGGCCAACCAGGGCCTCCGGCTCCCTAGGCAGGCTCACTAACCATTCAGCTATGGCCACCCCTTGATTGAAAACTTTAGTTACTAGTTTACTTGATTATTATTACAAAACATACATCAACCACTTCAGCCCTATGCATACACTATTCAATGCTCATCGATGCTCATTGGAGCTCATGCTCCAATTCAATGCTCATTCATACACTATTCTATTTCAAATGGAGAATGGGATCAAATATTGCAAGAGAAGAGTTCAGTCATCATCTATGTGCATGACATGGACTGATCCAATTCACACTATTATACCCAACCTACTAGACCAAATAGAAATGATCAAAAATGGATACGAACATTGATAAATTGTGTGACTGCTGAAAAGATTCACCTGTAACACTTTCTCATATGTTTCGGTCCTGTTCTTTAGTTAAGATGCTGCTGGACAACTTTGAAATAATGTCTGAAACCGAAACATTTATTTTGAAGTATAACAAATATACAATTATGCATATATTGTATACGTATACACACACAACAAGTCTCTCAAATATAATTGATTGGAATAAAATAATACATTTATGGTGGAGGGTAAAAACATTCTAAAATGTTCAGAAAGTTGACCAAAAAAAGAGGATTTATATGGGTAGGCAGATTTCATGGGATTTGACCTCATTCTTCTCCACAATGTGGACACACTGGTGTCTCTTCAGGTCACCCATAGTAGCTGACTCACTATAATTGTAGATTTTCTTTCTTGACAGCATGTACACGCTGGTGCCTCTTCACATTAAATAATGACCGACTGAAACTCTTGTCACAATATTTACAATTGAAATGTTTTTCTCCTGTGTGGACAAGCTGGTGTCTCTTTACACATGCCCTGCCACTGACGGAAATGACGGTCATTTCAAATCCAAAACTTGCCAAAAAAAAAAAATGTGCGTTAGAGGCCGCTCTTCCCTGACCTATGAATGATCCCTTGACTCTGAGAGAATCATAGAAGCAGAGATGACATCATCCCAAAAACAGTCAGTCCATCCACTTCCATGTTATAAGATGTAAACAAAAAAACACATCTAGCTCGGATTTCTTCTTTTTTGTGTGAAAAAGAACCGTTTTCAACAGCCGATTACAACAGAATGGACGATCGGGGTAAAAGTGTTTTTGTCAGGGTGGATAGACGAGAGCCTCCCTCCCTCCAGACAGCCTTTGTTTTACATATGTGTCATCATCGTGGCTTCCGTGGCTCTCAGTGGATCGTCAAAATAAGGTTAAAAAAACGCTGGCAGCAGCAGATGAATGAATGAATTAATACCTGGCAGAGAAAGTGTTAAGATAATCAGAGTCACTAAAACTCTTGTCACAGTGTTTACTGTGGAAAGGTCTGTTGCCTGTGTGGACATGAAGGTGTGACTACAGGTTACTTAGAACATGTGACTCTTGTCACAATGTTGACAATGACATGTTTTTTTCTCCAGTGTGGATACGCTGGTGTGTCTTCAGGTCAAATGACCGACTGAAACTCTTGTCACAATGTTTACAATGGAAAAGTGTTTCTCCTGTGTGGATACGCTGGTGTTTCTTAAGATAATATGAGGTACTAAAACTTTTGTCACAATTTTGACAGGGGAAAGGTTTTTCTCCTGTGTGGACAAGAAGGTGTGTCATTAGGGTATTTGACTGATTGAAACTCTTGTCGCAATGTTTGCAATGGAAAGGTTTTTCTCCAGTGTGGATAAGCTGGTGTCTCCTCAGGTTACATGACAGACTGAAACTCTTGTTACAATATTTACAAAGGAAAGGTTTTTCTCCAGTGTGGATACGCTGGTGTCTCCTCAGGTTAAATGCAAGACTGAAACTTTTGTCACAATGTTTACAGGGGAAAGGTTTTTCTCCTGTGTGGATACGAAGGTGTGTCTTCAGGTTATTTGACTTATTGAAACTCTTGTCACAATGTTTAATGGGGAAAGATTTTTCTCCAGTGTGGACACGAAGGTGTGTCTCAAGATAATCTGACCTACTAAAACTTTTGTCACAATGTTTACAGGGGAAAGACTTTTCTCCTGTGTGGACACAAAGGTGTTTCTTCAGGGTAGATGACTGATTGTAACTCTTGTCTCAAGGTTTACAGGGGAAAGGTTTTTCTCCTGTGTGGACACGAAGGTGTTTCTTCAGGTTATTTGACATACTGAAACTCTTGTCACAATGTTTACAGTGGAAAGGTTTTTCTCCTGTGTGGACACGAAGGTGTGACTTCAGGTTATATGACTGATTGAAACTCTTGTCACAATGTTTACAGGGGAAAGGTTTTTCTCCTGTGTGGACACGAAGGTGTGCCTTCAGGTTACTTGACTGATTGAAACTCTTGTCACAATGTTTACAGGGGAAAGGTTTTTCTCCTGTGTGGACACGAAGGTGTGTCTTCAGGGTAGATGGCCGACTGAAACTCTTGTCACAATGTTTACAGGGGAAACGTTTTTCTCCTGTGTGGACAAGATGGTGTTTCTTAAGATACTCTGAGCTACTAAAACGTTTGTCACAATGTTTACAGGGGAAAGGTTTTTCTCCTGTGTGGACATGAAGGTGTGTCCTCAGGGTACTTGACTGTTTGAAACTCTTGTTACAATGTTTACAGGGGAAAGGTTTTTCTCCTGTGTGGACATGAAGGTGTGTCTTCAGGGTATTTGACTGATTGAAACTCTTGTTACAATGTTTACAATGGAAAGGTTTTTCTCCAGTGTGGATACGCTGGTGTCTCCTCAGGGTACATGACTGTCGGAAACTTTTGTCACAATGTTTACAGTCGAAAGGTTTTTCTCCAGAGTGGACAAGATGGTGTTTCTTAAGATAATCTGAGCTACTAAAACGTTTGTCACAATGTTTACAATGGAAAGGTTTTTCTCCAGTGTGGATACGCTGGTGTCTCCTCAGGGTACTTGATTGTCGGAAACTTTTGTCACAATGTTTACAGTCGAAAGGTTTTTCTCCAGAGTGGACAAGGTGGTGTGTCTTCAGGTCATTTAACCGACTGAAACTGTAGGATCTTGGTTCATCTGTGTCTCTATGCTTCTTGCTGGTGACTGAGTTTGTTATCTGCTCAAAGGCTGCTGAGGTGACCGGTCCATTCCTCCACATTTGGCAGTAGAGGTCGTTGTGGCTTTGTTCGATGTGTTTATGGAGGGCGACCTGAGATGTGAAGGTGTATGGACACTCAAAACAAGAGAGGACCTGACTCTGGGAGGACTGGGAAATCATTTCTGAGAGAGAGAGAGAGAGAGAGAGAGAGAGAGAGAGAGAGAGAGAGAGAGAGAGAGAGAGAGATTCAAAATGGTGAGTACTTGTAAACACTCCATCTATGCAACAGATACATTATAATGACATGAAAACGATGGAGCAAGCATTTATAATCAGATAATGATCTGTTCAACATCAAAATCAGAGCAGAGTAGTCCATTTGAAGGGAAGCATTTAACCCTGGTTTCTCTATAGTCTATACGCTAAAGCTTGGATCACACTGCAGGATAACCAGGGTGATTTTGAGTCAGGGCATTTCCCCGTTCGAGGCGGATCGGGAGCGCTTAGCGATGTTGTTCGATGTTTGATGGAGGTGTTCACTGGAGCAAAAGAGGGGAGTGTCATGCTTTTTTACATTTTAGTCTGAGGGAGGGCCAACAATCTTTATATTTGAGTCCAGTCAGGCTTTGAGTCAAAGCTTGTAATAAGATCATCTCATAATAGCTACTCCAGTTGGCCAGAGTCTCAGCTGGTCAAAGCTGACAAAAGTTGTTTAACCACTGGTCACAAAAACCTCAATAAAAGGATGCCTGTTTTTTCCCCACAATTTTTTTCAAGCAACCAGCCTTGTCTGTTTAATAACAGGTGCCAAGATCTTTTTGTTGAATGATAATAAAATAATAATAATAATTTTAAAAAAATGAATAAAATAGACTAATTACACTGTTAGTAGGTCATTCTGAGCCAACACTGAAGTTTGGTCTTTCTATGTGTGGTAATAATACAATTACAATCTCTGTTTATCTCATTATTAACTCAATTGTCTGGTTGAAGCAACAGGGACAACTTATTGACTCAGTCAGATTGTGTTTTTACAAGGAAACGCAGATCAAATGCAAAATGTGGCTTAGTTTAAGTGAATTGCCCAACAAGCATAAATAAATAAATAAAATATTTTTCAAAACGTGAATGTGAGTGAAAATCTTTCAATATATATTATTTTTTTAAACAAAATGTTTTAACTCAAATCTTTTCTTCTGGGGATTCCTCAAATGTCTTCTACAGTTTAAAAAACAAATAAAAAAAACTTTAAAAACTCATTGTCAAGACAGACAGCATACAGACACAGTCTGTTTGAATAAAAGAATTACAAAGATGTTTTGCTCTGGCTCCTCATCTGAAAACAGAGTCGGTGGCCAAATTAAATAGATCTGCCACAATAATAGATGATAAGACTGGCAGATAGGTTGCACCAGAATGCAGACTTTAAAGATCCAGTGATTTTAAAAAATGACTGGGGGTTTCTTTATTAAAAGTATATGTATTTGGCCGTGGACCCCCATCTCAAAATATTTTGTTCCAGGGAACCCCAAAAGCAAACATTTGAGTTAAAAGTGTATATCGTTGCTGTCGGTCAGAAACCAGCTAACTCCTTTTTCCGCTTCTGCATTTCTTTCCATAAATCAGTGTTATTAAAAACCCTTTACGTCTGTGATGATTAAAAAAAATATTGAACCAATGAGGAAGTATTAAAAAGTGCTTCTGACAAAACCAGCTAACTCCATTGGATCCTCAAACTTTCTGCTAAACCAGCTAACTCCACCAAAGGGGGTGGAGTTAGCTGTTTTGCCGACTCCTATCAATGATGAACAAAACCTCCTAACTCCTTTTTGTTAGCTTTATGTCATTTCCTAAAAAAATAACATTTTGGAGTTAGCTGGTTTCTACCCGACAGCAGAGATATATGTATTCAAAGATGTGCACAAATTTTCACGATTGTTTTTTTTTTAAATAGCCAAAGAAATCTAAAATGACACATATGTGCTCCCAGATTGAAAGGGTTAATTACCATTGCTGTTGGCTTGTGACGTCTGTGTCTTTGAAGTGACATCTTCGTTGAGTTTTCTGCCTTTCTTCGGCTCCTTTCTCTTCTTTTTTGAGCGGGACTTTGAGCGGGAGTTCGACCAATCGGAGTCGTTGCCACTATGGTCTTTTGGTTCCCACGGCGTGTCAGAATGACTAACATTGTCCTCCTCATCACTGCTGCATTGCTGCAGGGCTGCTGGTGGATGGAGAGCCCGGTGAACCATGTTCAGAGGGAGTCTGTGAAGGACCACCACCGCTGGATTCATATGAGCCAGAAGAGAAGTGGAAGAAGGTTCATCTGGGTGTTTGTGTGAATCCTGAGCCCTTCTGGTCTGTGGGTGTTGTTGTGCCTTGTTAGATGCCACAAGAGATGAAGATATATCACCTAAGAATAGAAAAGGGTGATAATAGGTTTGTTAATTACTTCTTTTATGGACGTGTTTTTGTAAACCCCACATTCTCATTGTTTTGTAGCTTAGCTTCTGATTCATTCTAGAGCAGCTATTGGACAAATATCGATCACCTCACTTCTTGAACTAAGGCCCTGTTTAGACTGGAGTCAAATCCAGTCAAATTTGATTTATTTCTCAAATCCAATTTTTTGGCTCGACTGTTCACACTGCATTTACATCTGTCACAGATCTGTGTGTTCAGACTGATTTAAATGAATGATGTTTTGCTACAAAATGCTCAACTAAGGGATTTCTTTCTTTTATGACTCATCAAGTGTTTCTTCAGATTACCATTTGTTGTTAACCAACTGATTCAGGTCGTTTTCATTAGAGCTTTTGATGCGAACTTTACAACTAAAATCCCCAGTATGTATTGACATAACATTCACTATTTAAGGTTTAGTTTAGCCAAACTCTGTACAATTATAGTTTGTCTTGATGATTTCATGTCAAGGGACAGCTTGTTGCTCAATGATAATGTTTGCCCTTCCACATATAGGGCCCTATTTTCGCCGGTGCCTTACCCATTATCCATTATCCCTAAACTTCTTTACCATGTTTGACTATTTTTAAAAACATTTTCAAATAGTTCAAACAGCCGATCTACAACGACACGTTGTGAGCTTGTAGATTGGCTATTTGAATTATTTATAAAAACATTTTTAAAAATAGTATCGAATGGCATAGAAATTTAGGGATAATGGGTAAGGCACCGGCGAAAATAGGGCCTTTAGTGTTTTGTGTTGATTTCAGTGTTTAAAGCTGACTGACCTCCACTGGTCTCCTCCCACTCATCACTGTCTTCAGTGACTTCAGAGTCAGATTCAACTTCAACTTCAATTTCAACTGCAGAACAGTGTGAAGAGACGTCTTCTTCATCATCTTCATGTTTCACTGCTAGTAATGTCATCATTGGTCCATCAGGTGCCTCTGGTCTTTGAAGTAACTCCTCCTGTTCCTCTTTAATGTGTGGAGGCTCTGGTTCCTCCTTGACCAGACTGGGGCTCCTCTCCTCCTGTTCCTCTTTAATGTGCGGAGGCTCTGGTTCCTCCTTGACCAGACTGGGGCTCCTCTCCTCCTGTTCCTCTTTAATGTGTGGAGGCTCTGGTTCCTCCTTCACCAGACTGGGGCCGCTCTCCTGTTCAGGGGAAACCTCCGCTTTACACACAACCATGTTGTGCAGGGTGTCTAGGACCAGAAAAATAACATGTAACTTAAATGTTAATCCATTATTTCTGTCTTCCATGTTCCATGTACAAAATGAGGTTATCATCTCTTACATTGACCATCATCTCTAACTAGGAATTATTGAGGCGTTTCTGAAAACTGAAATTCTGAGAAATCAGGCTTCAACGTTTTAGCAAGAAACCTTCTCAGCTCCAAAGCATATTTAGAAAAGGAATTTGAATTCATTTATTTTGTTACTTTACCCAACATATAATTGTGCTGTATCAAATATTGGCAGTTTCTAAAGCCTAATTCATACTTAGATGCTCGTCAGTTCCGTGCCCCGAAAACAGCCCTCCAAGGCTGTGACATAACAAACTGTCTTTTCCTGACCAGTACAAACTGCATCAGATCACGTTGGTAGAACCGTCATGATCATGACTTTTTAGATAACGATTAATTGTCAAACAAATAATTGTGATAATTAATGGCATGAGCTATGATTATCCCACGCACAAGACGGAGCAACCAGATCTCTCTCTCTCTCTCTCTCTCTCTCTCTCTCTCTCTCTCTCTCCGCTATGACCTTGTAGATCTGCTATTTTTTTATTGCAGTGGTCAGTTGATCCTGTAGGTTTGCACTAAGCCCCCCCCCCCCCCCCCCCACCCCCATATCTTCAAAGATGTATGTCCCCTCAAAAGTGGGATAATTACAGTTCTAGCATTAATTCATTCATCACAATAAATTGAACTAGACCATACCCGTCGGGGGATATGAGCACCCAAATTGCGTCGTGGTCCGCTTGTTTCACGGATGTGGCAACACCGGCGCTTGTTTCACGCGCATGATTTGGCAACCCGGGAGCCAGCGAACACAAAAGCGCTAAGACACAGCTGACATTTGGGTAAAGCGAAAAACGGGCTTCGCTGTTCCGTGCACAAGGTAATGGTCAATGGTTATGTGCTCCAGCCATGGAGGAGAACCGGGCAGAAGAGATTTTGGGGACGCATATTGGCGACGCACGCACGCAGCACGCACAGAGCTTTGTAGAATTATAGGATGATAACAATTAATCGCCATCTAAAATGTGATACAATCTGTAGTAGTCAGGACAAGCCAGTTTGGTGTGTCCAGGCTTTGGAGTGATGTTTTGGGCGCACAAAACTGACGTGCAACTAAGTATAAATCAGGCTTTAGAAATTCCCAATCAGATTCGGCATATCATTGTAATTATAAAAAGTAGAGACTATGAATTGGTTGTTGTGAAACTTGTTGAATCAGTGATTATTGAGTGTTTATACCGTTCATCTTCCATGTGAAGGCATCTGGAAGTTTCTGTTCATCCATCTCCAGCACTTCTGTTCGGGAGGGATTCTCACGGTTCATTGCAGGATCATGATCATCAAAGCTGAGGTAGAAATTATAGAAACACTTTAGACACCTAAAACCTATATACATAGTTGACTGGGGTTCTGCAGGGTTCTATACTAGGTATTCTAGTACAGTAATTTCCAACATTTTATCTTGGCCCTTCTGACATCTGACAGAAGCTGAGAACCCACCCCATCACTCAGCCCTAACAGTCACCATATTGCTGGCTTTTAGACGGGTGGGATATCTGAAAAATGTCTGAGGCATTTTGGGGCAAAAGTGGGGTACCAGGCCAATTTACATAATTCAAGGGTGCTGAATCTGAAAAACATGGTACTCAAGCAACATTTTTAGTTTTTAACCTTCCAATTTGCATAACATAATGGCTGCTTTTGCACTATTTCTTTTACATTACAGTCATTTAGCAGACGCTTTTATCCAAAGCGACTTCCAATAAGTGTATTCAACATAGGTAGGGAACGAAAACTACTAATCACCAGAAGTTTTAAGTACATTTCCTGCAAAAACAAGCAACCAAGAGTATACCTAGCGCTAAGGTAAAAGTGCAATATATCAGCTACCTACTTTCTTAAACAGATGAGACAAAAATGGCAAAATCAAATGAGCACGAGCTAAAACAAATAAGTGTATCGACTAAACAAGATCCAATAAAACAATACAAAAATAAAGCAAGAGTTCGTACAACTAGTTAACAACAAGTAGGCCAGGCAAAGAGGAAGGATAGTGTTTCCTGAAGAGGTGGGTTTTCAGCCTGCGGCGAAAGATGGGCAGTGACTCTGCTGTCCTGACATCAGTGGGAAGTTCATTCCACCACTGTGGTGCCAGAACAGAAAAAAGTCGTGACCGTGTCGATCGACCAGAAGGACCGTTGAGTGGCGAGGGAGTCAGTCGCCCCGAGGTGGCAGACCGGAGTGGTCGGGCAGGGGTGTGGGCATTGACCAAAACCCGGAGGTAAGAAGGAGCTGTTCCTTTCACTGCTCTATAGGCTAGCACCAGGGTTTTAAACTGAATGCGAGCTGCTACGGGGAGCCAGTGCAGAGAACGGAGAAGGATAGTTGTGTGGGAGAACTTGGGGCGGTTGAACACCAGACGAGCCGCAGCTTTCTGAACAAGCTCCAGAGGTCTGATGGCTGATGCCGGAGCACCAGCAATAACTTCAATAACTCTATAACAAAGCAAACAACACTGACAAATAACGTGTATATATCTATGTTCTGAGGGTCAGAGAATGTGTGTAAGGTATTTATTTTATGTAATTAGTGGTAAGCGTACTCCTAAATATGCAAATTGGGGGCCACCATTACAGAAAACGGTTTAGTACTCAAACGGGTCCATACAAATCCCCCTTATTTTTATTTTTTTGTTCTACTTCCCATGTAAAAATCCTGGGAAAAGTATACATTTGGGTCCCTGATGCTTTATGTTTTCAATCGCTAGTTTAAAGTATTGTTTAAATCAGGGGTCTTCAACAGGGGGTCTGGGATCCCTAGGGGGTCCTCAGAGTTACTAATGGGGGACCGCCAAATCTTTGTGTGGTATGTTTTTTTTTTACCTTAACCACTCGAACCCTAGCATCCCTTTTTCTGAGGAGAACTTTAGCCAAAAATAGCCGATCTACAAGCTCACAATGCCTCGCGGCTATTTTTGGCAAGCAGGTATATGTGGGGGAAAAAAGAGCAGACCAAGTCATCTGAAACACAATTTTATACAATATAGAGGGGGTCCCTGCTTCATCTCTCTCTGAGCTAGGGGGTCCTTGGCCTGAAAACGTTGAAGACCCCTGGTTTAAATCATCATGATATGCGTTTAGTAAATTATGGTGCCATTAATTTTTAAATTAATGATAAAGTAGGGTATGTTTCTAGGGTTTCTACTGGTTCTACAGAGTGAAGACCAGCCCTCGCAGCGGTTTCAGCCAATAGCATTCTTTTCTCTTAGTATTTCAGACCGGATATAGAAAGATGGCAGATTTGAAATGGCTGAAAAACAGGCTTCAAAACGGGTCTGTAGAAACCAATGGCGTCACTTTGTCCATTCTTTTTTTACGGCCCATGCTCACAACGCATCACATCACAGTACATTGTGAGCTTGTAGATCTGCTACTTTTATAGGCCATTATTGAACAACAAATTTGGACATTAATTGACAAAAAATTTATGAAAGAAAAATGAAAATATTAAATATAGAGATAAAAGGTTTCTCCTCGACGGCAATGTAATGGCTTTGCTGTGTGCTTAGAGCAGAGTGGTTAGAGCATGCACCACATGGGCTCTAATGCCTGGCATCCAGTCCCTGGTTCAATTCCCAGCCAGCAGGACCATTTGCTGCATGTCACTCCCCTACGCTCTCTCTCTGTGTGTTTACTGTCTCTCTACACCAGTGTTGCCAGATGGGAAATGTTGAATTATTATACCGGAGGCTTAAAATTATCGCATTGGAAAGAAAACTACCGTAGACAGCTAAAAAAGAGAAATAACACGTGTAAACAAGTAATTTCACAAAAAAATGCATATGTAGTGTAGGAAACAACCTTGTTTGTGACTCCTACGAGACAAAAACATATCATATATGCTGCGTGGAAGCAGGCAACTTCCTGGACTTTACACAAATAAAAGCCTGAAAGCTACACTGGAAAGACGCGACCAGTGTTTTTAATGCCTCCAAGTACAGATCTAGGGTCAGATTTACTGATTTCCTGACTTAAGGCACGCTCCCACCGCACACCGCACGTTTTTTTTTAACCTCTGGGGTGGAATCTGCCAATGCTTTGTCAATGCAAATGCGTGGATTCATGCGCATTTTTTCCAAGAATCCACGCGTTTGCATTGACAAAGCATTGGCAGATCCCGCCCTAGAGGTAAAATAATAGTGCAATGGGGCCGTACCCTTATTTTGAAAAGCCAAATCGGATCGCGTTTTTTTTTTCGTGATATGGCGAAATGATCATACATTTGGGCATTTTTTTTATTGATCGTACATCGTACAGAGGGTAAAATAATCGTACAAATACGATAATTCGTACATCTGGCAACACTGCTCTACACTAACATATGTGTAAATAATAATGATGATAATAATAATAATAATAATAAAATCATGAACACAGATCTGAATTATCAATTTCTTATCATAAAATGTTAATGCAAATTATAATAATACGATACGATACGATAATACTTTAGTCAGTTTGCACTGAAATTTGTCTTGCGACCCAGAAACAGCCATGTATGCAACATATAACAGTACACACATTTGACATGACACAAGAAAACAACAAAATACAAATACATACATAAAGACATGCAAAGACAAGAGCAATGTCCACCACTCAGCCTACCCCTGGCTTATAACTCCTGATTAAGCCTCAATGTCGTCTGATGGACAAAGGACCTCTTCAGTTTGACCTTATTGTATGTAGGAACACTGTATCTCCTTCCTGAAGGCAGCAACCTATATTCTCCATACAAAGCATGGCTAGTGTTTGAAGTGATATTCCTTGCCAACCTTATCATACTGTTATCATACGTAGATGTATAGAGCCTCTGAAGTGGTTGTCCAACAATCTTTGAACAAATGTTCACTTGTTGCAGCAGTTGTGACTTTAAAGCTACAGACAGACATCCATACCAGGTGGTACTACAGTACTGCAGGACACTCATAATAACAGAAGTGAAAAACAAAAGAAGAATCTGTCTACTAGCACCAAAAGATCTCAGACGGCGAAGGAAATAGACTCTTTGTTTTGTCTTCTTACCCACTGATTCAATCTGGTCTTTCCATGACAAAAGGTGGTCTATTACTACTCCTACATTACATTACATTACATTACAGTCATTTAGCAGATTGTTGTACTCCTAGGTATGTATACGAACATACCTGGTTGATCTGTTCACTATGAATAGTAATAGGGGATCTGTGTATCTCTAGTGGGGCACCAAAAACAATCTCTTCTGTCTTTTTTGTGTTAATGATAAGAGCGTTGTTATCACTCCATTCCACCACCTTATTTACTCTGTGTTGGTGCAGTCCAGGATCACTGGAACCATCCAAAAGAGAAATCAAAACTGTATCATCAGAGTACTTTAGAATGTATTGGTCTGGCTTGTCAGTGCGACATTCAGACAGACATTTCTCAGTACTACAGCTGTCAGTATAAAGGGTGAACAATACAGCTGAGCTTACACAACCCTGGGGAGCACCAACATTAGTGGTTAATGCTGAGGAGAGGGTTTTGTTCACTTTCACCCTCTGTACTCTGTTAGTAAGGAAGGAAGCATACCAGTGAATTAAGTATGGATTCAGTTCCAACTGTACCATCTTTGACACCAGAATATCAGACTGTATTGTATTGAAGGCTGAAGAGAAGTCTAAGAACAGCACCCTTGCATGATTCTTAATAGACTTATCTAGGTGTTTTGTAATGAAGTGGACCAGTGTGACAACCGCATCCTCTGTACCGCAACCTTTCTTATAAGCAAACTGACAGGGGTCAAATTTGTCTTTAGTTATACTCACAAGATGTTGCAACAGTATTCTTTCCAGTGATTTCATGGTCACTGAAGTAAGAGCTATGGGTCTATAATCCTTATGTTCTTTTGGACATTGGATTTTGGGTAATGGTTTTATGTGTGAGGTTTTCCAACACAGAGGAATTATATGTGTGTCTACAGAGGTTTGAAATATTGGTTGCCACACAGGAGCCAACTCGGATGCAAAGTTTTTGAGGAGAAAAGCACTGCACTCGTCCGGCCCATTAGCTTTCCTTGTGTTAGTACACCGAAACACTTTCCTGACATCCTCTTCAGTGATGATAATTCTGTCTGAGGGGGCAGGTGTTACAGCCTTAAGTATTTCAGTGCACTTAGAGGAATCGCCCAATGATTCGAATCTGGCATAGAAAGTATTTAGGTCATTGGCAAAGCCAAGTTCATTGTCTGTCACAATAGGTTTGGTTGGGGCTGACATTCCTGTCATGGATTTCATAGTATCCCACGCCTTTTTGTGATTTTTAGCTTTGAACGCATCCTCTAGGTGCTGTCTATGTGCCAATTTTGCCTGCCTCATTTTTGTTTTTAGCTTATTTTCTGTCAATTTGAGTGCACCGAAATCTTTGCTTATGAAGGCTGTTTTCCTTTCATTTATTATATTCTTTATGTCCTTGGTCACATATGTTTTATTGTTCGGATAGATTTTAATTTCTTTTGTAGGAACAACCAGCTGTACACAAAAATGAATGTAATCATTTGTAACTGTGGTTATTTCGTCCAATGAACCATCTCTAAAAGTGTCCCAATCTGTACAGTCCAGGCATGCTTTTAGTTGTTCCTTGCTTTCATTTGTCCATGTCCTAACTACTTTCTTCTCCACCTTTCCTCTCTTCAGTTTTGACTTATAAACTGGAGTCATGTACACAACATTATGGTCAGAGGTCAATATAGGTGGGCCTACCTTGGCAACATATGCATCTGGAAAGTTCACATAACACTTGTCCAGAATGTTATTTTTCCTAGTCGCATCCTTGACATACTGTACAAATCCTGGCAACACAGTGTCTAGATAACACTGGTTCAAGTCTCCAAGTACGATTGCTGGTGCCTCTGGGTACTGTAGTTGTAGTCCATGTACACAGTCAGCAATGGTTTTTGCTGCCTGTGCTGCTCTTCCTGGCCCTTTAGGAGGCACATAGACTATGAACAGTAGAATGCACCCAAATTCGCGGGGGAGATAGAACGGTCTTAAAGTCATGCCCAGGATTTCCACGTTGGGATCGTCGCATATCCCGAGTTTGACGGAATGGGATCGACACCAGAGATCATTAATGTACACACATACTCCACCGTAACCACTCCCTCCACCTCTGTCCAGTCGCACCAGAGTGAATCCGGGGACCTCATAGAGTGAGTCTAGTTTTGATGGTTTTAACCAGCTTTCAGTGAAACATAACAGTGATGCCTCACGAAATTCGTAGCTGTACCTTGTGTATGTTCTTATCGTGCTGATTTTGTTATCCAAGGATCGCACGTTGGCCAGGACGATAAAGGGGAGCGGGGGGCGGGTGAATCTCCTCCGTAAACGGTTTCGAATTCCCCCTCTTTTTCCTCGTCTCCTCCTCCTCTTTCCTCGGATCAGTTCCACGGGTATGTCATCCAACACCGGCAAGTGGACGTGGCCCGCCGTTGTGTTCGGCTCCGGCGGCCGTAATGCCAGTAGTGCAGCTCGGCTGTACACATGGACGATCCCGGTAGCGCCGTTTTCACGCCAGATGTTTGTCTCGAGCCGAGTCCCCGGTTCTATCGACCAGCACTTTCCACAGAAGTTACTAATGACCAGGATCAGCAGAGCTACCTCTGCGGCTCTCATCTTGGCGACATTGCACATCTTTACATGTGACGACATATAGACACGGACAATACAAATAACTAAACAATAAGGCACACAAGCAAACTCTGAGGTCGCGGTGCAGCCGCCGAGCAGCGCACACGGAAGCAGCGTCACAGCGTCACAGCGTAATATTAATAACAACAACAATAACAATAATAACATATTATTTAATTAATTATTTGAGTTTATAAAGCGTTCAGCTGTTGAGACAAATATTGAAGTGCTTCACGATAAGAGACTAATATATTAAATAAACATGTAAAGTGAGAAAATAATAATAACAGGGGTGAGAAATCAGAGGGCTACTAGAAAGGTTTAAAAGGCTTGCTGGTTAAAAAGTAAGAGTTCTGAGATTAAATTCAAGGGATCTACAAGCCCACTTGACATGTTGTGAGCTTGTTGTAGATCAGCTATTTTTGTTGTTTCACTACGACCATCATAGTTACAGCATATAGGTCTATAACTTACACCTATAACATATTTAACTACTATTCACTGTTTGGTGAATTAACTTAAATAAACATTGATTCAACATCTTCATTAGACCAGTAACATGAAATAGAGATGTAAATAGTTACATTTCATTAGCATGTTGGTATCAAAATGTACTTAAAGTACCAACAGTAGAAAGTATTGTGCTCAATATCCCCATTTCACAAATTTTTAAATGTATACAAATCTTTTGAAAATAGCCGATCTACAAGCTCACTATGTGTTGCATTGTGAGTTTGTAGATCGGCTATTTTCAATTGGCCAAAATGTATGTAGGGCTGAAGTTGTTAATGTGTTTTTTGTATTAATTGTGGCTGCCGCACTATGTTTCTGTTCGACTTTATTTTTTGTTGTTGCCAATATTACGTCATTTCCTGCCGGAACTTTATTTTGGAAAGTGTTTCCACACGGCTGGGTATTGCGCTTCCTGCCATAGTCTTGTCGTGTCTCCGCAGACAGCGGGGGCATGAATTGTTTGTTCCGTGTGTTGGCCGGTGACATCTAAAGGTGCGTTTTTGGTTCATGTTTTGTATTTTCATTTGTAATTTTGGGTTCTTTGTCTAATTTCATTATAAGTTTCATTCATTGGTTGTTCGTATTATTTCAGTTGTTTTGTTTGGGAAACCTGGACTCCCTTCTCCCCCCCGTGCATTCCTTTTCATACCTACATGCAGCCAGAAAGGTGATTTGTTTCTATTGTTTTCTTTTTGTTACCTGTTATAGTTTGGTTTGGTGTTTATGTTATATGTTTACCTTGCGTGTTTATTTTTCTATCACAGTTTGACGGTGTTTAAATAAACATCTGTAATCCGAACGATCTGCCTCATCATTGCAAACTGGGAAGGAATGACATTAATAATCACAATCTACAAAGTAACTAGTAACTAAAGTTGTCAAATAATTGTGGTGGAGTAAAAATATATTCCTCTGAGATGCAGTGGAAGTAGTACTGACATTTGGAAATACTCCAGTAAAGTAAAAAATACCTCCAATTTGTACTAAAGTTTAGTACTTGAGTAAGTATACTTAGTTACTTTACACCACTGTATCAAACCTTGAATGACTGTGGCATTGCTAACATTAGCATCTTAGCATCTGGAAGTAAAATGCTACAGTGAACCTTTACTATAAAGCAGTTCATTATTTACATTACCTCTGATTCGACCATGAAAAAGCCTCCATCTTGTTCCAACTGGAATCTAATGTAATGTAATGTAATCTTCTGCTCTGTTGTGTAGTTTAATGACATTAACCTCGTCGTGTTGTTGTTGTTGTCATGCAGCCTGATGGCATCAATACAAAAACATGTTGGCTTTCTGATCCGACTGGAGCAGAAATAACTTTACGTCATCAACTAGCCGGAAGCAACGACCGGAACCTCCGGTGCCGTGCACCTCCAAAATGATTCCCCTGGTTTAAAACCGGTTTAGTTTGGTATAATAGCGTAGTCTCGCGTCACCAGACAACTATTCCACAATCTCTGAATGCTATATAGAGTCTGGAACTCCACTTCCCGAAAGCTGATTAACGGAAGCTACTCAGACCGGAAAAACATTCGACCAATCACGACGCGGTGCCCGCGGACCTGTAGTCCCAGTGGAAACAGAACCGAGGCGGAAGCATAGGGAGTCATGGGTAGATTCAAGTTATTTGTGCGAGGATTGTTTATCATTATATTCATATATGTATCATATATGATACATATATATATTTGTATATATATTCATACATATATCATATTTATATTATTTAACACTTGTTTTGATTCCAGTCGGACTCCTTTGCGCCACTGCACAATGCTAAAACGGAAGTGGGTAGGGGAGGGGCTTCCGCTTTCCCCTTAAGCATTTTTAGAGCTTCCGAGTCCAGACTGTATGCCGGAAACATTTGTAAATTGTGGGAGGCAACAGTCTGGTGACGCGAGACTAATAATAGCGCGACTCACGCTGGGCAAGACCTGGGATGTTGGTTGTCTAGGAAGTGAAGAACCGGAAACGGTTGAATTTGACGGAAGTACCGCCCAAGGAAATGAAGTTGAGGCTTTACAAATCTGTTAACATTCTCCGTGAATGAAACGAGTGTTGAGATTGGTCAAAAAAATATCGTTTCCGGGGGAAACGCGTACGACGGAAATCCTACCCACTCAGCACTTCCTAGACACTCGCTGACCAGGCTCTTCTTTTCGCAGATAAGTGAGGCTGGGACCGAGGCTAAGCGCGACTAGAGAGACTAAACCAAAGATTGTTAATTTAGCAAGATACACAATCTCCGGTTTACTTCCCGTTTCTGCGTGACGTAGGTGGACGCCTTTTTAGGAGACAGGAAGCAGCTTGGAGTCTATTGATTCCAATGGAAGAGTGAACGTGAACACTGCTTCTGAACCATTCTTTAACTCTATGGTCACTGAACTAATTGGACCCATTCATCACAAGACACACAATATGTACAAGATTTTCATACTAAAATTGATTTTTTTTTAGAGACACAAATGAGGTGAAAATCAACTTTGTTATCGACTTTTCTCTATCCCAGCAACACACTCTCGCGAGATTTGGGAAGATATCTCAAGAGTTCATCTGCAGTCTGACGGACGAGACATAGAGGGCTCTGTCCCTTATTTTTAACTCTGGTATGCTGTGTCCCTATAAGATGTTTTAAAAACTGATTATATGTCAATATAGTACGTGAAATCCAGTAGCGTACGGTGGGTTCTAACGTGGACCGGTCCAGATTCTGGTTGTGGCCCCACTGGCCCCCCACCAGCAGCCGCTGGTGCCTGGCAAGAGAACCGGTTTGACGGGGAAACCGGTTTTTAATGGCCACCCATTAACAATTCGGCCGAATGCAAATAAGTCCGATTTGAAAACAAAGGCGAATTTCTGTGGTTGGCAACAACAGAATAGGGTGAGGGGTGCTAATGTTGTTATGTTGATTTTTTTGTTTTTCTTTCCCCTGGGGGAGCAGAGTTTTATAGACCGGGCCATGGCCCCGTTGGCCTCTATGACGATACGCCCTTGGTGAAATCATTATCCATATTCAAAATTAAATAAAATGTGTGTTCCAATGCTCAATAATATATATATATATATTGGTTGGATATTACTTTTTTAATATCCAACCAATGTGCGCTATATATATATATATATATATATATATATATATATATATATATATATATATATATATATATATATATATATATATATATAACTATATAAATGGCGACCGACTTCCGCACCCTCGGTGGCGACACCCCACAGCTCTGTTATCGAATAAACAACGCACCGCCAGACCACATGTCGCCAACTGACTCGCCACGGCGCCCGCACTGAATTTACGCCTCGCGTAGGGGACATCTCACTGCTCACTACACCTTTTCCACCGCGCAACATAATTAATTCTACTCACCAAATGTCGGACAAAACGGAAGGGGAGGCAGCTTCGTACCGTTTACCGTGCGCACGACCTAATCACCACAACAGCAGGCAGCCGGTGCGGGGGCTTTTTCCTTTTTTTCCCAAAATTTGTTTTGGTCACCATTTTCTCCAGGAACCATTTCTGGTGTAACGCCACCGGCAGCATGCCCTGGGTTGCCAGGTTTGCACAGCCAGCGCCAGAAACAAGCAACCACCTTCATGAAAAAAAAAATACACCAAAATGGTCCGCAATGTTCCAGGGGTGTCCCCGCGCGTCCCAACACTCCACAGGGGGTCAGTGGACCAGCAGGGGGTCCGCGGACCCCCTGTGGACCCCCTGAAACATAACAAATATAATTTCTTCAAATTTTTTCCTTTTTCAAAAAAACTTTTCCACAGTTTTACTCCGGCGATTTGGGTCCCCCAATCTACACACGGCCACGCTGGGCCCCGTGCGCGGCTGGGGTTGAGGGGGGCGTAGCCCCCCGAAACTCTAGTATATATATATATATATATATATAGCGCACATTGGTTGGATATTAAAAAAAGTAGATATACAAGCCTGTGCCGCGCTATGAGCTTGTAGATCTGCTATTTTTGAAAACAAATTAAAATGTGTGCAAATCTCTGCACACATTGCAATCTATAGTGATCGCGCGACGCAATTATTATATTCATACTGGGTTTGATGATGTTCTATATTGTCTTAATCAGCTTTGTTTGCGTTTGTTTGCCTTTGTTTAAGTGCTAAAAGAGTGGCTTTTAGAGCATTTTCACTGTACAGGAGAGGAACAGGAGAGGAGCCCCAGTCTGGTCAAGGAGGAACCAGAGCCTGAGCCTCCACACATTAAAGAGGAACAGCACTATCAATTTATAATCAATGGAACAATTATTTTAGACATCTTTACATCATGGCAAGGTAACTACACAACGGAAACCTCTACCAAAGCACCCTGGGCAAGATTTGCGATGTTGGTTGTCTAGGAAGTTGACAACCGGAAATGGTTGAATTTGGCGGAAGTACCGCCCAAGGAAATGACGTTGATGCTTTACAAATCTGTTAACATTCTCCGTGAATGAAACGAGTGTTGTGATTGGTCAAAAAATATCGTTTCCGGGGGAAACGGAAATCTGTCCACTCAGGACTTCCTAGACACTCGCTGCTTTAGGTCGTGACCAGGCTCTTCTTTTCGCAGATGAGTGAGGCTGGGACCGAGGTTACTACCAAAGTGGCCTTGCCCTTTAAAGGAGTAGTTCACCCAAAACAAGACTTATTTTTGAGATTCTTTTGTTTTTGTCACATTCCTAAACCAATAATTTGATGACCGGCGGTCGGAGACTCAAAGAGTCTCCTTTGGGTCACCTACCGGATACATTAGCATCTTTCCGCCAGTAATCAAATTATTGGCTTAGGAATGCGATAAAAAATCTCCATGAATTCAATGCTTCATGGGGTGTGTAATTGATAGAAAACAAGTATTTTTTGGGGATGAACTACTCCTTTAAAGGGATGATGGTTGAGATTAGAAGTGTGTGTATAACATAAAGCTTAACTTGTAACTTCCTTCATTTGGAATAAGAAAACTCCACGATAACGAAAGGTTTTCTTACAAAGAACACAAAACAAATATGTAGTTACATTACTAGTCAGAAACATGACATGTAGTCTACTACTCAATTGTCATAAACTTCAGACATGTCCTTCATGGGTGCAGATTGATGAGTCCTCCTGCACACCTTCATCTTTAGCCACTCTAGTAACCTGTACTTGAGTAATGTACTGTACTTCAGTAAAAAAAAAAATGGTATTTTTACTTTACTGGAGTATTTCTAAATTTGAATACTTTTACTTCTACTCCACTACCCTCAGAGGCAAATATTGTACTTTTACTCCGCTATAATGATTTGAAAACTTTAGTTACTAGTTTACTTTGTAGATTTTGATTATTATTACAAAACATACATCAACCACTTCAGCCCTATGCATAGCCTGGTTCCAGACGAATCTGCCTTTGCAAAATTGCATGCACTTTAGCCCTCGGCAGATTAGGTCTGGCCCCCCTCCATAGAGATTTAAATTCTCTCCCTCCGCAGTTGTGCGGAGCCAACCAGGGCCCAGTATCCAAATGTGGGCGGGCTTATCACCTTATTTGGAGCAATGACGTACAAGGAAGCACTGCTCTGATTGGTTCGTTCAAGGAAGCACTGCTCTGATTGGTTTAGGTCTAACCAATAGAGTCCGTTTGGATCTTTTTGTAACCGCCCCTTGGAAGAAAATCTACCGTTGATAGGGACCAGACTAATATCCACGCAGTGTGTCGTGTGATATTGTCTGGCTACGCGAGGCTACCCTATGCATACACTATTCAATTCAATGCTCACTGATGCTCATTGGAGCTCATGCTCCAATTCAATGCTCATTCATACACTACGGACATGGACTGATTCAGTTCACACTATTATACCCAACCTATTAGACCAAATATAAATTAAAAAATCACACCCAGTGTGAAGTGGGCGGTGTGTGGTCATCACAACATGACTCACTTTTTAAAAAAAAAGGATAAATAACTTTTTTTAAAGTCCATACTGCTAATCATAGGGCTGCACATGTGTCATGTGTTTTGCTAGCCAATCACAGTCCTGAATTTGCAAAGTCAGCCAATCACATTACAGTTAGTGGTGATGACACTAGCTGTAATGTGATTGGCTGATATGAAAAAAGTATCGATTTGCATTAACAATGGCAGGGTTAGGGGGTACACAAATTGTTCGGTTGGTGTCCAAAACTCACTTATAAGGGGCGGCTACACCGCCCCAAAAATCACACCCAGTGTGAAGTGGGCGGTGTGTGGTCATCACAACATGACTCACTTAAGAAAAAGGATAAATTACTTTTTTTTAAGTCCATACTGCTATTCATAGGGCTGCACATGTGTCATGTGTTTCGCTAGCCAATCACAGTCCTGAAATTGCAAAGTCAGCCAATCACATTACAGTTAGTGGTGATGACACTAGCTGTAATGTGATTGGTTGACTTTGCAAAAGTATCGATTTGCATTAACAATGGAAGGGTTAGGGGTGTAGACTGCGTTGTAGACTACTGGCCAATCACAGTGCAGGATTGGTCAGTGTCCAAAACTCACTTATAGGGGGCGGTTACACCGCCCCAAAAATGGATCCGAACATTGATAAATTGTGTGACTGCTGAAAGGATTCACCTGTAACACTTTCTCATATGTTTCGGTCCTGTTCTTAAGTTAAGATGTGCTGGACAACTTTAAAATAAGGTCTGAAACTGAAATATTTATTTTGAAGTATAACAAATATGCAATTATATACGTATACACACACAACAAGTCTCTCAAATATAATTGATTGAAATAAAATAATACATGTATGGTGGGGGGTAAACACATTCTAAAATGTTCAGAAAGTTGACAAAAAAAGAGGATTTATATGGGTAGGCAGCTGTAATTAGCCTGGTAAACCCCCCTCCCTCCGGAAATCTAATTTGCATTTGATTTCAGGAAGGAGGTCTGGGATTGTGCAGGGAGTAAAGCTGCCCGAAACGCTGCGTACCGAACCAATCAGCGGCTGCTAGGGGTGGGATCATCTAATCACCTGCCTAGTAGCTTGAAAAAAAGAAAAAACGGCTGTCATCGATTCTGCTTACGGAGTCTCAGATGGAAGTAGGCTGTGAAACAAATGTGTGTCGCAAGCTTCTTCCATTTGACGGTGTCAGGTTAAGCTGTAATGGGATTTGACCTCATTCTTCTCCACAATGTGGACACACTGGTGTCTCTTCAGGTCACCTACAGTAATGACTCACTAACACTGGTAACTGTGGAATGTTTTTTTTTCCTCGACAGCATGCACACGCTGGTGTCTCTTCACGTTAAATGACCGACTGAAACTCTTGTCACACTATTTACAATTGAAATGTTTTTCTCCTGTGTGGACAAGCTGGTGTCTCTTTACACATGCCCTGCCATTGACGGAAATGACGGTCATTTCAAATCCAACACTTGCCAAACAAAATAAAACATTAAAAAAATATATATGCTAGAGGCCGCTCTTCCTTAACCTATGAATGATCCCTTGACTCTGAGAGAATCATAGAAGCAGAGATGACGACATCCCAAAAACAATGAGTCCATCCACTTCCATGTTATGAGATGTAGAAAAACACATCTAGCTCGTATTTCTTATTTTTTTGTATGCAAACGAGCCATTTTCAGGTTACATGACAGACTGAAACTCTTGTTACAATGTTTACAGTGGAAAGGTTTTTCTCCAGTGTGGACAAGCTGGTGTTTCTTACTATAATCTGAGGTACAAAAAATGTCACACTGTTTTACAGGGGAAAGGTTTTTATGCTGTGTGGACACGAAGGTGTGCCTTCAGGGCATTTGACTGATTGAAACTCTTGTCACAATATTTACAGAGGAAAGGTTTTTCTCCTGTGTGAATAAGCTGGTGTCTCTTAAGATGAGCTGAGCGACTAAAACTCTCGTCACAATGTTTACAGGGGAAAGGTTTTTCTCCTGTGTGGATAAGCTGGTGTGTCTTAAGATGAGCTGACCTACTAAAACTCTTGTCACAATGTTTACAGGGGAAAGGTTTTTCTCCTGTGTGGATAAGATGGTGTCTCTTAAGACGAGCTGAGCTACTAAAACTTTTGTCACAATGTTTACAATGGAATGTTTTTTCTCCTCCTGTGTGGACACGAAGGTGTCTCTTCAGGTTATTTGACTGATTGAAACTCTTGTCACAATGTTTACAGGGGAAAGTTTTTTCTCCAGTGTGGACACGAAGGTGTGTCTTCAGGTTATTTGACAGACTGAAACTCTTGTCACAATGTTTACAGGGGAAAGGTTTTTCTCCAGTGTGGATAAGCTGGTGTCTCTTCAGGGTATTTGACCGACTGAAACTCTTGTCACAATGTTTACACAGGAAAGGTTTTTCTCCAGTGTGGACACGAAGGTGTCTCTTAAGATGAGCTGACCAACTAAAACTCTTGTCACAATGTTTACAGGGGAAATGCTTTTCTCCTGTGTGGATAAGCTGGTGTCTCTTAAGATGAGCTGAGCTACTAAAACTCTTGTCACAATGTTTACAGGGGAAAGGCTTTTCTCCTGTGTGGACACGAAGGTGTTTCTTCAGGTTATTTGACTGATTAAAACTCTTGTCACAAAGTTTACAGGGGAAAGGTTTTTCTCCTGTGTGGACACGAAGGTGTCTCTTCAGGGTATATGACAGACTGAAACTCTTGTCACAATGTTTACAGGGGAAAGGTTTTTCTCCTGTGTGGATAAGAAGGTGTGTCTGCAGGTCATTTGACCGACTGAAACTGTAGGATCTTGGTTCATCTGTGTCTCTATTCTTCTTGCTGGTGACTGAGCTTGTTATTTGCTGAAAGGCTGCTGAGGTGACCGGTCCATTCCTCCACATTTGGCAGTAGAGGTCATTGTGGCTTTGTTCAATGTGTTTATGGAGGGCGACCTGAGATGTGAAGGTGTATGGACACTCAGAACAAGAGAGGACCTGACTCTGGGAGGACTGGGAACTCATTTCTGAGAGAGAGAGAGAGAGAGAGAGAGAGAGAGAGAGAGAGAGAGAGAGAGAGAGAGAGAGAGAGAGAGATTCAAAATCGTGAGTACTTGTAAACACTCCATCATCTATCCAACAGATTAATTATAATGACATGAAAACAACAGGGGTCCCAGATGTACTTTTTAAACCGTCAGGGCCAGCAGATCGCACCAAGCACTCGCCCGGTGGGTCAGTAAAAATAATGCCTTGAAAATAAAATTAAAACATTAACATCTAATAATTTAACATCATTTCCCTGTACTACTCTGTTCTGTTAACATTTCTGTAAAATCGTCTCGGTAAGTACCGTTAAAACATAGTTAAATAATATATTTGGATCAAAGATCATCTCATAATAGCTACTCACCTACATTTCATGAATGAGTTTAATATGTGCAATTTGCTGCTCCATTAATTAACACATCCCACTTATTCTGGTTTTGTCCCTATACACTATGTAACAGTTAATAACAGTATCCCACTTTGAAACTCGGGTGACAGTTTAGTCCTAAAGTCCACAACTGTGCAGGGTTTATTTTCAGTCAAGGTAACTGTGGGCGCTGGGCAGCCAAAGCACAACAATTGCCAACGTTACGTGCAATGGTAAGCAATTATGTGGGTGCTCAGGTGGGAGAAATACAGCAGAACTGGTACTGTACTGTTGAGTGCCAACCCAATTCAGCATGTCTCAATGTCATTCATGAATAGTTATTTCCAGACAGCTTGAATGTTCACAGCCTCCTCTTCACAACCAGACGACTTAAGTGTGCAGACTTCAGTGTGAAACACGAGGAAGTCTGTGTTAAATGATAATATGTAATGCTAAATACGAGTAAACCAGAATCCTCAGGCCATGCATAATTGCATATGATAACCTTATGTGTTTTCTGTAGGCTGTACTGTTGTCACTGTGGGATAATAATGAATTGGTTCTTTCATTCAATAACCAGTAATTAAATAAAGAGTCCGAGCTGGTCAAAGCTGACAAAAGTTGTTTAACCACTGGTCACAAAAACCTCAATGATGCCCATTTAACCGGGCCAACTAGCTGGTAGATTCACAAATACATTAAAATAATGTACCACTGGAGACGAAGAGGAACATCTAGGCATTAATTTGAACTATGTTCAGTCTTGTCTGTTTAACAATGGTGCCAGGAAAAAATAATAATGATAATAAAATAAATGAATAAAATAGACTAATTGCACTGTCATTATATGAGCCAACCCTGAAGTTTGGTCTTTCTATGTGTGGTAATAATACAATTACAATCTCTGTTTATCTCATTATTAACTCATTGTCTGGTTGAAGCAACAGGGACAACTTATTGACTCAGTCAGACTGTGTTTTTACAAGGAAACACAGATCACACGCAAAAAGTGGCTTAGTTTGAGTGAATTGCCCAACAAAACTAAATAAACATATATGTTCTATTATTTGTTAAACTATTTGCGTTTCTGGATCAGAAGTTCCAACATGGTGGATTTAAATTCGGCAAAAAAGGGTCTTCAAATCGGGTCTGTAGAAACCAATGTGTAACGTCACTGTTCCCTTAGTCCAGATTCTGCAATAACCTCAATATCGCACTCCCTCTCGTGTCTATTGCTAATGTATACGGTAAACATATTAGTTAATAGTTAATTTCTACAAGATCTAAGCTCTACAAGCTCATAGCCCCGTGCCTAGGGCCGCGCTATGAGCTTTTAGATTTGCTTTTTTTCATGAAAATGTGTGATAATCTTTGAATTTTTTTAAACAAACATTTTTAACAAAAACCTTTGCTACAAATGTCTTCTACGGTTAAAAACAAAAAGAACAAAACTTATGTTGCTATTATCAGTGGTTCCCAAACTTTTTCCATGTCAAGGACAATCCCAAAATTATATGTATTTGGCCGTGGACCCCCCATCTCAAAGTATTTTGTTCCAGGGGCCCCCAAAAGCAAACATTTGAGTTAAAAGTGTATATCGTTGCTGTCGGGCAGAAACCAGCTAACTCCATTTTCCGCTTTTGCATTTTTCCCCCATAAATCAGTTCTATTAAACACCCTTTATGTCTGTGTTGATAGAAAACATATTGAATCAATGAAAAGTATTAAAAAGTGCTTCTGACAAAACCAGCTAACTCCATTAGATCCTCAAACTTTCTGCTAAACCAACTAACTCCACCAAAGGTGGGTGGAGTTAGCTGGTTTTGCTGACTCCAGGCTCCACCCCCTTTTGACCTCCAACCTCATTGTGAGCTTGGAGGTCCATTCAGCTGTTCTTATCAATGATGAACAAAACCTCCTAACTCCACTTTTTGTTTGTTTTTTGTCATTTCCTAAAAAATTTACATTCTGGTTTCTACCCGACAGCAGATATAACAAAACGAAAAAACATCACATGGATGCACCTGGGACGTATCATCAGTGTTGTAGCCTGGGGTCATAGGATGTTTCGGGTCTCGCAACATACACCCTCACCCAGGTGACCCAGCCAGGGTTGATCAAGCCCTGACTTACGTCCGAGATAGCTACCCACGGTCAGTCCTAAATAGGGAAAGACAGGGCCACTCAATACGCTTGTCCGAAACTACTCTGCCAGGAATGGGGGAGAGCGGAGGCTCTGGCACGTGGAGGGGCTAGGCTCTGTGGATGGCCTCCTGTATTCAAAGATTTGCACACATTTTCACAATTTTTTTTTTTTTAAATACTAAAATAAATCTAAACTGACACAGATGCGCTCCCGAATTGAAAGGGTTAATTACCATTGCTGTTGGCTTGTGACGTCTGTGTCTTTGAAGTGACATCTATGTTGAGTTTTCTGCCTTTCTTCGGCTCCTTTCTCTTCTTTTTTGAGCGGGACTTTGAGCGGGAGTTCGACCAATCGGAGTCGTTGCCACTGTGGTCTTTTGGTTCCCACGGCGTGTCAGAATGACTAACATTGTCCTCCTCATCACTGCTGCATTGCTGCAGGGCTGCTGGTGGATGGAGAGCCCGGTGAACCATGTTCAGAGGGAGTCTGTGAAGGACCACCACCGCTGGATTCATATGAGCCAGAAGAGAAGTGGAAGAAGGTTCATCTGGGTGTTTGTGTGAATCCTGAGCCCTTCTGGTCTGTGGGTGTTGTTGTGCCTTGTTAGATGCCACAAGAGATGAAGATATATCCCCTAAGAATAGAAAAGGGTGATAATAGGTTTGTTAATTACTTCTTTTATGGACGTGTTTTTGTAAACCCCACATTCTGTCATTGTTTTGTAGCTTAGCTTCTGATTCATTCTAGTGCAGCTATTGGAAAAATATCGATCACCTCACTTCTTGAACTAAGGCCCTGTTTAGACTGGAGACAAATCCAGTCAAATTTGATTTATTTCTCAAATCCGATGTTTTGGCTCGACTGTTCACACTGCATTTACATCTGTCACAGATCTGTGTGTTCAGACTGATTTAAATGAATGATGTTTTGCTACAAAATGCTCAACTAAGGGATTTCTTTCCTTTATGACTCATCAAGTGTTTCTTCAGATTCCCATTTGTTGTTAACCAACTGATTCAGGTCGTTTTCATTAGAGCTTTTGATGCGAACTTTACAACTAAAATCCCTAGTATGTATTAACATAACATTCACTATTTAAGGTTTAGTTTAGCCAAACTCTGTACAATTATAGTTTGTCTTGATGATTTCATGTCAATGGACAGCTCAATGATAATGTTTGCCCTTCCACATATAGGGCCCTATTTTTGCCGGTGCTTTACCCATTATCCCTAAACTTCTTTACCATGTTTGACTATTTTTAAAAACATTTTCAAATAGTTCAACCAGCCGATCTACAACGACACGTTGTGAGCTTGTAGATTGGCTATTTGAATTATTTTTTAAAAACATTTTTAAAAATAGTATCGAATGGCATAGAAGTTTAGGGATAATGGGTAAGGCACCGGCAAAAATAGGGCTTTTAGTGTTTTGTGTTGATTTCAGTGTTTAAAGCTGACTGACCTCCACTGGTCTCCTCCCACTCATCACTGTCTTCAGTGACTTCAGAGTCAGATTCAACTTCTCTCACTGCAGAACAGTGTGAAGAGACGTCTTCTTCATCATCTTCATGTTTCACTGCTAGTAATGTCATCATTGATCCATCAGGTGCCTCTGGTCTTTGAAGTAACTCCTCCTGTTCTTCTTTAATGTGTGAAGGTTCTGGTTCCTCCTTGATCAGACTGGGACTCCGCTCCTCCTGTTCCTCTTTAATGTGTGGAGGTTCTGGTTCCTCCTTGACCAGACTGAGACTCCGCTCCTCCTGTTCCTCTTTAATGTGTGGAGGCTCTGGTTCCTCCTTGACCAGATTGGGGCTCCTCTCCTCCTGTTCCTCTTTAATGTGTGGAGGCTCTGGTTCCTCCTTCACCAGAGTGGGGCCGCTCTCCTGTTCAGGGGAAACCTCCGCTTTACACACAACCATGTTGTGCAGGGTGTCTAGGACCAGAAAAATAACATGTAACTTAAATGTTAATCCATTATTTCTGTCTTCCATGTTCCATGTACAAAATGAGGTTATCATCTCTTACATTGACCATCATCTCTAACTAGGAATTATTGAGGCGTTTTTGAAAACTGAAATTCTGAGAAATCAGGCTTCAACGTTTTAGCAAGAAACCTTCTCAGCTCCAAAGCATATTTAGAAAAGGAATTTGAATTCATTTATTTTGTTACTTTAACACATAATTGTGCTATATCAAATATTGGCAGTTTCTAAAGCCTAATTCATACTTAGATGCTAGTCAGTTCCGTGCCCCGAAAACAGCCCTCCAAGGCTGTGACATCAAACTGTCTTTTCCTGACCAGTACAAACTGCATCAGATCACGTTGGTAGAACCGTCATGATCATGACTTTTTTAGATAACGATTAATTGTCAAACAAATAATTGTGATAATTAATGGCATGAGCTATGATTATCCCACGCACAAGACGGAGCAACCAACCCCCTCTCTCTCTCTCTCTCTCTCTCTCTCTCTCTCTCTCTCTCTCTCTCTCTCTCTCTCTCTCTCTCTCTCTCTCTCTCTCTCTCTCTCTCTCTCTCTCTCTCTCTCTCTCTCTCTCTCTCTCTCTCTCTCTCTCTCTCTCTCTCTCTCTCTCTCTCTCTCTCTTGCAAATCTCTGCACACATTGCAGTGGTCAGTTGATCCTGTAGGTTTACACTAAGCTTGTTTCACGCGCATGATTTGGCAACCCGGGAGCCAGTGAACACAAAAGCGCTAATACACAGCTGACATTTGTGTAAAGCGAAAAACGGGCTTCGCTGTTCCGTGCACAAGGTAATGGTCAATGGTTATGTGCTCCAGCCATGGAGGAGAACCGGGCAGAAGAGATTTTGGGGACGTATTTTGGCGACGCACGCACGCAGCACGCACAGAGCTTTGTAGAATTATAGGATGATAACAATTAATCGCCATCTAAAATGCGATACAATCTGTAGTAGTCAGGACAAGCCAGTTTGGTGTGTCCAGGCTTTGGAGTGATGTTTTGGGCGCACAAAACTGACGTGCAACTAAGTATAAATCAGGCTTTAGAAATTCCCAATCAGATTTGGCATATCATTGTAATTATAAAAAGTAGAGACTATGAATTGGTTGTTGTGAAACTTGTTGAAGCAGTGATATTGAGTGTTTATACCGTTCATCTTCCATGTGAAGGCATCTGGAAGTTTCTGTTCATCCATCTCCAGCACTTCTGTTCGGGAGGGATTCTCATGGTTCATTGCAGGATCATGATCATCAAAGCTGAGGTAGAAATTATAGAAACACTTTAGACAACTTATAAAACCTATATACATAGTTGACTGGGGCCCCGCAGGGTTCTATACTAGGTATTCTAGTACAGTAATTTCCAACATTTTATCTTGGCCCTTCTGACATCTGACAGAAGCTGAGAACCCACCCCATCACTCAGCCCTAACAGTCACCATATTGCTGGCTTTTAGACGGGTGGGATATCTGAAAAATGTCATTGTTAGAGGCATTTTGGGGCAAAAGTGGGGTACCAGGCCAATTTACATAATTCAAGGGTGCTGAACCTGAAAAACATGGTACTCAAGCAACATTTTTAGTTTTTAACCTTCCAATTTGCATAACAAAATGGCTGCTTTTGCACATTTCTTCAATAACTCTATAACAAAGCAAACAACACTGACAAATAATGTGAATATATCTATGTTCTGAGGGTCAGACAATGTGTGTAAGGTATTTATTTTATGTAATTAGTGGTAAGCGTACTCCTAAATATGCAAATTGGGGGCCACTATTACAGAAAACGGTTTAGTACTCAAACGGGTCCATACAAATCCCCCTTATTTTTATTTTTTTTGTTCTACTTCCCATGTAAAAATCCTGGGAAAAGTATACATTTGGGTCCCTGATGCTTTATGTTTTCAATCGCTAGTTTAAAGTATTGTTTAAATCAGGGGTCTTCAACAGGGGGTCCGGGACCCCTAGGGGGTCCTCAGAGTTACTAATGGGGGACTGCCAAATCTTTGTGTGATATGTTTTTTTTTTACCTTAACCACTCGAACCCTAGCATCCCTTTTTCTGAGGAGAACTTTAGGTATATGTGTATATGTGTAGAGGGGAAAAAGAGCAGACCAAGTAATCTGAAACACAGGATTAGAAGAGAGGAACGATGGAGCAACACGGACAATTTAGGCCTTTTTATTTGGTACGGTGCAAGTAAACAAAAATAGACTGACGTTTCGGTCTTGCGACCTTCCTCAGAGTCATAGAGTGCAGCAACAGGGTAGACACTTAAATACAGAGGTGAGCATGGGCTGTGCTCTCAATAAACCAATGGTGGATGGCCCTCTGTTTAGTGGTTATTACCTAGTACTGCATGTCACAATCTCAAGGTTGCGCCTATCAGTGGTGATTAGGCTTAGTTTTGGGCATGTGGACCATTTAACATAATACATGATATAGAAAATAGTCTCCACATAAAATGCCTTGTTAAGGTTGAATTAAAAACAGTGTACAAATAGACATAGGGGCCGAGCAAAGTTAGGCCAATGCAAAATAATTTTCAATATATTTTAACTAAATAGTAAAACACACAAAAAGAGATAATTCACAAAAAAGAGAAGTTACACTCTCAAGAGTACAGGGCACACAAAAGCAAAGTCAGGAAACCTCAGGGACCGTCTATAAAAAGCATGACAGGCTCAGTTCTTCATTTAGACCATTGGGTTCTAGGGTGTCAAGATTATGGATCCAAAATGCTTCTCTGCGAAGCAGTTTGTTAATTATGTCTCCACCCCGTGATGAGACTGAAATTTTTTCTATTCCCCAGAATTTCAGAGATGCTGGAGAGCCATGATTTGCTGATTTATAGTGCCTGGCCATGGCATATTCTGGGTTGTTAGTGCGAATAGCAGTTTTGTGCTCGCCTATACGGAGTTTAAGTGGTCTCTTGGTTTGACCAATATATGCTTGTCCACAAGGACATTTAAGCATATATACCACATGGGTAGAATTGCAATTTATAAATGAGGGTATTTTATATTTTTTACCTGTGCGTGGGTGCGTAAATAATTTAGCATTGGATGAATTGGAACATTGGGCGCAATTGCCACATTTGTAAAAACCCTGCGGGGGATTAGGGAGCCAGGTGGGGGGGGAGGGTGTGTTCATGTCCGAGTGGACTAGACGGTCTCTGAGGCTTCTGGAGCGTCTAAAAGAAAAGAGAGGGGGCTCAATACACATATTTGCAAGTTTGGGATCACTTTTTAAAATGTGCCAATGTTTAAGGAAAACACCCTTAATTAGCCCTGCCGCTGGAGAAAATTGTGTTGAGAAACAAAGCCGGGTAGGTGTCTGTTTAGGCTTTTTTGTGAGTAGGGACGTTCTATCTGTATGTAGGGCTCTATTATATGCTGCGTCTAGGTCCACTGGATTATAACCTCTTTCTGTGAAACGGTTAGTGAGCTCTGTAGCTTTGGATTCGAAATCTGTGGTGGAGCTACAGTTGCGTCTGAGGCGCAGATATTGGCCAATAGGAATATTCCGAATGAGTTGTTTAGAATGGTTACTATTTGCTCTTAGTAAAGTATTCCTACTGAGTGGTTTGCGGTAAATAGTAGTGTCGAATAAACCATCAGTGCTTTTAAAGATAGTGAGGTCTAGAAAATTGATTTCATTATTGTTAAACTCCAGGGTAAATGATAAGTACCTAGTGGTGGAGTTAACATACAGTAGGAACGCTTGCAGCTCATCTGCGGTGCCCTTCCAGATCAAGAGCACATCATCAATGTACCTACGCCAAAGAGCTATTTTGGGGAGAAATATGTTATTTATAGGATTGTGTATAAATCGTTCTTCCCAAAAACCCATAACCAAACAAGCAATTGACGGGGCAAAAGCACTACCCATAGCAGTCCCCTGGCATTGTAGATAAAAGCTACCTGAGTACTTGAAGAAGTTGTTAGACAGAATGATCTCAGCGGCTTCAGTGAGGAAAGCTGAGGGGGGCATGATATGCGCCGGGCGTGTATCTAAGTAGTGGGAGATGGCTTCTAAGCCCACATCATGTGGTATGCAAGTATACAGGCTCGTAACATCGAGTGAAGCTAAGATGGTGTCAGCATGTTCACATTTCAAATTATGCACCAGATTTAGAACGTCAGTGGTGTCCCCTAAATATGAAGGCAAATTTAACACATGTTTTCTCAAGAAATGGTCAACATATTGAGACAAGGGCTCAGTAAGACTGCCTATGGAGGACACAATGGGGCGGAGAGGGGGGTTCTCTAGGGTTTTGTGAATTTTAGGAACACCATAGATAACTGGGCACACAGGGTGATCTTTAACCAAAAATTTCTTTTCCTTGTCTGTAATAAAGCCCCTCTTAAAAGACGCATCAATGAAAACATCAATCTTAGTTTTGACTTTAGCAGTAGGGTTAGAGGGTAGAGGGGTGTAATGATTGGTGTCAGTTAATTGACTTAGAATGCCCAAGTTGTATTTATCAAAACTCATAACTACTACTGCGCCGCCTTTATCGGCTGGGCGTATAATAATGTCCTTTTTCACTTCAAGGTCATGTATGGCTTCCATTTCAATTGGGGTCATGTTGGGTTTACCTTTAATTTTTAGGCATTTTTTAGCCAGGTCATGTTCAACCAATTGACCAAAAGTTAAAATGGAAGGACTAAGATTGGATGTGGGGAGGAAGGATGATTTCTTTTTGAAAGGGGTAGGTTCTCTAACAATTTCAGGTACAGGTTCATTTACAATGGGATTACAGCTACTGACACTATTGCTGTTAAAAACATTAGGTCTGGAGAAGAAATATTTCAAGTGTAGTATACGGAGAAACTTGAAGGTATCTACCTTGAGAGTAAAGGGGTCAACAGTGTTTGTGGGAGCAAAGGTAAGTCCTTTGCTGAGAACAGTCTTTTCTTGTTCTGTGAGGCTGTGGTCAGATAGATTGATCACAGTCTCCTGTTGCGTGGAGAGCGTCGTGGGGGGGGGTTCTCCTCCCGCCGCGCGTGCCCCTCCTCGTTTTGCGTGTTGAGAGCGGGCGTGTGGAAAAGGAGGTTTGGAGGACCTTTTATGGGCATCAGCTACGTCACTGGCAGCGTCGTCGGAGGATTCCCTCTCACTGGCTGTCGAGAGCAGCGGGTCTTTGATGTTCTTGGCAGGGGGGCGCCTGTGGCTCTTGAAGGCTTTTCTTTTGCCATGCCAGTCGTATATAGTCGTATATCTGAAACACAATTTTATACAATATAGAGGGGGTCTCTGCTTCATCTCTCTCTGAGCTAGGGGGTCCTTGGCCTGAAAACGTTGAAGACCCCTGGTTTAAATCATCATGATATGCGTTTAGTAAATTATGGTCCCATTAATTTTTAAATTAATGATAAAGTAGGGTATGTTTCTAGGGTTTCTATTAGTTCTACAGAGTGAAGACCAGCCCTCGCAGCGGTTTCAGCCAATAGCATTCTTTTCTCTTAGTATTTCAGACCGGATATAGAAAGATGGCAGATTTGAAATGGCTGAAAAACAGGCTTCAAAACGGGTCTGTAGAAACCAATGGCGTCACTTTGTCCATTCTTTTTTTACGGCCTATGCTCACAACGCATAACATTGTGAGCTTGTAGATCTGCTACTTTTATAGGCCATTATTGAACAACAAATTTGGACATTAATTGACAAAAAATTAATGAAAGAAAAATGAAAATATTAAATATAGAGATAAAAGGTTTCTCCTCGACGGCAATGTAATGGCTTTGCTGTGTGCTTAGAGCAGAGTGGTTAGAGCATGCACCACATGGGCTCTAGTGCCTGGCATCCAGTCCCTGGTTCAATTCCCAGCCAGCAGGACCATTTGCTGCATGTCACTCCCCTACTCTCTCTCTCTGTGTGTTTACTGTCTCTCTACACCAGTGTTGCCAGATAAGAAATGTTGAATTATTGTACCGGAGGCTTAAAATTATCGCATTGGAAAGAAAACTACCGTACACAGCTAAAAAAGAGAAATAACACGTGTAAACAAGTAATTTCACAAAAAAATGCATATGTAGTGTAGGAAACAACCTTGTTTGTGACTCCTACGAGACAAAAACGTATCATATATGCTGCGTGGAAGCAGGCAACTTCCTGGACTTTACACAAATAAAAGCCTAAAAACTACACTGGAAAGACGCGACCAGTGTTTTTAATGCCTCCAAGTACAGATCTACGGTCAGATTTACTGATTTCCTGACTTAAGGCACGCTCCCACCGCACGTTTTTTTTAACCTCTGGGGTGGAATCTGCCAATGCTTTGTCAATGCAAATGCGTGGATTCATGCGCGTTTTTTCCAAGAATCCACGCGTTTGCATTGACAAAGCATTTGCAGATCCCGCCCTAGAGGTAAAATAAAAGTGCAATGGGGCCGTACCCTTATTTTGAAAAGCCAAATCGGATCGCAATTTTTTTTCGTGATATGGCGAAATGATCATACATTTGGGCATTTTTTTTATAGATCGTACATCGTACAGAGGGTAAAATAATCGTACAAATACGATAATTCGTACATCTGGCAACACTCTACACTAACCTATGTGTAAATAATAATGACGATAATAATAATAATAATAAAATCATGAACGTAGATCTGAATTATCAATTTCTTATCATAAAATGTTAATGCAAATTATAATAATAATATTATTATTAATATTAATTACAACAACAACAATAAAAATAATAACATATTATTTAATTAATTATTTGAGTTTATAAAGCGTTCAGCTTTTGAGACAAATATTGAAGTGCTTCACGATAAGAGACTAATATATTAAATAAACATGTAAAGTGAGAAAATAATAATAACTGGGGTGAGAAATCAGAGGGCTACTAGAAAGGTTTAAAAGGCTTGCTGGTTAAAAAGTAAGAGTTCTGAGATTAAATTCAAGGGATCTACAAGCCCACTACGACCATCATAGTTGCAGCATATAGGTCTATAACTTACACATATAACATATTTAACTACTATTATACTGTTTGTCAACATCTTCATTAGACCAGTAACATGAAATAGAGATGTAAATAGTTACATTTCATTAGCATGTTGGTATCAAAATGTACTTAAAGTACCAACGGTAGAAAGTATTGTGCTCAATATCCCCATTTCACAAATTTTTAAATGTATACAAATCTTTTGAAAATAGCCGATCTACAAGCTCACTATGTGTTGCATTGTGAGCTTGTAGATCGGCTATTTTCAATTGGCCGAAATGTATGTAGGGCTGAAGTTGTTAATGTGTTTTTTGTATTAATAATCACAATCTACAAAGTAACTAGTAACTAAAGTTGTCACATAATTGTGGTGGAGTAAAAATATATTCCTCTGAGATGCAGTGGAAGTAAAAGTACTGACATTTGGAAACACTCCAGTAAAGTAAAAAATACCTCCAATTTGTACTAAAGTTCAGTACTTGAGTAAGTATACTTAGTACTTTACACCACTGTATGAAACCTTGAATGACTGTGGCATTGCTAACATTAGCAGCTTAGCATCTGGAAGTAAAATGCTACAGTGAACCTTTACAGCAGTTCATTATTTACATTACCTCTGATTCCACCATGAAAAAGCCTCCATCTGGTTCCAACTGGAATCTAATGTAATGTAATGTTCTGCTCTGTTATGTAGTTTAATGACATTAACCTCGTCATCGTGTTGTTGTTGTTGTCATGCAGCCTGATGGCATCAATACATGTTGGCGTTCTAATCCGGCTGGAGCGGAAATAACTTTACGTCATCAAGTAGCCGGAACCAACGACCGGAACTTCCGGTGCCGTGCACCTCCAAAATGATTCCCCTGGTTTAAAACTGGTTTAGTTTGGTGTTCTAGCGCGACTAGAGAGACTAAACTAATTGATTCTCATTATGTGGGGAACAACAATGCGACGCCGGAACCAACCACTGGAACCATGATTTATTTTCCTTTTTTTTTCTAAACCGGATGACACGGCTAGTTGTCACGTGGTTGCTGTGTGCGGCAGCCAAGGCTTTAAAAAGAAGGTAAGGCCAGCTACGTCATTTATATCCGTTGGCTGCACGAAGCCGTGGAATACATTGAAGCAGTACAGGGTGTGCTGGGAGTTTTTGAGCTAGTGGCGCTCTGTTGACTGTTGTAATGACGTCACGTGCACATGCACCCGCACGCACGTGCACATAGCTGCTCAGCTCAGTGCTAGTTGAAATACTGTATGCAACATATGTGATGGAAAACCTTTTTTTTATGTAATTATATTTCTTAATATTTAGTTGCATTGTTGATTTGTTGTTTTCTTTTTTTTTTCTTCAATTAATTGATTATTTCCGTTTAGTTTTATACAACATATATTTATATATACACAACATATATTTATATATACACACATACATATTGCGACGCAATTATTATATTTATACTGGGTTTGGTGATGTTCTATATTGTCTGAATCAGCTTTGTTTGCGTTTGTTTATGTGCTTTTAGAGCTGTTTCACCGTACAATGAATAATCAAATTCTATCAATGGAGCAATTCTTTTTGACATCTTTAAATAATGCCAAGGTAACTACACAACGCAAATCTCTACCAAAGTGGTCTTGCCCTTTAAAGGGATGACGGTTGGGATTAGAAGTCTGTGTATAACATGAAGCTTAACTTGTAACTTCCTTCATTTGGAATAAGAAGACTCCACGATAACAAAAGGTTTTCTTACAAAGCACACAAAACATGGTGTCTAGTATTGCCAAATATGCAGTTACCAGGACGGCCACTGGGAAATTCTGGAAAATTCCAGAACGGCCGCGCCATTTACGGGCCGCCAGACGGCCGGTGGGCCACCCAAGACAACTGCAGCATGTTTTTTTTTTTTTATTGAAACATTTCGGAAAATCCCAGAGCTGAATTTTGGTCCCAGTACGCCCCTGGCAGTTACATTACTGGTCAAAAACATGACATGTAGCCTACTGGTTCAATTGTCATAAACTTCAGACATGTCCTTCATGGGTGCAGATTGAAGAGTCCTCCTGCACATCTTCATCTTTATCCACTCTATTATGTGTACCGCTTCCTTATTCAATAGCATAGCGGTACCAGCGACACATTGTGAGCTTGTAGATCTGATATTTTCAAAAGATTTGTATACATTTTATACTGTGGCGATGTTACTTTTTTGTGGTGAGGAGGACACTTTGTGTACTTCTGATGGTGGAGGCGAGTGTGTAATAAAGCCACAAGAAGGATTATCCAGTACTTTGTTTTACTTGTCTGACCGGCAGTTTTACAGGACAGCAGCACGATAACAGCAGTACAGGGATGTGTTACAGAACTCACAGTTATTCTTATAACCTTGTCAGTCTTTGAGTTGTAAGTCCTTGGTTCTCTTGTAGAGGCGGAGGATAAACACTCGACGTCCATACACTATTAAACCCGGAACTCAACTGACTCAAACAGGCGGGCTGCAGATACACAACAGAACCTCTGGTGCCCGAGAGCCAATACGAACACATTATACTCAGCAGCGCACACACAATAGGCTGGCAGCAACACAGATGCTGGGGATAGGTTGGCATTTGTTCCCGCGTTACAATACATTGAAAATGTGTGAAATGGGACATTCTGGATGATGAGTATTGTAACTTTTGGTACTCTAAGTACATTTTGATACCAAAACTTGTATTCAAGTAAACTTTCAATTCCTGACTTTCACAGAGTATGTCTACATTGCAGTATTGCTACTTTTACTTAAATAAAAAATAGTAAGTACTTTTTCCACCATTGAGTAGTACACTTCTATCTACAATTTCACTAATGCCATTGCATAACAGTCACTGAGGATTTGTCTTCAGTTTAGATTTTTCTTTTCACTCTTTTGCCTCTATTTGTATGCCAATATATAACAACCACATGTTTTTGCCCTTGTGTGAGGAGAGTGCCTTTGACATATGGTAGTTAATGGTATCTGTGCCTATATTGATCTTTCCAAAGATATTTGAGATTTGACCAACTAATTCAGAAATTGTAGATACCCAGAAACAACTGTTATCTGTAGCTACACGGCATTGAAAGTAAGACCTTTAGTACATTTCCGCCATTGCTACCTCTATTAAATGACAGACTGAAACTCTTGTCACCAATGTCAAGTTCCAGTTGATGGTCTAGGAAGGAGGAACTATAACATATACCCAAATGACAGAATTGAAATGGACAGATGTTTAAGTGAACGGAAAGTTTGTTTATTCAAAATAACTTGGGTTAACAAAATAAGGTAATGAGACAACCAATCTGGGAACCCATCGCCAAATAAAAGGGAAAAACAGCACCTTCTGCTGTTTTTAACTCTTTCACTTGGCTCTGGGGGGAGCTAAATGGAGCACCCGTGCGCAAGGAAACCGTTTTTTTTGGTCTGTCCTCAGCGCTCCACTTCCGGTGGTGCGCTTATGTTTTCATTCCCACCAACAATATTTCTACACGGAGCACTAACACCACTTCTCCCAGAGAACATGGATCGTTTTGGGTGTTTGGGGCGGCCATAGCTGAGTGGTTAGTGAGTCCGCCTAGGGAGCCAGAGGCCCTGGTTGCCGCAGGTTCGATTCCCGGCCAGGCCAGCATATGTGTCGATGAAATGAAATTTGTCCCTGAGCAAGACTCTTAACCCCAAATTGCTCACAGGTTCTCATTGGAAACAAGACTGCAAGGACTTTCATGAACGACCTGTTAAAAGGAATTATCGTTTTGGTTATAAGCCCACTTGTTTCTAAGATGAAAGAGCAAGTTAAAATGTGAATATCCTTCCGTGGTTTTGTCTGCTCCAAGGACGCTATTGTTAAATGAGTTTCGGTGTGTTTTCAGTGGGAAGCGAGAGCAGACAGTAAATCCCGCCCACTCCATTTGATTGGGTAAAGCGCGGCCTGCTTCCTGATCTGAAGGCACGCCCACTTGTAGGCCAGTGCGTACACGTTATGACGAACCCCCCCGACAGATTCAAGCGGAGAGCATAATCTGTTCTTGAGAGATTGTGAGGAAAGGGACTGGTGGTGCCAAAAGATAAATAAAATCAAAATAGCAATAAATTAAAGAACTAATAGTCCAGGGGCCAACACTGATATTTTCACAAATTGGTACCACCTGAGGTGGCCGTAAAGTTTTTGTATTTTTGTATTCCTACATGTCTCTAGTTTATATTTTGGTATGATACATCTTCCAATTCAGTAGCTTAATGGCAGTTATCACTACCTACCAGCTAATGTAACCGGTAGGAGACACAAAGTAGAATATTTGTGTCTCCTACCGGAAATACACCCGGGCATCAAATTATTGCGACAAAAACCAAAATATATCCATGTATTTAAGGCTTCATGGGGTGTGCAATTGATAACTTCTCAGATTTTTGGTGTTTGCAAAAAGACTGCTTTCCATAAGCTTGTAAAAGTTGACCCTCCTTCGGTCTAGGGTGGTCATAGCTGAATGGGTAGAGAGTCCCCCTGGGAAACTTAAAGGAGGAGTTCACCCAAAAAATGATTATTTTCTGTCAATTGCACACCCCATGAAGCCTTGAATACATGGATATATTTTGTTTTTTGTCGCAATAATTTGATGCCCGGGTGTATTTCCGGTAGGAGACACAAAGATTCTACTTTGTGTCTCCTACCGGATACATTAGCCGGTTTAGAGTGATTACTGTCATTAAGCTACTGAATTGGAAGATGTATCATACCAAAATATAAACTAGAGACATGTAGGAATACAAAAATACCAAAAATGTACGGCCACCTTAGGTGGTACCAAAATCTGCCTTGGCCCCTGGACTATAACCTAAGAGAGAAACAAAAATCTTCCTACACTAACAACAAAAAGATATTCCAACATGTGGCACTCACCTCTACCAAAGTGTACAATAACAAATAGTCACCTATAGGTGTAGATATGTAAAGAGTACCCCAGAGCTAATCTACCCTTCCCTGTAATATTCTACATATAGGCTGACTGCCTGCCTGTTGGTGGTGGCTCCTCCTCAGGCTGGCCTGGTGGCTTGGTTGCCTGCTGCCTCACTGACTCACTGACTGCTGCCTCCTGTGTTGCTGCTGGTATAAATGCTCCCCATAACAATACATGTGACAACAATATTAACAATTCAAATGTTTTTCTCCTGTGTGGACACAAAGGTGTTTCTTCAGGGCATTTGACTGACTGAAACTCTTGTCACAATGTTTACAGGGGAAAGGTTTTTCTCCTGTGTGGACACGAAGGCGTTTCTTCAGGGCATTTGACTGACTGAAACTCTTGTCACAATGTTTACAATGGAAAGGTTTTTCTCCTGTGTGGACAGGCTGGTGTTTCTTAAGATAATCTGAGCTACTAAAACCTTTATCACATTGATTACACTGGAAAGGTCTTTCTCCCGTGTGGACACGAAGGTGTCTCTTCAGGGTATTTGATTGATTGAAACTCTTGTCACAATGTTTACAGGGGAAAGGTTTTTCTCCTGTGTGGACACGAAGGTGTGTCTTCAGGTTATTTGACTGTCTGTAACTCTTGTCACAATGTTTACAGTGGAAAAGGTTTTTCTCCTGTGTGGACACGAAGGTGTGCCTTCAGGTTATTTGGATGTCTGAAACTCTTGTCACAATGTTTGCAATGGAAAGGTTTTTCTCCTGTGTGGACAAGCTGGTGTTTGTTAAGATAATTTGAGCTACTAAAACCTGTGTCACAAAGATTACAGTGGAAAGGTTTTTCTCCAGTGTGGACACGAAGGTGTCTCTTCAGGGTATTTGACTGATTGAAACTCTTGTCACAATGTTTACAGGGGAAAGGTTTTTCTCCTGTGTGGACACGAAGGTGTGTCTTCAGGGCATTTGACTGATTGAAACTCTTGGCACAAAGTTTACAGGGGAAAGGTTTTTCTCCTGTGTGGACACGAAGGTGTGTCTTCAGGTTATTTGACCGACTGAAACTTTTGTCACAATGTTTACAGGGGAAAGGTTTTTCTCCTGTGTGGACACGAAGGTGTGTCTTCAGTTCATTTAACTGATTGAAACTCTTGTCACAATGTTTACAGGGGAAAGGTTTTTCTCCTGTGTGGACAAGCTGGTGTTTCTTAAGATAATGTGAGGTACTAAAACCTTTGTCACAATGTTTACAGGGGAAAGGTTTTTCTCCAGAGTGGACAAGAAGGTGTGTCTTCAGGTCATTTGACCGACTGAAACTGTAGGATCTTGGTTCATCTGTGTCTCTATGCTTCTTGCTGGTGACTGAGTTTGTTATTTGCTCAAAGGCTGCTGAGGTGACCGGTCCATTCCTCCACATTTGGCAGTAGAGGTCGTTGTGGCTTTGTTCAATGTGTTTATGGAGGGCGACCTGAGATGTGAAGGTGTATGGACACTCAGAACAAGAGAGGACCTGACTCTGGGAGGACTGGGAAATCATTTCTGAGAGAGAGAGAGAGAGAGAGAGAGAGAGAGAGAGAGAGAGAGAGAGAGAGAGAGAGAGAGAGAGAGAGAGAGAGATTCAAAATCGTGAGTACTTGTAAACACTCCATCATCTATCCAACAGATTAATTATAATGACATGAAAACAACAGGGGTCCCGGATGTACTTTTTAAACCGTCAGGGCCAGCAGATCGCACCAAGCACTTGCCTGGTGGGGCCAGTAAAAATAATGCCTTGAAAATAAAATTAAAACATTAACATCTAATAATTTAACATCATTTTCCTGTACTACTCTGTTCTGTTAACATTTCTGTAAAATCGTCTCTGTTAAAACATAGTTAAATAATATATTTGGATCAAAGATCATCTCATAATAGCTACTCACCTACATTTCATGAATGAGTTTAATATGTGCAATTTGCTGCTCCATTAATTAACAAATCCCACTTATTCTGGTTTTGTCCCTATACAGTATGTAACAGTTAATAACAGTATCCAGCTTTGAAACTCAGGTGACAGTTTAGTCCTAAAGTCCACAACTGTGCAGGGTTTATTTTCAGTCACGGTAACTGTGGGCGCTGGGCAGCCAAAGCACAACAATTGCCAACGTTACGTGCAATGGTAAGCAATTATGTGGGTGCTCAGGTGGGAGAAATACAGCAGAACTGGTACTGTACTGTTGAGTGCCAACCCAATTCAGCATGTCTCAATGTCATTCATGAATAGTTATTTCCAGACAGCTTGAATGTTCACAGCCTCCTCTTCACAACCAGACGACTTAAGTGTGTAGACTTCAGTGTGAAACACGAGGAAGTCTGTGTTAAATGATAATATGTAATGCTAAATACGAGTAAACCAGAATCCTCAGGCCATGCATAATTACATATGATAACCTTATGTGTTTTCTGTAGGCTGTACTGTTGTCACTGTGGGATAATAATGAATTGGTTCTTTCATTCAATAACCAGGTAATTAAATAAAGAGTCCGAGCTGGTCAAAGCTGACAAAAGTTGTTTAACCACTGGTCACAAAAACCTCAATGATGCCCATTTAACCGGGCCAACTAGCTGGTAGATTCACAAATACATTAAAATAATGTACCACTGGAGACGAAGAGGAACATCTAGGCATTCATTTGAACTATGTTCAGTCTTGTCTGTTTAACAATGGTGCCAGGAAAAAATAATAATGATAATAAAATAAATGAATAAAATAGACTAATTGCACTGTCATTATATGAGCCAACCCTGAAGTTTGGTCTTTCTATGTGTGGTAATAATACAATTACAATCTCTGTGTATCTCATTATTAACTCATTGTCTGGTTGAAGCAACAGGGACAACTTATTGACTCAGTCAGACTGTGTTTTTACAAGGAAACACAGATCACACGCAAAAAGTGGCTTAGTTTGAGTGAATTGCCCAACAAAACTAAATAAACATATATGTTCTATTATTTGTTAAACTATTTGCGTTTCTGGATCAGAAGTTCCAACATGGTGGATTTAAATTCGTCAAAAAAGGGTCTTCAAATCGGTCTGTAGAAACCAATGTGTAACGTCACTGTTCCCTTAGTCCAGATTATTTTCAGATTCTGCAATAACCTCAATATCGCACTCCCTCTCGTGTCTATTGCTAATGTATACGGTAAACATATTAGTTAATAGTTAATTTCTACAAGATCTAAGATCTACAAGCTCATAGCCCAGTGCCTAGGGCCGCGCTATGAGCTTTTAGATTTGCTTTTTTTTTTTTTTTACATCATGAAAATGTGTGATAATCTTTGATTTTTTTTAAACAAACATTTTTAACAAAAACCTTTGCTACAAATGTCTTCTACGGTTAAAAACAAAAAGAACAAAACTTGCTATTATCAGTGGTTCCCAAACTTTTTCCATGTCAAGGACAATCCCAAAATTATATGTATTTGGCCGTGGACCCCCCATCTCAAAATATTTTGTTCCAGGGACCCCCAAAAGCAAACATTTGAGTTAAAAGTGTATATCGTTGCTGTCGGGCAGAAACCAGCTAACTCCATTTTCCGCTTTTGCATGTTCCCCCCATAAATCAGTGCTATTAAACACCCTTTATGTCTGTGTTGATAGAAAACATATTGAATCAACAAAAAGCATTAAAAAGTGCTTCTGACAAAACCAGCTAACTCCATTGGATCCTACAACTTTCTGCTAAACCAGCTAACTCCACCAAAGGGGGGTGGAGTTAGCTGGTTTTGCTGACTCAAGGCTCCACCCCCTTTTGACCTCCGACCTCATTGTGAGCTTGGAGGTCCATTCAGCTGTTCTTATCAATGATGAACAAAACCTCCTAACTCCACTGTCATTTCCTAAAAAAAGGAACATTTTGGAGTTAGCTGGTTTCTAGCTGACAGCAGATATATATGTTTTCAAAGATTTGCACACATTTTCACGATTGTTTTAAAAAATAAATAGCCAAATAAATCTAAAATGACACAGATGCGCTCCCGGATTGAAAGGGTTAATTACCATTGCTGTTGGCTTGTGACGTCTGTGTCTTTGAAGTGACATCTTCGTTGAGTTTTCTGCCTTTCTTCGGTTCCTTTCTCTTCTTTTTTGAGCGGGACTTCGAGCGGGAGTACGACCAATCGGAGTCGTTGCCACTGTGGTCTTTTGGTTCCCACGGCGTGTCAGAATGACTAACATTGTCCTCCTCATCACTGCTGCATTGCTGCAGGGTTGCTGGTGGATGGAGAGCCCGGTGAACCATGTTCAGAGGGAGTCTGTGAAGGACCACCACCGCTGGATTCATATGAGCCAGAAGAGAAGTGGAAGAAGGTTCATCTGGGTGTTTGTGTGAATCCTGAGCCCTTCTGGTCTGTGGGTGTTGTTGTGCCTTGTTAGATGCCACAAGAGATGAAGATATATCACCTAAGAATAGAAAAGGGTGATAATAGGTTTGTTAATTACTTCTTTTATGGACGTGTTTTTGTAAACCCCACATTCTGTCATTGTTTTGTAGCTTAGCTTCTGATTCATTCTAGTGCAGCTATTGGAAAAATATCGATCACCTCACTTCTTGAACTAAGGCCCTGTTTAGACTGGAGTCAAATCCAGTCAAATTTGATTTATTTCTCAAATCCGATGTTTTGGCTCGACTGTTCACACTGCATTTACATCTGTCACAAATCTGTGTATTCAGACTGATTTAAATGAATGATGTTTTGCTACAAAATGCTCAACTAAGGGATTTCTTTCCTTTATGACTCATCAAGTGTTTCTTCAGATTACCATTTGTTGTTAACCAACTGATTCAGGTCGTTTTCATTAGAGCTTTTGATGCGAACTTTACAACTAAAATCCCTAGTATGTATTAACATAACATTCACTATTTAAGGTTTAGTTTAGCCAAACTCTGTACAATTATAGTTTGTCTTGATGATTTCATGTCAAGGGACAGGTCAATGATAATGTTTGCCCTTCCACATATAGGGCCCTATTTTCGCCGGTGCCTTACCCATTATCCCTAAACTTCTTTACCATGTTTGACTATTTTTAAAAACATTTTCAAATAGTTCAACCAGCCGATCTACAACGACACGTTGTGAGCTTGTAGATTGGCTATTTGAATTATTTTTAAAAACATTTTTTAAAATAGTATCGAATGGCATAGAAGTTTAGGGATAATGGGTAAGGCACCGGCGAAAATAGGGCCTTTAGTGTTTTGTGTTGATTTCAGTGTTTAAAGCTGACTGACCTCCACTGGTCTCCTCCCACTCATCACTGTCTTCAGTGACTTCAGAGTCAGATTCAACTTCTCTCACTGCAGAACAGTGTGAAGAGACGTCTTCTTCATCATCTTCATGTTTCACTGCTAGTAATGTCATCATTGATCCATCAGGTGCCTCTGGTCTTTGAAGTAACTCCTCCTGTTCTTCTTTAATGTGTGAAGGTTCTGGTTCCTCCTTGATCAGACTGGGACTCCGCTCCTCCTGTTCCTCTTTAATGTGTGGAGGTTCTGGTTCCTCCTTGACCAGACTGAGACTCCTCTCCTCCTGTTCCTCTTTAATGTGTGGAGGCTCTGGTTCCTCCTTGACCAGACTGAGACTCCTCTCCTCCTGTTCCTCTTTAATGTGTGGAGGCTCTGGTTCCTCCTTCACCAGACTGGGGCTCCTCTCCTGTTCAGGGGAAACCTCCGCTTTACACACATCCATGTTGTGCAGGGTGTCTAGGACCAGAAAAATAACATGTAACTTAAATGTTAATCCATTATTTCTGTCTTCCATGTTCAAAATGAGGTTATCATCTCTTACATTGACCATCATCTCTAACTAGGAATTATTGAGGCGTTTTTGAAAACTGAAATTCTGAGAGATCAGGCTTCAACGTTTTAGCAAGAAACCTTCTCAGCTCCAAAGCATATTTAGAAAAGGAATATGAATGCATTTACTTTGTTACTTTACCCAAAATATGAATAATTGTGCTATATCAAATATTGGCATTATTCTCTCTCTCTCTCTCTCTCTCTCTCTCTCTCTCTCTCTCTCTCTCTCTCTCTCTCTCTCTCTCTCTCTCTCTCTCTCTCTCTCTCTCTCTCTCTCTCTCTCTCTCTCTCTCTCTCTCTCTCTCTCTCTCTCTCTCTCTCTCTCAAATGAAAATGTGTGCAAATCTCTGCACACATTGCAGTGGTCAGTTGATCCTGTAGGTTTACACTAACCCCCCCCACCCCCATATCTTCAAAGATGTATGTCCCCTCAAAAGTGGGGGTAACCGTCTTCCACGCCGACATGTCGCCACTCCGACTAGTGGCTTCCGCGTGCGGTTAGGGTTAGGGTGAGGGTTAGGTATAGAGTTCGTTAACGTCGGAAAGGCGACATGTCGGAAAGCCGCCATGTAACCAAAAGTGGGATAATTACAGTTCTAGCATTAATTCATTCATCACAATAAATTGAACTAGACCATACCCGTCGGGGGATATGAGCACCCAAATTGCGTTGTGGTCCGCTTGTTTCACGGATGTGGCAACACCGGCGCTTGTTTCACGCGCATGATTTGGCAACCCGGGAGCCAGCGAACACAAAAGCGCCAATACACAGCTGACATTTGTGTAAAGCGAAAAACGGGCTTCGCTGTTCCGTGCACAAGGTAATGGTCAATGGTTATGTGCTCCAGCCATGGAGGAGAACCGGGCAGAAGAGATTTTGGGGACGCATTTTGGGGACGCATTTTGGCGACGCACGCACACAGCACGCACAGAGCTTTGTAGAACTATAGGAAGATAACAATTAATCGCCATCTAAAATGCGATACAATCTGTAGTAGTCAGGACAAGCCGGTTTGGTGTGTCCAGGCTTTGGAGTGATGTTTTGGGCGCACAAAACTTACGTGCAACTAAGTATAAATCAGGATTTAGAAATTACCAATCAGATTTGGCATATAATTGTAATTATAAAAAGTAGAGACTATGAATTGGTTGTTGTGAAACTTGTTGAAGCAGTGATATTGAGTGTTTATACCGTTCATCTTCCATGTGAAGGCATCTGGAAGTTTCTGTTCATCCATCTCCAGCACTTCTGTTCGGGAGGGATTCTCATGATTCATTGCAGGATCATGATCATCAAAGCTGAGGTAGAAATTATAGAAACACTTTAGACACCTAAAACATATATACATAGCTGACTGGGGTTCTGCAGGGTTCTATACTAGGTATTCTAGTACAGTAATTGCCAACATTTTATCTTGGCCCTTCTGACATCTGACAGAAGCTGAGAACCCACCCCATCACTCAGCCCTAACAGCCACCCTATTGCTGGCTTTTAGACGGGTGGGATATCTGAAAAATGTCATTGTTAGAGGCATTTTGGGGCAAAAGTGGGGTACCAGGCCAATTTACATAATGCAAGGGTGCTGAATCTGAAAAACATGGTACCCAAGCAACATTTTTTAGTTTTTAACCTTCCAATTTGCATAACAAAATGGCTGCTTTTGCACTTTTTCTTCAATAACTCTATAACAAAGCAAACAACACTGACAAATAAAGTGTATATATCTATGTTCTGAGGGTCAGACAATGCGTGTAAGGTATTTATTTTATGTAATTAGTGGTAAGCGTACTCCTAAATATGCAAATTGGGGGCCACCATTACATAAAACGGTTTGGTACTCAAACGGGTCCATACAAATCCCCCTTATTTTTATTTTTTTGTTCTACTTCCCATGTAAAAATCCTGGGAAAAGTATACATTTGGTCCCTGATGCTTTATGTTTTCAATCGGTAGTTTAAAGTATTGTTTAAATCAGGGGTCTTCAACAGGGGGTCCACGACCCCTAGGGGGTCCTCAGAGTTACTTATGGGGGTCCACCAAATCTTTGGTGATATGATTTAGTTTTTTACCTTAACCACTCGAACCCTAGCATCCCTTTTTCTGAGGAGAACTTTAGGTATGTGTGTATATGTGTAGAGGGGAAAAAGAGCAGACCAAGTAATCTGAAACACAATTTTATACAATATAGAGGGGGTCTCTGCTTCATCTCTCTCTGAGCTAGGGGGTCCTTGGCCTGAAAACGTTGAAGACCCCTGGTTTAAATCATCATGATATGCGTTTAGTAAATTATGGTCCCATTAATTTTTAAATTAATGATAAAGTAGGGTATGTTTCTAGGGTTTCTACTGGTTCTACAGAGTGAAGACCAGCCCTCGCAGCGGTTTCAGCCAATAGCATTCTTTTCTCTTAGTATTTCAGACCGGATATAGAAAGATGGCAGATTTGAAATGGCTGAAAAACAGGCTTCAAAACGGGTCTGTAGAAACCAATGGCGTCACTTTGTCCATTCTTTTTTTACGGCCTATGCTCACAACAATCACATTGTGAGCTTGTAGATCTGCTACTTTTATAGGCCATTATTGAACAACAAATTTGGACATTAATTGACAAAAAATTAATGAAAGAAAAATGAAAATATTAAATATGGAGATAAAAGGTTTCTCCTCGACGGCAATGTAATGGCTTTGCTGTGTGCTTAGAGCAGAGTGGTTAGAGCATGCACCACATGGGCTCTAATGCCTGGCATCCAGTCCCTGGTTCAATTCCCAGCCAGCAGGACCATTTGCTGCATGTCACTCCCCTACTCTCTCTCTCTGTGTGTTTACTGTCTCTCTACACCAGTGTTGCCAGATAAGAAATGTTGAATTATTGTACCGGAGGCTTAAAATTATCGCATTGGAAAGAAAACTACCGTACACAGCTAAAAAAGAGAAATAACACGTGTAAACAAGTAATTTCACAAAAAAATGCATATGTAGTGTAGGAAACAACCTTGTTTGTGACTCCTACGAGACAAAAACGTATCATATATGCTGCGTGGAAGCAGGCAACTTCCTGGACTTTAGACAAATAAAAGCCTAAAAACTACACTGGAAAGACGCGACCAGTGTCTGCCTCCAAGTACAGATCTACGGTCAGATTTACTGATTTCCTGACTTAAGGCACGCTCCCACCGCACGTTTTTTTTAACCTCTGGGGTGGAATCTGCCAATGCTTTGTCAATGCAAATGCGTGGATTCATGCGCATTTTTTCCAAGAATCCACGCGTTTGCATTGACAAAGCATTTGCAGATCCCGCCCTAGAGGTAAAATAAAAGTGCAATGGGGCCGTACCCTTATTTTGAAAAGCCAAATCGGATCGCAATTTTTTTTCGTGATATGGCGAAATGATCATACATTTGGGCATTTTTTTTATAGATCGTACATCGTACAGAGGGTAAAATAATCGTACAAATACGATAATTCGTACATCTGGCAACACTCTACACTAACCTATGTGTAAATAATAATGACGATAATAATAATAATAATAAAATCATGAACGTAGATCTGAATTATCAATTTCTTATCATAAAATGTTAATGCAAATTATAATAATAATATTATTATTAATATTAATTACAACAACAACAATAAAAATAATAACATATTATTTAATTAATTATTTGAGTTTATAAAGCGTTCAGCTTTTGAGACAAATATTGAAGTGCTTCACGATAAGAGACTAATATATTAAATAAACATGTAAAGTGAGAAAATAATAATAACTGGGGTGAGAAATCAGAGGGCTACTAGAAAGGTTTAAAAGGCTTGCTGGTTAAAAAGTAAGAGTTCTGAGATTAATTTCAAGGGATCTACAAGCCCACTACGACCATCATAGTTGCAGCATATAGGTCTATAACTTACACATATAACATATTTAACTACTATTATACTGTTTGTCAACATCTTCATTAGACCTGTAACATGAAATAGAGATGTAAATAGTTACATTTCATTAGCATGTTGGTATCAAAATGTACTTAAAGTACCAAAAGTTGAAAGTATTGTGCTCAATATCCCCATTTCACAAATTTTTAAATGTATACAAATCTTTTGAAAATAGCCGATCTACAAGCTCACTATGTGTTGCATTGTGAGCTTGTAGATCGGCTATTTTCAATTGGCCGAAATGTATGTAGGGCTGAAGTTGTTAATGTGTTTTTTGTATTAATAATCACAATCTACAAAGTAACTAGTAACTAAAGTTGTCACATAATTGTGGTGGAGTAAAAATATATTCCTCTGAGATGCAGTGGAAGTAAAAGTACTGACATTTGGAAACACTCCAGTAAAGTAAAAAATACCTCCAATTTGTACTAAAGTTCAGTACTTGAGTAAGTATACTTAGTTACTTTACACCACTGTATGAAACCTTGAATGACTGTGGCATTGCTAACATTAGCAGCTTAGCATCTGGAAGTAAAATGCTACAGTGAACCTTTACTATAAAGCAGTTCATTATTTACATTACCTCTGATTCCACCATGAAAAAGCCTCCATCTGGTTCCAACTGGAATCTAATGTAATGTAATGTTCTGCTCTGTTGTGTAGTTTAATGACATTAACCTCGTCGTGTTGTTGTTGTTGTCATGCAGCCTGATGGCATCAATACATGTTGGCGTTCTAATCCGGCTGGAGCGGAAATAACTTTACGTCATCAAGTAGCCGGAACCAACGACCGGAACTTCCGGTGCCGTGCACCTCCAAAATGATTCCCCTGGTTTAAAACTGGTTTAGTTTGGTGTTCTAGCGCGACTAGAGAGACTAAACTAATTGATTCTCATTCAGTGGTGTGTTCTACTGTTAGATGCTGTGTACGGCGTACACCTTGAGATTATTTTTCGTCGCCATCGTATACCTTCAAAAACTGTTCAAAACAGCGCATCTGATACGCTGTGATACGCTAACTGCCCAAGGCAGGGGGGGCAGCAAGAATGTGGGCTAACTCTGAGTTGATGGCTTATCAAGTGTGAAGCTATTGTTCTTGAGCAGGGGCGGACTGGCCATTTGGCGTACCGGGCAAATGCCCGGTGGGCCGCTGGGCCAGTGGGCCACTGGGCCCCCCCCAAAAAAAAAAATATTATTTATGCTCCCGTTTTAGGATTATTACGGTCATTTCCGGGTTGCGCAGCCCAATTATTAGTTACGTTAATGTTTGGGCTGGGATGCTTTCCAGCAGGGGCCTCAGTGTGGCTGCAGAGTTCATGTGCAGGGCTGGGCTGAAACGGTGAAACGCCCCCCCCCCCCCCCCGTTGACAAAACGGCCCGGGGGGGTGGTGGGCCGGTTCAGGCAAAATGCCAGGGCTGAATTTTGGTCCCAGTCCGGCCCTGTTCTTGAGGTGATAAGTAATGGCTGCGACGGAATTCACACATTAACAACGACGCGAATACTAATGAAGTACTTTAATCAGGCGCGTCTGATGCGTCTCCAGAACAGCCTCCGTCTGCTGCACCAGAGGCAGAGACACGGCCACTGTCCCGGACAGAATCGCTCTCTCTGCTCTCATCTGTAGCCCCATATAGTACCTCTCCCTCCGCTATGTAGCTCCGAGATGAGGTCCTATATCGTTCTCTGCCGTTCGGCTGAAAAATGTCCGCACATTTGCCACTTTACATGTTTCTTACCCCTTTCTGCACATCGTATCCAAAAAGTAAGGTATTCTGAAATGATCACAGATGTTTGAAATTTTAACTCACCATAAAATCTAACAAACGAGTTGAAAAAAGTGTTTAATCGCTTCTCTCCTGAGCCGGTTCAATAATATTATGCATTAGAAGATGCAATTCAACATTTGACCAGTAGGGCAATCAGTAATGTTATCTCTATGGGCGCAACTCTTGCGCAATGTCTTAAAAACATGTAACCGGCGGAGGAGAGAGGCGAATAAAGTGCTTTTTTCAACTCGTTTGTTAGATTTTATGGTGAGTTAAAATTTCAAACATCTGTGATCATTTCAGAATACCTTTACTTTTTGGATACGATGTGCAGAAAGGGGTAAGAAACATGTAAAGTGGCAAATGTGCGGACATTTTTCAGCCGAACGGCAGAGAACGATATGGAACCTCATCTCGGAGCTATACAGCGGAGGGTGAGGTTCCGATTGGAGCTACTCTCATCTGCTGACACTGACACTACACTCAATAAGGAAAACCAGCCTGTCGATTCCAGCGTTGCTCTTGTTTTCACATTCAATATTTTTGTGGGCCACGAAAATGTTCACATTAAATATTTTTGTGGGCCACACACGCGCGCGAAGCGCGCGGAAAATTTTCACATTCAATATTTTTGTGTGCAATTTTTTTACATTTTGTGGGAGGCAGGGAATAATCATAGTATACCTTCAAAAAAAAAGTAGAACACAACACTGTTCTCATTATGTGGGGAACAACAATGCGACGCCAACCGGAACCAACCACTGGAACCATGATTTATTTTCCTTTTTTTTTCTAAACCGGATGACACGGCTAGTTGTCACGTGGTTGCTGTGTGCGGCAGCCAAGGCTTTAAAAAGAAGGTAAGGCCAGCTACGTCATTTATATCCGTTGGCTGCACGAAGCCGTGGAATACATTGAAGCAGTACAGGGTGTGCTGGGAGTTTTTGAGCTAGTGGCGCTCTGTTGACTGTTGTAATGACGTCACGTGCACATGCACCCGCACGCACGTGCACATAGCTGCTCAGCTCAGTGCTAGTTGAAATACTGTATGCAACATATGTGATGGAAAACCTTTTTTTTTATGTAATTATATTTCTTAATATTTAGTTGCATTGTTGATTTGTTGTTTTCTTTTTTTTTTCTTCAATTAATTGATTATTTTCCGTTTAGTTTTATACAACATATATTTATATATACACACATACATATTGCGACGCAATTATTATATTTATACTGGGTTTGGTGATGTTCTATATTGTCTGAATCAGCTTTGTTTGCGTTTGTTTATGTGCTTTTAGAGCTGTTTCACCGTACAATGAATAATCAAATTCTATCAATGGAGCAATTCTTTTTGACATCTTTAAATAATGCCAAGGTAACTACACAACGCAAATCTCTACCAAAGTGTAGAGCCATATGAAATCCGTGTTAACGGAATCGCGGACGGAATCGCGGAAATGACCAATAAAAATGGAATTGGAATAAAACACGGAATATTGCAGAATTTGGAAAAAAAAAAAAATCGCGGTAAAATATTTTTTTTTACCGCGAATTTTTACAAATCCACGGGACACCATCAATTTGCATGGCCACATCCTACTTTATAAACAGTAAAATCCACGTAGAAATAGTCTTAGAAAGACGATAGAAACAATAATACATGCGCGATGCCATTTTGCGCATGCTCAGACCGAAGTCACCGAATTATTTTGGGAACATTTTTGCGTATAACACAACAAGGGCCATGTATGGACTGTTATATCTTGAACATTTATTCATTTCCACTTACCAGACACTTTTTTTTTATGGTAAAAATGAGCATAAAAAGCAAAATACAGAATTCAGAAATATTAAAATGGAAAAAACAGAATTTGGGAAAAAATAAAACGGAATTGGGAAAAAAATAAAACGGATTTCATATGGCTCTACCAAAGTGGTCTTGCCCTTTAAAGGGATGACGGTTGGGATTAGAAGTCTGTGTATAACATGAAGCTTAACTTGTAACTTCCTTCATTTGGAATAAGAAGACTCCACGATAACAAAAGGTTTTCTTACAAAGCACACAAAACATGGTGTCTAGTATTGCCAAATATGCAGTTACCAGGACGGCCACTGGGAAATTCTGGAAAATTCCAGAACGGCCGCGCCATTTACGGGCCGCCAGACGGCCGGTGGGCCACCCAAGACAACTGCAGCATGTTTTTTTTTTTTTATTGAAACATTTCGGAAAATCCCAGAGCTGAATTTTGGTCCCAGTACGCCCCTGGCAGTTACATTACTGGTCAAAAACATGACATGTAGCCTACTGGTTCAATTGTCATAAACTTCAGACATGTCCTTCATGGGTGCAGATTGAAGAGTCCTCCTGCACACCTTCATCTTTAGCCACTCTATTATGTGTACCGCTTCCTTATTCAATAGCATAGCGGTACCAGCGACACATTGTGAGCTTGTAGATCTGATATTTTCAAAAGATTTGTATACATTTTATACTGTGGCGATGTTACTTTTTTGTGGTGAGGAGGACACTTTGTGTACTTCTGATGGTGGAGGCGAGTGTGTAATAAAGCCACAAGAAGGATTATCCAGTACTTTGTTTTACTTGTCTGACCGGCAGTTTTACAGGACAGCAGCACGATAACAGCAGTACAGGGATGTGTTACAGAACTCACAGTTATTCTTATAACCTTGTCAGTCTTTGAGTTGTAAGTCCTTGGTTCTCTTGTAGAGGCGGAGGATAAACACTCGACGTCCATACACTATTAAACCCGGAACTCAACTGACTCAAACAGGCGGGCTGCAGATACACAACAGAACCTCTGGTGCCCGAGAGCCAATACGAACACATTATACTCAGCAGCGCACACACAATAGGCTGGCAGCAACACAGATGCTGGGGATAGGTTGGCATTTGTTCCCGCGTTACAATACATTGAAAATGTGTGAAATGGGACATTCTGGATGATGAGTATTGTAACTTTTGGTACTCTAAGTACATTTTGATACCAAAACTTTTATTCAAGTAAACTTTCAATTCCTGACTTTCACAGAGTATGTCTACATTGCAGTATTGCTACTTTTACTTAAATAAAAAATAGTAAGTACTTTTTCCACCATTGAGTAGTACACTTCTATCTACAATTTCACTAATGCCATTGCATAACAGTCACTGAGGATTTGTCTTCAGTTTAGATTTTTCTTTTCACTCTTTTGCCTCTATTTGTATGCCAATATATAACAACCACATGTTTTTGCCCTTGTGTGAGGAGAGTGCCTTTGACATATGGTAGTTAATGGTATCTGTGCCTATATTGATCTTTCCAAAGATATTTGAGATTTGACCAACTAATTCAGAAATTGTAGATACCCAGAAACAACTGTTATCTGTAGCTACACGGCATTGAAAGTAAGACCTTTAGTACATTTCCGTCATTGCTACCTCTATTAAATGACAGACTGAAACTCTTGTCACCAATGTCAAGTTCCAGTTGATGGTCTAGGAAGGAGGAACTATAACATATACCCAAATGACAGAATTGAAATGGACAGATGTTTAAGTGAACGGAAAGTTTGTTTATTCAAAATTACTTGGGTTATCAAAATAAGGTAATGAGACAACCAATCTGGGAACCCATCGCCAAATAAAAGGGAAAAACAGCGCCTTCTGCTGTTTTTAACTCTTTCACTTGGCTCTGGGGGGAGCTAAATGGAGCACCCGTGCGCAAGGAAACCCTTTTTTTTTGGTCTGCCCTCAGCGCTCCACTTCCGGTGGTGCGCTATGTTTTCATTCCCACCAACAATATTTCTACACGGAACACTAACACCACTTCTCCCAGAGAACATGGATCGTTTTGGTTATAAGCCCACTTGTTTCTAAGATGAAAGAGCAAGTTAAAATGTGAATATCCTTCCGTGGTTTTGTCTGCTCCAAGGACGCTATTGTTAAATGAGTTTCGGTGTGTTTTAAGTGGGAAACGAGAGCAGACAGTAAATCCCGCCCACTCCATTTGATTGGGTAAAGCGCGGCCTGCTTCCTGATCTGAAGGCACGCCCACTTGTAGGCCAGTGCGTACACGTTATGACGAACCCCCCTGACAGATTCAAGCGGAGAGCAGAATCTGTTCTTGAGAGATTGTGAGGAAAGGGACTGGTGGTGCCAAAAGATACATAAAATAAAATAGCAATAAATTAAAGACCTAACCTAACAAGAGAGAAACAAAAATCTTCCTACACTAACTACAAAAAGATATTCCAACATGTGGCACTCACCTCTACCAAAGTGTACAATAACAAATAGTCACCTATAGGAGTAGATATGTAAAGGGTACCCCAGAGCTAATCTACCGTTCCCTGTAATATGTTTGGCTGATTCTACAAAACTGAAGTGGTTAGAACTGAACAAAGAAATGGCAGGAGGAACAGAGAAAGATGGTGGCCATCACATGTGCTTTATATATGGTGATGGCTGGAGATGGTTGGTGGACCGATGAGTGGAGGACCAACCGGTGGTGAGAGGCGGAGCTGACTGAATTAAGGAGCTGAGTGAATGTTGAGTGAATGGGCTGGACCTGTGAATGAGTGACAGGCAGAGGGCAGAGAGCAGCAGGGAGAAAAACAACCACATTGTTTGTTTGTTTGTTTATTTGGATCCCCATTAGCTACTACCTTAGCAGCAGCTACTCTTCCTGGGGTCCACACACAAATACATTACATTACATGAAAAAAAAAAAAAATTACATCACAGTATCAAAAACATAAAGTTAAACACTTAAAATACAACCAAAATGGTAAATATGAATCGATCTTGATTATATGGTGTCGTAGCCTTAATTATAAATGTAACATCTTAATTATACCTCAAAAACCAAATTCAAACACATTCAGGTTACAAATACAGTTACACTATGTAAAAACAGTGTGTAGTTAGCCATTATACAAAAGCAGATTCCATAAGATATTTCTTTAATTTCTTTTTAAAATCAGATTTACTTGTTGCCTGTGTGAGTTGTGATGGAAGACTTTTTAGCTCTTTCATTGCTCTGTACATTACTGTGTGTTGCATTGCATTCGTTTTTGAAATGGGAAGCGTGAAAAAACCTTGTGATGAATGTCTGGTGTTGTAGGTGTGTTCATCTGAACTAAACTTCAACCTGCCATACAGGACAGCCGGGACCCTGGATGAAATAATGCCTCTTACAAAAGACAGCAGGGAAATATGAAGTCTGTCTTCCACCAAAGGCCATCCCAAAATGCCATGGATTCTTTTGGTGTTCGTTCTTTATGTACAGCACAGAGCAATTCGTGCAGCTCTGTTTTGGACCAGTTGTAATTTTACTAGATATTTTTTGGCAGCACTAGACCAAACCATTGGACAATAATCCAAATGAGTGAGGGCTAGTGTTTGCACAATTTGGGGAATGCATTGTTGTGGTATGTATTTGGTACATCTCCTGATAACAGACAGACTACTTCCCATTGCTGCAACAGACTTATCAACCTGCTTTGACCATGTTAATTTACTATCCAAAATGATGCCCAGCAGTTTTGTATCATCTACCTGATGTATTGGCATTCCTTTAACTAGTATATTTAATTGAGGTTTATTTTTCAACAAAAAAATTGATCCAAATACAATTTTTGTTTTTGATAAATTAATAACTAGTTTATTACTATTGACCCATGTTATAACAGATTGTAGTTCTGAGTTCATAGTCGCTGTTAAATAATCAATAGATTTTGCTGGCATATATAAGGTTGTATCATCAGCATACATAACTGCTGTTGTCTGATCTAAAACTAATGGTAAGTCATTGGTAAAAATGGAAAATAAAACAGGACCTAGGCAGCTTCCCTGTGGCACACCACACTGTAGCTGTCCCATTTGTGAAAAACTGCCATTATAAAAAACATACTGTTTCCTGTTTGACAAATAGCTTTTAAACCATTCTATTGCATTATGTGTGAAGTTATAACATTTCAATTTGTTCAGTAATAAAGTATGATCTAGGATATCGAATGCTGCACTAGAATCTAATAATACTGACCTACTACCTGTTTATTATCTATATGTCTTAGACAATCATCTGTTATCTGTGTGAGTGCTGTACCAGTCGAATGTCCTTCACGGTAAGCATGCTGAAAATTTGAAAATATTTGATTCACTGTAAAAAAGCCTTGTATCAGGTCGGTTACAATTTTTTCAAGTAGTTTGCTAAGAATCGGCAACAGACTGATTGGTCGACTGTTTTTTCCACTAAAATTCTCATTCGTATTTTTTGTAAGAGGTGTTACTTTTGCTTCTTTCCACCTCACAGGAAATACACCACTTGTTATACTGGCATTGAAGATGTGGCATACAGGACCAGCCACATCATTGGCTACCATTTTTAGAAGTTTACCATCCAAATTATCCTTACCTGCTGGTTTGTCATTATTAATGCTTAATAGTAGCTGTTGCACTTTTTCTACATTTACTTTCTTTAGTTCAAAATGACACTTCTTACCTTTCATAATATGTTCTTCTATATTAGAATATTGTCCACCTTATTAATGAAAAATCTGTTAAAATAATCTGCTATCTCACTGGGCTTTGTTAAGAGTGATTCGCCAGTATCAATAAATGATGGTGTTGAACTAGACCTTCTGCCCATTATGTCATTTAAAGTGCTCCACAGCTTTTCCCCATCATATTTACACTCATTTAACTTTGATTTAAAATACATCCTTTTATTTTTCCTATTTATTTTGGTGACTTGGTTTCTCAGTTTACAGTATATTTGCCAGTCATCTTTGTTGCCAGTCATGTTTGCCACACCTTTTGCCACATCCCTTTTAACCATACACTCTTTCAAGTCTTTGTCAATCCATGGTGCCTTGACATTTTTTACAGCACATTTTTTCACTTGTGCATGTCTATTAATAATTTCATAGAACACATTTTAAAAAGCTTTAATTGCCTCATCTGGATTCTCCTCCTTATATATTTCCGACCAATATTACCTACATCTTTACAGAACGATTCTTGACAGAATCTCTTGTAGGATCTCTTATAGATCACCTTAGGAGCCACTTTAGGTACTTTTGCTTTTCTTGCTATGGCCACTATATTGTGATCACTACATTCAATAGGAACTGATACTCCTTTAGAGCAGAGGTCAACAGCATTAGTGAAAATGTGATCATACAGGTTGATTGTATCTTCTTATGTATCTTGTACCTTGTCATTTTACCAGCGCTATTCATGCAAATGCGTGTATTTTGTTTGATAACTTGGGTTAAAAAACATGCATCAATTACAGACACAACTTTGTTTTTTAGTGGACATTCACGTGATAGCCAGTTGATTTTAAAATCACCCATCAAATAAACCTCATTTCCAATGTCTCACACATCGATCATCATTTCACACAATGTGTCTAAATATTCACTCTTAGCACTTGGTGGTCGATAACAACATCCTATCAGTAATGGTTTGACATGTGGTAAATTAACCTGCAACCACAGAGCCTCAATGCTACTTGGCATAAGGTCCTGTCTTAGTTTAGCTGGAATGTGGCTCTGAATGTATAAGGCAACCCCTCCCCCATATATGCTCCTGTCTTTCCTATAAATACTATATCCCTGTATATTCACAGCATTATCAGACACTGTGTGATCAATATGCGTTTCAGAGATAGCCAGAATATGTATATTGTTTGAAATGAATAAGTCACTTATTTCAGCCAGCTTATTCCTGAGACTACAAATATTACTATGAGCTCATTTTAGTCCTTTCCTTGGTCATTTTGTTAAAATTGACATGGTTTATGTATAAGACAGTACACAGTTAAAAAAAAACTAACAGCCGCATACCTGTCAAGTTCACTAGTCACTAGGTGACCTTGGGTTGCTGTCACGGGGGCGGATTATTAGTTTGTCAAGCCTCAGATAGGCAATTTCACCTCTCTCCCTTGCCTCCCTCATCTTTGGGAGTAGTTCTTTCCTTTTCATTCGGGCTGCTTCAGTGTAATCTTCAGTGTAATCTTCATTAATGTAAATATTTGTCCCTTTCAAATTTTTGTCTCTCTCCAAAACTTCACCACAATGGATCTGGGTCTGCTGCTACCAGGCACTTATCTCCCAGTGCGGTGTGCTCACTTGACTTCAATATCCGGCTGCAGCTTTAGTTTTTCCACAAGAACACCCCTCAACCCCTCCTGCACCTCTCTTGTAATTGCATCCAACCTAGAGTTGGTGGAGTCCATAATGAGTTTTACAAAACCTTTAAAATTATCTTGTTGCAGCTGTAAAAGTGCACTGAACATGTCTTTCTGTTGTTGAAGCAGCTCCTTTACCTGAGCAAGTGAGACCAGATCTTCCTCTGACCTTTCCTCTCTCTCAACTCTGCCTGATTTTTCCTCGGAGGCATCTTTACATCAACTACCCACCTTCAATCAATCAATCAAAGTTTATTTATATAGCACGTTTCATACATCAAGTGCAGTTCAATGTGCTTCACAGAAAAGGTTTAAAAATAAAGATTAAAAACCCGGAGGAAAACAGCAAAAAAAAAGAAGAAAAAAAAGGAAAAAAGAAAACGTTTAGAGAAGAAAAACAAGAAAATAAACAATAATAATAATAAAGCAAAGCAAAACATATACATATACATATATAGTCACATATATATACACATATATATACAAATACATGCATAGAAGGCTGGATTAATGCAGACATCTAGGTAAAAGCAATACTAAACAGGTGTGTCTTAAGATTTCTTTTAAAAATATCGACTGATTCGGTGAGCCGCAGGGCCTCAGGCAGGCTAGGACCATAGTAGCAAAAAGCTGCTTCCCCATGCCTTTTTGAGCTAGCCTCCGGAACATCTAGGAGACCGGTGCCAGAGGACCTAAGGGTTCTGCTGGGAACATACCAGGAAACCATCTCAGACAGGTAGGCCAGAGCACCTCCATGTAATGATTTAAAAACCAGTAAAAGGATCTTAAAATCAATTCTAAAACTAACAGGCAGCCAGTGGAGGGATTTTAAAATAGGTGTAATGTGTGCTCTCCGTCTGGTCTTTGTCAGCACACGTGCAGCTGCGTTCTGAACGAGCTGCAACCGACTGACTGCTTTTTTGGGGAGACCAGACAGGAGAGCATTGCAATAGTCAAGCCTGCTAGTGATAAAACAGTGCATTAATTTTTCTGTATCAGCCTGGGAAAGAAATGGTTGAACTCTGGCAATGTTTCTCAAGTGATAAAATGATAGTTTTGTGACATTTCTGATATGGGCCTCCATGTTTAGCTCAGAGTCAAATATAACCCCAAGGTTTCTGACCTGCTCCTTGATGTTTGGTGTCACTGGTTGGAGTTGAGCTGACAAATTTTCTCTAAGAGACTTTTTCCCGATGACTAGTATTTCAGTTTTGTCTTTGTTGAGTTGAAGGAAGTTTTCTGCCATCCAGGTATTTATGTCAGAGATGCAGTTTACTAGGATGTTAATGGGGTTTAAGGCATCTGGGGATACAGAAATATATAATTATATATACCTTGGCCTAGTGGCTCGCTGCCTGTTATTACCCTGGGGTGGTTGGGCCTGGCCCGGTGGCTAGCTGCCTGCTGGTGGTGGCTGCTCCTCAGGCTGGCCTAGAGGCCTAGCTGCTGCCTGCTGGTGGTGGCTGCTCCTCAGGCTGGCCTGGTGGCTTGGTTGCCTGCTGCCTCACTGACTGACTCACTGACTGCTGCCTCCTGTGTTGCTGCAGGTATAAATGCTCCCCATAACAATACATGTGAAAACACTATTAACAATTCAAATGTTCTTCTCCTGTGTGGACACAAAGGTGTTTCTTCAGGGCATTTGACTGACTGAAACTCTTGTCACAATGTTTACAGGGGAAAGGTTTTTCTCCTGTGTGGACACGAAGGTGTTTCTTCAGGGCATTTGACTGACTGAAACTCTTGTCACAATGTTTACAATGGAAAAGTGTTTCTCCTGTGTGGACACGAAGGTGTGTCTTCAGGGTATTTGACCGTCTGAAACTCTTGTCACAAAGTTTACAATGGAAAGGTTTTTCTCCTGTGTGGACACGAAGGTGTGTCTTCAGGTCATTTGACTGACTGAAACTCTTGTCACAATGTTTACAGGGGAAAGGTTTTTCTCCTGTGTGGACACGAAGGTGTTTCTTCAGGGCATCTGAGCTACTAAAACCTTTATCACATTGATTACACTGGAAAGGTTTTTCTCCCGTGTGGACACGAAGGTGTCTCTTCAGGGTATTTGACTGATTGAAACTCTTGTCACAATGTTTACAGGGGAAAGGTTTTTCTCCTGTGTGGACACGAAGGTGTGTCTTCAGGTTATTTGACTGTCTGTAACTCTTGTCACAATGTTTACAGTGGAAAGGTTTTTCTCCTGTGTGGACACGAAGGTGTGCCTTCAGGTTATTTGAATGTCTGAAACTCTTGTCACAATGTTTGCAATGGAAAGGTTTTTCTCCTGTGTGGACAAGCTGGTGTTTGTTAAGATAATTTGAGCTACTAAAACCTGTGTCACAAAGATTACAGTGGAAAGGTTTTTCTCCAGTGTGGACACGAAGGTGTGTCTTCAGGTTCTGAAACAGTCTGAAACTCTTGTCACAATGTTTGCAATGGAAAGGTTTTTCTCCTGTGTGGACACGCTGGTGTTTCCTAAGATATTCTGAACTACCAAAACTCTTGTCACAATGTTTACAGTGGAAAGGTTTTTCTCCTGTGTGGACACGAAGGTGTGTCTTCAGGTATTTTAACTGTATGTAACTCTTGTCACAATGTTTACAGGGGAAAGGTTTTTCTCCTGTGTGGACATGAAGGTGTGTCTTCAAGGTATTTGACTGATTGAAACTCTTGTCACAATGTTTACAGGGGAAAGGTTTTTCTCCTGTGTGGACACGAAGGTGTGTCTTCAAGGTATTTGACTGATTGAAACTCTTGTCACAATGTTTAGGTGAGGTGACCGGCCCATTCCTCCACATTTGGCAGTAGAGGTCGTTGTGGCTTTTTTCGATGTGTTTATGGAGGGCGACCTGAGATGTGAAGGTGTATGGACACTCAGAACAAGAGAGGACCTGACTCTGGGAGGACTGGGAACTCATTTCTGAGAGAGAGAGAGAGAGAGAGAGAGAGAGAGAGAGAGAGAGAGAGAGAGAGAGAGAGAGAGAGATATTCAAAATGGGGAGTACTTGTAAACACTCCATCTATGCAACAGATTAATTATAATGACATGAAAACGATGGAGCAAACATTTATAATGAGATAATGATCCGTTCAACATCAAAATCAGAGCAGAGTAGGCCATTTGAAGGGAAGCATTTAACCCTGGCTTCTCTATAGTCTACACGCTAAAGCTTGGATCACACTGCAGGATAATCAGGGTGATTTTGAGTATTTCTCCGTTCGAGGTGGATCGGGAGCTCTACGTCATTCATGAATAGTAATTTCAGCTTGAATGTTCACAGCCTCCTCTGCACGACCAGACGACTTAAGTGTGTAGACTTCAGTGTGAAACACGAGGAAGTCTGTGTTAAATATTATTCATGGACAAAAAAGTGTCAGATAATATGTAATGCTAAATACGTGTAAACCAGAATCCTCAGGCCATTTATAATTGCATATGATAACCTTATTTGTTTTCTGTAGGCTGTACTGTTGTCACTGTGCAATATAATTGGTTCTTTCATTCAATAACCAGGTAATGAAATTCAAGGAAATAGCCGTTTGGCCAGAGTCCGAGCTGGTCAAAGCTGCAGTGGTCACAAAAACCTCAATAAAAGGATGCCTGTTTAACCGGGCCAACTAGCGGGTAGGTTCCCAAATAAATTAAAATAATGTACCACTGGAGACAAAGAGGATCATCTAGGCATTAATTTGAACTATGTTCAGTCTTGTCTTTTTAACAATGGTGCCAGGAAAAAATAATAATGAAAATAAAATAATAATAAAATAAATGGATAAAATAGACCAATTGCACTGTCAGTAGGTAATTCTGAGCCAACACTGAAGTTTGGTCTTTCTATGTGTGGTAATAATACAATTGCAATCTCTGTTTATCTCATTATTAACTCATTGGCTGGTTGAAGCATCAGGGACAACTTATTGACTCAGTCAGACTGTGTTTTTACAAGGAAACACAGATCACATGCAAAAAGTGGCTTAGTTTGAGTGAATTGCCCAACAAAATTAATTAAATATATATGTACAGTATATATGTTCTATTATATGTTAAACTAATTGCGTTTCTGGATCAGAAGTTCTAACATGGTGGATTTAAATTCACCAAAAAAGGGTCTTCAAATCGGGTCTGTAGAAACCAATGAGTAGCGTCACTGTTCCCTTAGTCCAGATTATTTTTAGATTCTGCAATAACCTCAATATCACACTCCCTCTCGTGTCTATTGCTAATGTATACGGTAAAACTATTAGTTAATAGTTAATAATAAAGTTAATTTCTACAAGATCTAAGATCTACAAGCTCATAGCCCGGTGCCTAGGGCTGCGCTGAGCTTTTAGATTTGCTTTTTTTTTTTAACATCTTGAAAATGTGTGATAATCTGATTTTTTTTAAACAAAGATTTTTAACAAAAATCTTTGCTACAAATGTCTTCTACGGTTAAAAAAATTAAGAACAAAACTTACGTTGCTATTATCAGTGGTTCTCAAACTTTTTCCATGTCAAGGACCATCCCAAAATTATATGTATTTGGCCGTGGACCCCTCATCTCCAAATATTTTGTTCCAGGGACCCCCAGAAGCAAACATTTGAGTTAAAAGTGTATATCGTTGCTGTCGGGCAGAAACCAGCGAACTCCATTTTCCGCCTTTGCATTTTTTCCCCCATAAATCAGTGCTATTAAACACCCTTTACGTCTGTGTTCATAAAAAAAAAATATTGAATCAATGAAAAGTATTAAAAAGTGCTTCTGACAAAACCAGCTAACTCCATTGGATCCTCAAACTTTCTGCTAAACCAACTAACTCCACCAAAGGGGGGTGGAGTTAGCTGGTTTTGCTGACTCCAGGCTCCACCCCCTTTTGACCTCCAACCTCATTGTGAGCTTGGAGGTCCATTCAGCTGTTCTTATCAATGATGAACAAAACCTCCTAACTCCACTTTTTGTTTTGTTTTTTTGTCATTTCCTAAAAAAGGAACATTTTGGAGTTAGCTGGTTTCTACCTGACAGCAGATATATATGTATTCAAAGATTTGCACACATTTTCACGATTGTTTTTTAAAAAAATAGCCAAAGAAATCTAAAATGACACATATGTGCTCCCAAATTGAAAGGGTTAATTACCATTGCTGTTGGCTTGTGACGTCTGTGTCTTTGAAGTGACATCTACGTTGAGTTTTCTGCCTTTCTTCGGCTCCTTTCTCTTCTTTTTTGAGCGGGACTTTGAGCGGGAGTTCGACCAATCGGAGTCGTTGCCACTGTGGTCTTTTGGTTCCCACGGCGTGTCAGAATGACTAACATTGTCCTCCTCATCACTGCTGCATTGCTGCAGGGCTGCTGGTGGATGGAGAGCCCGGTGAACCATGTTCAGAGGGAGTCTGTGAAGGACCACCACCGCTGGATTCATATGAGCCAGAAGAGAAGTGGAAGAAGGTTCATCTGGGTGTTTGTGTGAATCCTGAGCCCTTCTGGTCTGTGGGTGTTGTTGTGCCTTGTTAGATGCCACAAGAGATGAAGATATATCACCTAAGAATAGAAAAGGGTGATAATAGGTTTATTAATTACTTGATATCACTTGGTTTATGTTACCGAAATCAATTATTTTCAGCCCCACATTCTGTCATTCTTTTGTAGCTTAGCTTCTGATTCATTCTAGTGCAGCTATTGGAAAAATATCCAAAAAAACAAGATCGATCACCTCACTTCTTGAACTAAGGCCCTGCTTAGACTGCAGTCAAATCCAGTCAAATACTATTCATTTCTCAAATCCGGTTAATTCCTCAAATCCGATCTTTTGGCCCGACTGTTCACACTTCATTTGCAAGTGACCGGATCTGATCTGTCACAGATCTGTGTGTTCAGACTGATTTAAACAATGTCAACCCAAAGCCGCCCTGTGTCGACATGTGTGCTTTAGTTACCGTGGTAACGACGTAGGCGCTAGTTGATTACGTTCAGGAAATGTGACATAACAGACGACAAGCGACAACAACAAAAACAATACATGCATGTTTGATAAAAGTGCTAGGAGACATTGCATTTCTCCGTCTGTCCACTGAATGCTGCTCGCCATTTCTTCTAGAAACTTATGCTGCACTATTGTTTTGTTTTCATTACGATTACCCCTTGCTCTCTCGCAAATCAAAATCAGTTCTGGTGCTCTGTAATGACGTCAGTGGCGCTCAGAGTGACGTTTTGGACAGTTTGATATGTGACTTGGGTGTTTAGAGCAGGTTACTGCGTTCAGACTGATCAGACTGATCTTTAGAAATCAGATTTGAAACCACCTCTGAATGTGGCTCAAGTCAGATTTGTAAAAATCAGATTCCATGTGATCTGTCTCTGTTCAGACGTCATAAAACTGATGGGATTCCAATCTGGATATGACATAGATCTGATTTAGGCTGGATTTGGCTGCCAGTCTAAACGGGGCCTAAAATGTCTTCCCTGTATGAATGATGTTTTGCTACAAAATGCTCAACTAAGGGATTTCTGTCCTTTATGACTCATCAAGTGTTTCTTCAGATTAACATTTCTTGTTAACCAACTGATTCAGGTCGTTTTCAATAGAGCTTTTGATGCGAACTTTACAACTAAAATATTTGTCCTCTGTATGTATTAACAGACCATTCACTATTTAAGGTTTAGTTTAGCAACAATCTGTACAATTACGTTTAGTTTGTTTTGATGGTTTCATGTCAAGGGAGAGCTTGTTGCTCCTTCCTTTTACATATAGGGCCCTATTTTCGCCGGTGCCTTACCCATTATCCCTACATTTTTGCTATTTTTGACTATTTTTAAAAACATTTTCAAGTAGTTCAACTAGCCGATCTACATAGACATGTTGTGAGCTTGTAGATTGGCTATTTGAACTTTTATTTATTTATTTATTTTTATTGTAACAAATAGCAAAGAAGTTTAGGGATAATGGGAAAGGCACCGGCAAAAATAGGGCTTTCAGTGTTTAAAGCTGACTGACCTCCACTGGTCTCCTCCCACTCATCACTGTCTTCAGTGACTTCAGAGTCAGATTCAACTTCAACCCTCACAGCAGAACAGAGTGAAGAGACGTCTTCTTCATCATCTTCATGTTTCACTGCTAGTAATGTCATCATTGGTCCATCAGGTGCCTCTGGTCCTTGAAGTAACTCCTCCTGTTCCTCTTTAATGTGTGGAGGTTCTGGTTCCTCCTTGACCAGACTGAGACTCATCTCCTCCTGTTCCTCTTTAATGTGTGGAGGCTCTGGTTCCTCCTTCACCAGACTGAGGCTCCTCTCCTCCTGTTCCTCTTTAATGTTTGGAGGTTCTGGTTCCTCCTTCATCAGACTGAGGCTCCTCTCCTCCTGTTCCTCTTTAATGTGCGGAGGCTCTGGTTCCTCCTTGACCAGACTGGGGCTCATCTCCTCCTGTTCAGGGGAAACCTCCGCTTTACACACATCCATGTGCAGGGTGTCTAGGACCAGAAAAATAACATGATAATGACCGTTATTTTTTTCCATGTTCCATGTACAAAATGAGGTATCATTACTTACATTCACCAAACAGTTACTAACTTGGAATTCTCATATACATCTCTCTCTCTCTCTCTCTCTCTCTCTCTCTCTCTCTCTCTCTCTCTCTCTCTCTCTCTCTCTCTCTCTCTCTCTCTCTCTCTCTCTCTCTCTCTCTCTCTCTCTCTCTCTCTCTCTCTCTCTCTCTCTCTCTCTCTCTCTCTCTCTCTCTCTCTCTCTCTCTCTCTCTCTCTCTCTCTCTCTCTCTCTCTCTCTATAGGTTCTTGGTTTACCTATGATCCTAGATTACTATGTCTACGCATTTGATGTATTACCTTGTGTTTACCTTGCTTACTGTGTCTGGATTAAGTGTGTCTGCTAAATGCCTAAATTATAACTGTCTGTACTGTATGTACATTATATTTATACATATGCATGTCCCCTCAAAAGTGAGATAATCACAGGTTTGGCATATAAGTGTAATTATAAAAAGTAGAGACTATGAACTGGTTGTTGTGAAGCAGTGATATTGAGTGTTTATACCGTTCATCTTCCATGTGAAGGCATCTGGAAGTTTCTGTTCATCTATCTCCAGCACTTCTGTTCGGGAGGGATTCTCACGGTTCATTGCAGGGTCATGATCATCAAAGCTGAGGTAGAAATGGAACAGTCACACTTAAAATAACTTTAGACACTTAAAACCTATATACTTAGTTGACTGGGATCCTGCAGGGTTCTATACTAGGTATTTTAGAACAGTAATAGAGTACAGAAGTCCTGACGTCACTCGTTCATCTCCTGGGTTGTGGAAGTAATTTCTCTATGGAGAATAACATTGGGTCATCTTAGAATCGTCTCATATAAGAGTTGTGGTCCAAAAATAAACAAACTGTCTCTGCGATATTGTCAGGGAGGCTCTGTATCGTTTATGATAGTCAGTCACTCATATTTGATAAAGTCTGTTTCTGGCGGAAATGTAACTAATTCGGCGGAAGTAACATTAACGTTTTCTCACCGTCAGTTGATGCTTCGTATCCATAAGAGTTCTTATTTGATGCGATATTAACCCTTTAATACCAGGAACGCATCTGTCATTTTAAGATTTCTTTGGCTATTCAAAAATAGCAGATATACAAGCTCATAACGCGGCACCGAGTGTCGCGCTATGAGCTTGTAGATCTGCTGTTTTGGGGGGAAAAATCGTGAAAACGTGTGCAAATGTTTGAATATATATATATACATTTAAACTCAAATCTTTGCTTCTGGGGGTCCCTGGAACAAAATATTGGGATGGGGTCCACGGCCAAATACATATCATTTACGTTTTATAGCAACATACGTTTTTTTTTAAAACTGCTAGGATTTAGAAGACATTTGTAGAATCCCCCGAAGCAAAGATTTGAGTTAAAAATGTTGGCTTAAAGAAAAATATATTCAAAGATTTGCACACATTTTCACGATAAAAAAAAAAATTAGCAGATCTACAAGCTCATAGCCCGGCACTCGGTGCCACGCTATGAGCTTGTAGATATGCTATTTTTTCATAGCCAAAGACATCTTAAAATGACACAGATGAATTCCCGGTCTTAAAGGGTTGGGGGGGGGGGGGGGCGCGTAAATTACGTCAGATATCTTGGCGCCCCCCTTCTGACAGCCACTCTACTGCTGGCTTTGGAAAAACTACAGAGAAGGTAGAACTTACCTGAGGTACGCTGGAGGCTCTGTTCTGATGGAAAAGGATTTGTATTTCTCATCATTGACCTCAAAGATCTCTTCACATTCTGATGCCTTCAGCAGAATAACTCTAGGGCCTGTAGATTGGCAATAGGAAAGAAAACATAATTATTGAAGGTTCATATTTAATGTTCATTTGTGTTTCCATTTTAACGACAGTACAAGTTCTACTTTGTTGTTATAGTGACTATGAATCTTTCCATTTCCTGGAGTGTTCACATGAGTGGTGACAAAGCAACAGGCTGCAACTCATCAATCCAATCCAATCCACTTTATTTATAGAGCAAATTTAAAACAACATGTTGAACCAAAGTGCTGTAACACTCTATACTAGAATATACAAGAGCAAAAAAAACACACAATAAACAGGACAGCATTTGACAAAATGCCTGGAGGAAAACAGCAGCTTCTCAATCTGAATGTTCAAACGCCAAGGAGAACAAATGAGTTTTCAAACGTGATTTAAACACAGGCAGGGTTTGAGACGCTCTAACATGAGGTGGAAGCTCGTTCCACAGTGTGGGCGCTATGAAGGAAAATAATCTATCAATGGAAGCCAGCGACATGAAGCCACACTCAACAACAGCCACAATGTTTCAGCGCTCCAATGAATCATATATGTTTGTTTCAACGTTTTCACTCCTTCTCTCTCCACACGATTTGCTCCACGTGAATGGAAGAATAGCCCTTAAAGGTTCACTATCTGCTCAGTTCAAAGCTTGTTGGATGCCTGACTTTGAGGACATTAGCAAATAACACCATTTTGCGTTTTATTGGGGGTTTTCGAGCCTAAAAGTATGGTAATTGTTTGGGCTGGGCCGAGCTTCGGGTAGGCCCAGTAGGGCCCAGTTAGGGTTGGGCCTTAATTTTCAAGCCCGTTGAGAACTCTAATACCACTCTCTGTATAATATTAGTTAAAGCTGAAATCCATAAGTTTAATGTCCTACCAAGGATTCAAAAGCGGGTCTTTAGCGCTCTGCTAACAGGGAAATACTGCTCTTGCTTTGTCAAGACTGACCAGTCATGTTATTTAGTAGATATATGAAATATAATCCAGTGGTCCAGTGGCAGGTAGTTTCCCACCTGGAGGACACAGGGACAAACTTAATGTCACTACAGAGACCCTCTGGACAGACACAGGTAGTTTCCCACCTGGAGGACACAGGGACAAACTTAATGTCACTAAAGAGACCCTCTGGACAGACACAGGTAGTTTCCCACCTGGAGGACACAGGGACAAACTTAATGTCACTACAGAGACCCTCTGGACAGACACAGGTAGTTTCCCACCTGGAGGACACAGGGACAAACTTAATGTCACTACAGAGACCCTCTGGACAGACACAGGTAGTTTCCCACCTGGAGGACACAGGGACAAACTTAATGTCACTACAGAGACCCTCTGGACAGACACAGGTAGTTTCCCACCTGGAGGACACAGGGACAAACTTAATGTCACTACAGAGACCCTCTGGACAGACACAGGTAGTTTCCCACCTGGAGGACACAGGGACAAACTTAATGTCACTGTCAGGTGGAAACCTTGTACTGAAAGTCCATAACTGTTACTTTTCAGGGAACTGGAACAGTTTTCATTGATTCAATATTCATAAAACCCACAGAAAGAATATCACTTTCACAGGTCTTCACAAATGTAAAAAAAAAAAAAAAGTATTACTAGATCTACAAGCTCACAACGCATCACATCACAGTGCATTCTGAGCTTGTAAATCTGCTACTTTTGTAGGACATTATTGTATAACAAATTAAATTGCTACAGAGTGTTTGTTCGGTCACAGGGGTCTCTCCAGCTCCAAGAGAATATAGTGCATTTTCAGGTAGGGGACAACATTTAAGCCAATCAGGAGAGAGCACTGAAAATGCATTTTCTGTTCAATAAAGAGCTGGAGAGACATGGAGACTCCTGTTACTGAACAAACACTCTATAGCAATGATTACTATCACAATATAGAGCTATTTAACACTGTTACTAAACAAACACTATAGTAATGATTACTATCACAATATAGAGTTATTTAACACGTATTTTAACCAAAGTAAATCACTTTCCCTACCTTTAATTAAAAAAAAAGAAACATAAAAAGTTTAAATATAACGTTGCAGCACAACACATTTGATGAATCACATTGCAGGATGACCTGATAGCAGAGTGGCTAGCACATTGGTTCTCAAAGTGAAAGTGAAAAAAAAAAAAAAAGCCCAGGATAGGTGTCCCTTATTTTAATCTCTGGGAGTTGGCAACCCTAACCTTGCATACCTTAGCTTTTGCTGAACTGACGCCACTGGATAGTTAGGAACCAAATGGACCCTTATGGGACTGTAACTCTGAGAGTGTACAAATGGAACCAAATGGACCCTTATGGTACTGTAAATGAGAGTATACAAAAGGAACCAAATGGACCCTTATGGGACTGTAACTCTGAGAGTGTACAAATGGAACCAAATGGACCCTTATGGGACTGTAACTCTGAGAGTGTACAAAAGGAACCAAATGAACCCTTATGGGACTGTAACTCTGAGAGCGTACAAAAGGAACCAAATGGACCCTTATGGGAATGTAACTCTGAGAGTGTACAAATGGAACCACCATTGTGTACACTCCCAGAGTTAAATTAACATTGATTTTACAATATAAATTGGGGTCCCAGAGATAGAAATGCCATTAAATGGGGGTCCGTAGCCTAAATGCATGTCAAACTGGAGGTCCTTGAAATTAAAATGGTTGAGAATCACTGCTAGAGCCGTAAAAAATCTTCTCTTATGGGGGTCCTTGATATGAACACGTTTGAGAATCACTGGTCTAGAGCATATACCACATGGACTCTAATAACTGGAAAAAATACTATACTTGTAGATCAGCTATTTTTCCACAATAGTATAACATTGGGCTGAAGTTAATCAGATTTAGTAGATTATATGGAAAATAATCACTAAGACCATCATCGGTAGTTGAAGCGCCTAGCCTTGGATCAAGGCGGATATCGATCATAATATAAGTCTTGTATCAAGGCTACAGCGAATTAACTTAGATAATAACATTCACTATCTTCATTTTTCTAGAGTCACGGACCAGTAACATGAAACAGATAAATAGTTACATTTCATTACTGTTGTTCCATTTCATTACTGTTGTTCCATTTCATCACTGTTGTTACATTTCATCACTGTTGTTACATTTCATCACTGTTGTTACATTTCATTACTGTTGTTACATTTCATTACTGTTGTTATTTTTGTGTTTTGTTAGCTGGACTATTTTTGTATCAAACTTTGAATGACTGTGGCATTGCTAACATTAGCAGTTTAGCATCTGGAAGTACAATGCTACAGTAAATCATACACACATAGCTAATAGAAACCTATAGCATTAGATAAAGACTCGTAGATGTATTTGTATCGATGTTGACATCGATGTTGACACTACGAGAGTCTTAGCTCCACTCCCCACACTGCCCTGGAATGTCAGCTCCAAAGCCCGTATTTCTCCAAACATGTAGAAATGCTAAATAAAAGGTGCTTTACCCGCTTACCCCAAATGTTACCTAGATGTCCGGAGTATTTGTGTAATGCATTAGTCCATATGTGTCAACAAACATGTGTTTTAATCCCGTCTGTGGCCGAACGCCATTTTGTCCCTCTCGTTTACTTTTTCTTTACATTGAGTGTAATTCCGGCTTTCACCGGATGCGCCCCGTCACTACCGCACATAGGGAACTTGAATTCCGACAGAATCGGCCACAGACGGGATTAAAACACTTCTTTATTGAATAATATGGACTAATACATTACACAAACACTCCGTACACCTAGTTAACATTTGGGACAAGCGGGTAAACACCTTATATTTTACATTTGTACATGTTTGGAGAAATATGGGCTTTAGAGCTGACATTTCAGGGCAATCTGGGGGGTGGAGCTAGGACTCTCGTTGAGTTAAAATAAAAGTCAAAATCGATCAAATCTACGAGAGTCTTGATCTAAGGCTCTAAAGCAGTTAATTATTTACATTACCTCTGATCCCACCATGAAAAACTCCATCTGGTTCCAACTGGAATGTAACAGGCTTCTGCTCTGTTGTGTAGTTTAATGACATTATTGTAGTTCTGTTGTTGTTGTCACGTGGTTGCTCTGTGCGGCAGACAGGAAGTGGATTCTTCTTCTTTTACTTTCATGCCGGGGGGCAACCACTGCTTTTGGCTGCATACCGCCACCTACTGACTGAGTCACAACGTTGTGAGCTTGTAGATTGGCTATTTTTCAAATAAATAGCCAAAGTAACTGTCTTCAGCCAAAGGGCTGAAGACAGTTACTTTGTAGAGTTGCATTATCATTAAAAAACACGTATTATTACCCACTTCAGCCCTATACATTTAGGCTATTTGAAAATAGCCGATCTACATGCTCACAATGTGTTACAATGAGACACATTGTGAGCTTGTAGATCTGCTATTTTCAAAAGATTTCTAGATATTTTATGCATTAGAAAACTTGTGAAATGGGACCGTCTGCATTATGAGTACTTTAAGTACATCTTGGTACCAAGTCAATTTTGAATTCCGGACTTTTACTAGTAACAGAGTACTTCTACTTTTCAGTACTGATACTTTTACTTAAAGTAAAACATTTTTGTACCTTTTCGCTCACTGGTACAGAGTAGAAAAAGGTTCCATGGGACAAGTGAGTTTAACATGTGAAAGTGATATTCTTTCTGTGAAGTGAGTTTAACCTTGTGGCCTCCTGAAAAATGGATTTTCAGAAAAATTCTATAGAAAAGTTGTAAGAACCAATGATCTAGTGCACTGGTTCTTAAAGTGGGGTCTGGGGACCCTCATGGGTCCTTGGTGGGGTACCAGGGGGTCCCCAGCTAAAAAAGGTTATCATGTCACTCCCTCTAGTCCCAAAAACGACACAGGTTGTTCTGCATACTGGTAGGTTTATTTTGCTCTCTTGCTGGCAAACAACCCAACATAAAACTGTACAAAAACGGCATTAAAACACTTCTTTATTGAAAGATATGGATTATTACATTAAACTACTACCCCGTAGAAGTAGTTAACATTTGGGGCTTTGAGGTAAGAACCTTTATTTTCAATTTGTACACGTTTGGAGTACTTTGCGGGGCATAGTGCAGAAGGGGTGCTCCTTCCATTTCGACATCTCGCCATTCCGACTACTGGCTTCCGCGTGCGGTTAGGGTTAGGGTTAGGGTTAGGTATAGGGTTCGTTAACGTCGGAAAGGCGACATGTCGGAAAGGCGAAATGCACCCAGTGCAGAAAGTCCAGGTCTCCATGGGGCGTGAACCCTACAACTCTCGTAGATTGAAAACGTCAGAATCATAAATACGTCTACGAGAGTTGTATTCTACAGCTAACAATACACAAAAATGACTTGAGAATCAAATTCATGGACAAATGAGAAAACAAAGTAACGAACCTTTCGCCCGTGCCTTCACCTGCATGGGAGGAAGTGCACTAGTGCAACCACTTGGGTGTTCCACTGATACAAGACCATATAAAGAGTTCCGGGCAATGAATAAACAGACACTTCCGGTACAAATTTCCCAATAACAATGAAACAAAATAATACTCATGAAACAAACGAGCAAGCAATAAAGAAATAATAATTATATAAAAATAATAATCATGGCAGCAGTTATATATCATATCAATCATTTTAACCACTTTAACCACTATTGTATACTTCGGCTATTCAAAAATAGCAGATCTACAAGCTCATAGCACGGCACCAAGTGCAGTGCTATGAGCTTGTAGATCTGCTAAATCTGTGAAAAGTCGTGAAAATGTATATATATATAATAGTCTGTTATATTAGTGTAGAAATAATAGTCTGTTATATTAGTGTAGAAATAATAACTACTAATTTCTACACTAATATAACAGACTAGAACCATAAAATCCATGTTTGCTTTTAGACAGACTCTGTAATGTCCATAGAGTGAATAAATCCTTTATTGGCAGATGTTTGACATCTGGATCACAAATAATAAACTTAAACTGATACATGAGTGTAGTTTGAAATGATCTTGAATGATCTAAGACTGCCTGACAGATACTCTCAGTGACATGAAGTTAAACAACAAATAACTTTAAATGCACCTTTTACATTGTCTGACAGTCTTTGTCAGTGGAGAGAATAAAAGCTGAACTTTGACACGGAAACCTTTAGACAGAGAAAATGTACTTGAACACAAAGCATTTGTGGTTTGTGTGTAATGAATAAATATCAATCTATTTTTGAGTTATAATTTCCTCTAACTGAACATTTGAATGCATTCTCACCACACCAGAAAAAACAACCCTACTACATTTATCTGAATAACAACAGCTGATGAAATATATTCTCAGTCGCTCTTTTCAGAGCCAGTATCATCACAACAACACGATGGTGTCCAGTTGCACATTAACTTTCCACTGGGTACAATGACCCGTCCAATGTTGCTTCATCAAGTGGCTTTTTGGGGCATAAAAGTAGACTGCGAGACACCAATAGTCACTTTGTTTTCAGAATGAAGGGCTGCGGGGCTTTGCTGTTTTTACTGTTCTGTCTGTCTGAGGCCGGGGCTCAGGGCAGTGTTGAACCAGGTGGCCTCTTACAACCTGACCTGATCTGGACTGAGCTGAAAGGGGTTAGGGACATGGTCCATAGCCTGGGAACCACTGTGATAGAGCAGAGAGAGAAGCTGAAGAACATGAAGGAAGAAGCTAAAGAGCAGAGAGACAAGGTCCATAGCAGTGGCGTTCCCAGAAATTACATTTAGGGCAGGCGAGATTTTTTTCTCTACCTACCCCCCCCCCCCTCCGAAGGGGCGGGGGGGGGGGGGGGGGGGGGGTACTCGGGGAAAAAATCTGGGGGAAACAAGTTAACAACGCAACACTGACTACAAAACTGAAAAACGTTAATAAAAACAATATGCAAGTATAATCAATCAATCAATTATTCAGCAGTGGTCTCTTCATGTTGTAGTTTAATGGTTCAAGCTGCTCTCATACTCAGAGCCCCTTTTATGCCTGGTGAGTACAGGTGATGGCCCAGAGACCCCCGCTCCTGGCACCCCATGAAGATAAAGGCAAACATTTGCATCACTATAGTATAGGCGACGTCGCTCTGCTGTTTGTATACGGTAGTGATTGGCTGCCTGCCCGCGTGAATGGACGAGGTCCGACGGCCACTATTCTCTTTGGATTTTTTTCACTGCCTGTTTTTCAGTCTTTTACTTTATTTTCTAGGGGAGGCTAGATTTTAGTTGGGCAGGCGGCCGCCTGCCCTGCCTCTATGGTGGGTACGCCACTGGTCCATAGCCTGGAAGCTACTGTGATAGAACAAAGAGGGAAGCTGAGTTACACAGAGGCCAGGGTGGCAGCCAGTGAGGAAAAAGCAAAAGAGCAGAGAGACATGGCGGTTGAACAACAGGCTCAGCTGAGGAACATGGAGACCAGGGTGGCAGCCAGCGAGGAAGAAGTCAAGGAGCAGATGATCTTAATGAGAGGTAAGGATGGTCCAATGGAGATTGAAGAAGTTGTAACGGTGCAGGCTTAAATGTTTCATAAAGTCGTTTAACATACATTTCTCTGTGATATTTTTCAGGAATGGCTGCCAAATTGAGTGCGAGAGAGTCCCAGGTTGAAGACCTCCAGCGCAGGCTGAATATCAGCGAGAGCTACGTTAAAGACCACCAGAGCAGACTGGGTGCCACTGAGGTCCAGGTTGCAGACCACCAGACCAGGCTGAATGCCACAGAAGTCCAGGTTGAAGACCTCCAGAGCAGGCTGAATACCAGCGAGAGCTACGTTGAAGACCACCAGACCAGGCTGAATGCCACAGAGGTCCAGGTTGCAGACTTGGAGACAGAAAGTGAAGGTAATTTGAACCTGATGATGTTCAGTGGATGCAGACAGGAACGAGTAGTGTTGAAAAATTACTTAAGAGCGTCATTTTAACCAAATTGTATAATGTGGCTATTCAAAAATAGCAGATCTACAAGCTCATAGCATGTCACTTTGTGCCGCTCTGTGAGCTTGTAGATCTGCTATTTTTGAAAAATCTGTAAAATGCGTGCAAATCCTTGGAAAAAAAATATTTCTGTTTTTTAAAGCAAAAATGTTTTAGGCACCTCAAATCCTAGTTTCAACATTTCTTTTGTATTAACACGAGAACAATGGCTTTCATTATAGCATGCTAAATGTCCAGGAATAGAAACCTAAAGTTTCTATTAGCTTGGTGTCCCTATAGGCAGGTTTGAACTGGAAAAAGAAAAGTACTGTACTGTACCGTATTATAATGAAGATACTGTAGGTTGAAAATGGGTGAAGTGGTCTTTTAAGTTTTAATCACTTCAGATGAGCTCAGAGAATAGATACTGTGTTGATAATGTAATTTACTGTATTGATCCATATAATCCATATGGGAAAGCAAATGAAACTACATGAGTATTTATGAGTGACTTAATGCTAATATTGTGTTGATTTCAGCCCATGTTGCTCAGCTGTCCACCGTAGAGACAAAGCTGACTGCTACTGACAACCAAGTGCAGGAACTGAGGAGTAAGTATATTTACCAGACATTATGTTCTAAAATGAAGACTGAATGATGTTCTCCAAATATAATATAATTCACAAACTCATAAGAATACCACTAGATACTAGAATGTTCTATGAAGTACTGTAGCCACTGTTTAGTTTTACTACTTCGTCTTGTTGAAGCTGATGTAAGCTGCTGTACTGCAAGACAGTATATTTAATACATTTGATTGGTGTATTGAACTAATACAATAATATATGCTCTTATTATTATTATAAACAATGTGATAATGTTCTGTGTTGACAGACAAACCAAAGGTGGCCTTTTCTGTTGGTTTGAGTAATTCTGGACAAGTTGGACCATTTAGTTCCACCACCACTCTGGTCTACGAGAAAGTCTTCACTAACATCGGCAACGCATACAATCCAACTACAGGTAGGTTATGATTAATTAATGTTAATTAACTTAATAGAATCAATTAGTTTCCTCAACTTACCTCTATCAGTCAATCAGACATTAAGTACATACAGTAATGTGCATACATCTTCAAGGTGTGTTTCCTATTTAAACCAATAGACAGGATGAGATGAGAGAAGTTTAATGGTCATTGGTTTTAATTAACAATGATAATAATGATTTATATCATTAATTAACAATGATAATAATGATTTATATCATTAATTAACAATGATAATAATGATTTATATCATTAATTAACAATGATAATAATGATTTATATCATTAATTAACAATGATATAAATCAGTGGTTCTCAAACATTTTCATATCAAGGACCTCCAAATTGACCGTGGACCCCCATCTGAAGAGTATTCATCTGAATGGGTCAATTCCAAATGTGTCACAATGTTTTGAAAATAGCAGATCTACAAGCTCACAACATGCCTCATCACAATGTGTTGTGAGCTTGTAGATCTGCTATTTCTAACAGTCTAATAATAAAATAAGGTTAAGGTGGTTAAACTGATTTTGATGCTATATGAACACATTTTGATGGGGGACCCCCCGGAACCCGCTTTGAGAACCACTGTTTTAAAAGTGAAAACCACCATCTTGTTTTCCACAATATGGTGGGATGATTTATTCACACAGTTGTATTATGTGTGTGTGTGTGTATGTGTATGTGTATGTGTATGTGTATGTGTGTGTGTGTGTGTGTGCGTGCGTGCGTGCGTGCGTGCGTGCATGCGTGCGTGCGTGCGTGCGTGTGCGTTCGTGCATGCGCGCGCGTGTGCACGCAGGTATCTTTACAGGACCTGTGAAAGGAGTTTATCAGTTCAGATTTACTGCAGGTCACCACTGGTCATCATCTGTGTCTATCCTGATGTATAAAAATGAGCAGATACTCATTTATAACCTTGTACACAAGGTTAGCGGTTGGGAATATATATCTAATGGAATGATCATAGAGCTGGAGGAGGGAGACAGAGTTTACATGCGTATACCTTATACGTACGTGCTCTATGATAACTCAAACAACCACAACACATTCAGTGGTTCTCTGCTCTATCCTATGTAACACTACTACAGGTACCATTACATTAAAGAGATGAGTGTTTGTTGGCCCCCATAATGTTCTTATGCATTCTGTCAATAAACACAATATTCAAGCATTTATGTTTGTGTGACAAGGGTGAAATGAGGGGTTCTTAAAAAAAACTTTTGTAATTTGTTTTTATTGGTGCTTAATGTGTATAATTGCCTCATTTAACCCCACCATCTTATTATTTTTGTACCAATTATTATTACGCACTGTATTGTTTATAATTGTTTTCCCCATGATCCCCTGGTCACATGTATTGAGAGACATTGAGTGGCAGAGCGGCAGTCACGCGGTCACGCCCAAGGCCACGGTCATGGCCAATGTCCCCAGACAGACTGTCACCACGGACAAATGAAAGAAGAGGGAGGTGTGGTTTGGCAGGTACAAAAGCGGAGGCGGGACCGTTTGAAAGAGAGAACAGAGCACCCAAGTGACAGAGGCGTCAGTGAGGAGAAGGACAGCAGAGGGGAAGGTTGTGCCGAGACACGGAGTAGAGGAGTGCATAGATGAAGTAGACATACCAGCCACCTAGGAGTTTGGAAGCCGAGGTGTGCCTACATTCAAAGGAGAAACCAAGAGGAGAAAGCGATCGAACCGAAGGGGAGGAAGAGGCGAGTGAGACCAGACCATATGAGAGACGAGTGAGACCAGACCATATAAGGAGCGCTGAGACTGGAAAGTGGCGATAACGTTGCATACGCAACCAACTCAGCGCCAGGTGTAAAAACCTGGCTGGCGAGTGAGTATTCGAACAAGCAACGTTGAATCCCTGTATAACCACTGCCTGAGACAACGCAAATGTATCGTGTAAATGCACAGTGAACTGGTCTAGATCTCTATAATTGCAGGCGGAGAGAAAGAAGAGAGAAGACGAAGACGACTGGCCTCAAACCCTTTCCCATCTTACCCCCATATATGGACATGCAGCATTACCCCTGAACAAACCGTGTTGAGTATCTTGAAGCACTTTATTGGCACAGCACTTTACTTGAAAAGTATTTGTTGCACAGAAACCCCCCATGCTAAGGAACCCTTGTGATTAAGCCCCGCGTAATTTGCACAACTTTATAATTTATTTTATAGTTGTTGTGTAGATTAATTGTGTTTTGTATGTTTATATAGGTTTTATTAGTATAGTGTTTATTTGATTGTTTTTAAGGCACAGAAGCCAATGTATTAGGGACCCAATAAATATGACTTACTTTTTTTGATACACTGTATTCGTGTCCAGTTTCTTAAAGGGATATTCTCATGCCAGTGTTGTATTCTCAAAACCAAAAGTATTGAAACTTACCAGTTAACCTCGAACCTGTGAAAGCCTGAAGAAGAAGTTAAAGTGTATTCAAAGGGGACTTCCCTCTATAACAAAAGTGGCGTAGTCGACAAACAATTAGTTCAGATAGGACTCACAGTAATTACGCACCCAGCACTTTATTGTGCATTTATATTTTATTGTTGTGAGTTTTATTCTGGATTATTTATTAAAGGAGAAGAGTGCAATAGTACAAACAAATTGCAAGTCAAATGTGATACAATTTCGGCCCTGTTCACATATTTGGCGTTGGCGGCAGGACTGGTTGAGAACAAACACATGAGAATACCCTTAAGAGAAACTGTACTGTTTTGTTGTTTTTGTTGCTTTTTGTTTTTTGCTTTACGGATTCAGAATGATGATGATGGCGGTGTATCCCGGTGCCCCATGGTTACCCACCTTTGGTGGAACAGAAGGCGAGAGTAAATATAGGGAATGGAAAGACCAGATTAGAGGATTATTAAGTACCCAGGAACTACCAGAAATCAGGAAAGTTGCTATTATAATTAAAACGCTAACCAACGAAGCTAAACGGCAGATTAGTGTGGTTGAGGAGGGCGAACGCGACACAGTGGCAAAAGTTTTTAAATACTTAGATGCTTTATATAAAGAAACTGTCTCTGTCGCAGAAATGCGCTCACTATTCTATCGGTGCGCACAGCGCGCAGGAGAGAATGTACAAACTTACACCCTGAGACTTAGAGAGCTGTTTTGTGGGCTGCGGCAGCACGACCCAAGCACCGCTCCCTCCGAAGCCATTCTTCGTGATCAGTTTGTTATGGGTTTAGCTGAGGGCCCCCTGGGCCAAGCCTTAAAAATATATGCTCGACGACACCCAGATGAAGATTTTGCTGCTTTACGCGAAGAAGCCTACCTGTTAGCTGCTGAACATGGAACTACTGAAATAACGTGCCACGCTGTTAATCCTATTTCTGTCCCCTACCCTTCTCAGGACCCTGCTTGGAGAGAAAAATTAAAACAGGAAATCATGGACGACGTAAAAACTCAAATGCAAGGATTCACGCAGGAACTCATGAAGGAAATCAGACCGCTCCTCCGCACTGGCACCAATGACGCACGAGCGCGCACTCCACCGCCACCTGAGCGACGGTATACGGCCTCTCAGCGCTACGAATGGGATGAAGGAGGTAGGCCGATATGTAGCCAGTGTAGACAGGCGGGTCATATAGCGAGATTCTGTAGATCCGACCGAAGTCAGTTAAACTAGTACGCCCTGTCGCCGAGGTCCGGGGGGCAGAGGTGCAACGTTCACAAAAAAAGTTAAGGGCCAATGAAGTGTTTGTGGGGGAATGTCCGACAATTGGGATAACAATGGGGGGAGTCCAAATGAGGGGTTTATTAGATACGGGGTCTCAAGTCACATTGATGCAGCAGAGTTTGTTTAACGAAAAGTTCTCGCAAGATAAAATGGAAAATGGGCCTCTGGTGTTTAGCCTACGGGCAGCAAACGGCCTTGATCTACCCTATTCTGGCTATGCCATATTCGATTTAGAATTAGAAGGACTGAAAATACCGGGAAGAGGAATCGTAATTGTAAAAGATGAACATTGTATTGAGCCGCTGATCATTGGGATGAACGTAGTCCACGCAGTGTGGCATGCATTATTTAAACTCTCTGGGAGGTCTGTGTTTCCATGCCAACAGGAGAGGACACCATGGAAAAAAGCATTCGCCGCCTGTAGGAGAGTGGAGGCAGTGACCCACGAAGACGGAGCATTGGGCTATGTGTGGCCTGTCGGCCGACGGAGAATCCGAGTCCCCGCCCGCAGTGAGTTAGTAGTATGGGGCCGTGCCTGGAAAGGTCCAAATGGAGCCGAATACGAGGCCCTGATGGAGGCCATGCCGGAAGGAACTGATCTGGGAGTGGCCCGAGCGTTGGTCACCGTGCGTAATGGCCGAGTCCCCGTGCGCATCTGCAACCCCCACGCGTATAGCGTGACCGTGGGCAGACATCAAAAGTTAGGGAAGCTATATCCAGTGGAGGAGGCCGACGTCCGTGGACGACGAGACCTGAACCTGTCCCTAGGAACCGACGGAGCCGTGGAAGTGTCCCTGGTGAGCATCGAAGACGAGGGACCCGTGAAGACCTTACCTGAGGAGATGGAGGCGTTGACCCGGCGAGATGACCTACCTGACCAGCAGAGAGAAGAGCTGCATGCGATGATGTGTAAATGGAAGAAGGTGTTTGCAGTCCATAATGAAGATTTTGGGCAGACGGACGTGGTGCAACACCAAATACCAACTGGAGACGCGGCACCCATCCGCGAGAGGCACCGACCGCTGCCGCCCTCCATGTATAGAGAAATGAAGACCTTATTGAGTGACATGCTGGACAAGGGAGTGATAAAAGAGAGTTGCAGTCCCTGGGCAGCGCCCATTGTCCTGGTGAAGAAGAAAGATGGCAGCTGGCGTTTCTGTGTCGACTACCGTAAACTGAATGCCGTGACGCACAAAGATGCCTTCCCTTTACCTCGGATTGAAGAGACTTTAACAAGCCTGACCAAGGCTCAGTGGTTCTCCACACTCGACCTGGCCAGCGGTTATTGGCAGGTGGGTATGGACCCTCGGGATCGAGAAAAGACAGCGTTTACCACCCCTTTAGGACTGTTCGAGTTCCAACGTATGCCGTTCGGTTTATGTAACGCCCCCGCGACCTTCCAAAGATTAATGCAGCGATGCTTGAGTGGCCAGGTGACCGAGTCATTATTAGTGTACCTCGATGACATTATTGTATATTCACCTGACTTTTCCTCTCACATGCAGCACCTTGACCAGGTTTTCGAGCGGCTGTGGAGACACGGATTGAAACTGCGCCTCGATAAATGCAAGCTTCTCCAACCGGAGGTAAAGTTCTTGGGCCACGTTGTAGACAAAGAGGGAGTGCGCCCGGACCCTGAAAAGTTGGCTGCGGTAAGAGACTGGACCCCACCCTCGACTGTCCGCGAGGTCCGCGCTTTTCTAGGTCTGGCTGGTTATTATCGCCGCTTCGTGTCCTCATTTGCTGCCATAGCTAGGCCGTTAAATAGTTTGTTGATCGGAGTCCCGAATGATGTGAAGTCCCATCAGTGTAAAATAGAGTGGTCCCCTGAATGCCAAAACTCGTTTGATGCTCTTAAAACTGCCCTTACGCAGGCTCCAATACTGGCTTATGCAGATTATGACCGACCGTTTGTAGTGTATACTGATGCGAGTGGCCGCGGGCTCGGCGCCGTTCTGGCACAGGTCCAAGATGGCCAGGAGCGAGTAATCGCCTACGCCAGCCGAAGTCTACACCCTACCGAACAAAATGATGCAAATTATAGCTCCTTTAAATTAGAACTCTTGGCACTTAAATGGGCAGTGACCGAAAAATTTAAAGATTACTTAACTGGCGCTCATTTTACGATTTATACAGATAACAATCCTGTTGCGCATCTTCAAACAGCTCGACTAGGCGCGGTGGAACAGCGCTGGGCAGCCCAGCTAGCATCATTCACCTATGATATAAAGTACCGACCTGGAAAAAGCAATGCGAACGCAGATGCCCTGTCTAGGTTCCCTGTTCAACCTGTAGGAGTGGCCGTAGTGGAGTTGGCACCGGTGGAGAGAGAGGACGGGTGGGCTGGAGCTGAGTGGCGGGGAACACAGGATCGAGATCCGGACATCCAGATGGTGAAGAGTTGCGTAGAGCGGAGGAAACTGCCTACCCTTATGGAGAAGAGGAGTTGGTCACGGGAAGCCAGGCAAATGTTACGACAGTGGGACCGGTTGCGCATCAGAGACAATGTGTTGTATAGGCAAGTGATTGATCAGCATACACAAGAATGTTACTTACAGCTTGTTTGTCCAGGGGCGCGACGAGAGGAGGTGTGGAAAGGACTCCATGAGGCCTCGGCACACGCCGGAGTGGACCGGACTTTGGCGCAGCTTCGGCGCCGGTTCTACTGGCCGGGCATGGAGGGGGCGGTGCGACAGTTCCAGCGAGGTTGTGTTGCCTGCAGCCTACTGAAAGACAGGATAGAGCCCAGGGCCCCCTTACAGCCATTCGAAGTATCGTATCCTATGGAGGTAGTGGCTATTGATTTTCTCACATTAGGTAGGCCGAATGACGCATGGCAGAATATTCTTGTAGCAACCGATTTATTCACCAGGTACAGTTGGGCTATTCCAACGCGTGACCAAACTGCGCCCACGACTGTCCGTGCGCTTTGGACACATATTATTCAGCCATTCGGTTGCCCGGCTCGTTTCCATTCGGACCGAGGCCCGAATTTTGAATCCGAATTAATGCAGCAATTGTGTCATACATACGGTATTACTAAGAGTCGCACCACCCCTTACCACCCAGCTGGTAATGGGGGGGTGGAGAGGTTTAATCAAACACTGTTAAACATGTTGCGCTCTCTAGATACTGATCGCCAAGGCAGATGGAATGAACACTTACCTGAGTTAGTACACGCTTATAACAATACTGAACATGGTGCGACAGGTTATGCGCCTGCGTACTTAATGTTTGGTCGCCACCTGAGGCGTCCGGTAGATGTAGCATTAGGAGTACCGTTGTCACAAAATCGAATGGGAGTGGGAGATTGGGTGCAAGATCACCAGAAACGAATGGCCACAGCGTATAGGACAGCCGAGAAAAAAATGGTGCATATAGCAGGACAGCGTAAACAGGTCTATGACCGCCGAGCCGGTATGCCACCATTGTTACCTGGAGAGAGGGTGTGGGTACGAAACCGGAACCGACAGGGACAAGGTAAACTGGGCCCATGGTGGGACCCAGAACCTTTTGTGGTATTGGAGAGGGTGGGGGATGCGGGCCTAGTATACAGGATCCGACCTGAAAAAGGAGGGCGAGATAGAACGATCCATAGGAATGCATTAAAAGTGTGTATAGCCCCCAGGTCACCGATGGAGAGCCCCGAACCTGCCCCAGTAGCCGAACCGGTGGGACCAATATGGCCGCCTTATGTAGGGTTTTTCCCCGGTCCTAGGGAACCTGAAGGTCCGCGGCGCTCTGGAAGAGCGAACCAAGGACAGCCACCTGAGAGGTACGGGCATGACGTTTAGAACCAGTTGCCAGGGACTGCCAACGAAAAAGTAGGGGGGAATGTGACAAGGGTGAAATGAGGGGTTCTTAAAACTTTTGTAATTTGTTTTTATTGGTGCTTAATGTGTATAATTGCCTCATTTAACCCCACCATCTTATTATTTTTGTACCAATTATTATTACGCACTGTATTGTTTATAATTGTTTTCCCCATGATCCCCTGGTCACATGTATTGAGAGACATTGAGTGGCAGAGCGGCAGTCACGCGGTCACGCCCAAGGCCACGGTCATGGCCAATGTCTCCAGACAGACTGTCACCACGGACAAATGAAAGAAGAGGGAGGTGTGGTTTGGCAGGTACAAAAGCGGAGGCGGGACCGTTTGAAAGAGAGAACAGAGCACCCAAGTGACAGAGGCGTCAGTGAGGAGAAGGACAGCAGAGGGGAAGGTTGTGCCGAGACACGGAGTAGAGGAGTGCATAGATGAAGTAGACATACCAGCCACCTAGGAGTTTGGAAGCCGAGGTGTGCCTACATTCAAAGGAGAAACCAAGAGGAGAAAGCGATCGAACCGAAGGGGAGGAAGAGGCGAGTGAGACCAGACCATATGAGAGACGAGTGAGACCAGACCATATAAGGAGCGCTGAGACTGGAAAGTGGCGATAACGTTGCATACGCAACCAACTCAGCGCCAGGTGTAAAAACCTGGCTGGCGAGTGAGTATTCGAACAAGCAACGTTGAATCCCTGTATAACCACTGCCTGAGACAACGCAAATGTATCGTGTAAATGCACAGTGAACTGGTCTAGATCTCTATAATTGCAGGCGGAGAGAAAGAAGAGAGAAGACGAAGACGACTGGCCTCAAACCCTTTCCCATCTTACCCCCATATATGGACATGCAGCATTACCCCTGAACAAACCGTGTTGAGTATCTTGAAGCACTTTATTGGCACAGCACTTTACTTGAAAAGTATTTGTTGCACAGAAACCCCCCATGCTAAGGAACCCTTGTGATTAAGCCCTGCGTAATTTGCACAACTTTATAATTTATTTTATAGTTGTTGTGTAGATTAATTGTGTTTTGTATGTTTATATAGGTTTTATTAGTATAGTGTTTATTTGATTGTTTTTAAGGCACAGAAGCCAATGTATTAGGGACCCAATAAATATGACTTACTTTTTTTGATACACTGTATTCGTGTCCAGTTTCTTAAAGGGATATTCTCATGCCAGTGTTGTATTCTCAAAACCAAAAGTATTGAAACTTACCAGTTAACCTCGAACCTGTGAAAGCCTGAAGAAGAAGTTAAAGTGTATTCAAAGGGGACTTCCCTCTATAACAAAAGTGGCGTAGTCGACAAACAATTAGTTCAGATAGGACTCACAGTAATTACGCACCCAGCACTTTATTGTGCATTTATATTTTATTGTTGTGAGTTTTATTCTGGATTATTTATTAAAGGAGAAGAGTGCAATAGTACAAACAAATTGCAAGTCAAATGTGATACAATTTCGGCCCTGTTCACATTTGTCTTCTTCTATGTTGTACTGATTATCTTTAAGACTATAATACATTTGAAGACCACTGATGAAGTGTTTTTGTCCATATATGACACATGCTCTATATGAGAAAATAACAACATTCATATTGAATATTCAGTATTGTAAGAACACATAATATTCAGTATTGTAAGAAGACAGAATATTCAGTATTGTAAGAAGACATAATATTCAGTATTGTAAGAAGACATGATATTCAGTATTGTAAGAAGACAGAATATTCAGTATTGTAAGAAGACATGATATTCAGTATTGTAAGAAGACAGAATATTCAGTATTGTAAGAAGACATAATATTCAGTATTGTAAGAAGACAGAATATTCAGTATTGTAAGAAGACATAATATTCAGTATTGTAAGAAGACAGAATATTCAGTATTGTAAGAAGACATGATATTCAGTATTGTAAGAAGACATAATATTCAGTATTGTAAGAAGACATAATATTCAGTATTGTAAGAAGACATAATATTCAGTATTGTAAGAAGACAGAATATTCAGTATTGTAAGAAGACATGATATTCAGTATTGTAAGAAGACAGAATATTCAGTATTGTAAGAAGACATAATATTCAGTATTGTAAGAAGACAGAATATTCAGTATTGTAAGAAGACATAATATTCAGTATTGTAAGAAGACATAATATTCAGTATTGTAAGAAGACATAATATTCAGTATTGTAAGAAGACATAATATTCAGTATTGTAAGAAGACATAATATTCAGTATTGTAAGAAGACATAATATTCAGTATTGTAAGAAGACAGAATATTCAGTATTGTAAGAAGACAGAATATTCAGTATTGTAAGAAGACATAATATTCAGTATTGTAAGAAGACATAATATTCAGTATTGTAAGAAGACATTATATTCAGTATTGTAAGAAGACATTATATTCAGTATTGTAAGAAGACATTATATTCAGTATTGTAAGAAGACATAATATTCAGTATTGTAAGAAGACATAATATTCAGTATTGTAAGAAGACAGAATATTCAGTATTGTAAGAAGACATTATATTCAGTATTGTAAGAAAACATAATATTCAGTATTGTAAGAAAACATAATATTCAGTATTGTAAGAAGACATGATATTCAGTAAGTCTTGATTACTGTATGTTTTGTGATTATAATACAAATCTACAAAGTAACTAGTAACTAAAAGTTCTCAAATAATTGTAGTGGAGTAAAAAGTACAATTTTTGCCTCTGAGATGTAGGCCTAATGGAGTAGAAGTAAAAAGTATTGAAAATACTCCTGACAAGTAAAAAATACCTCAACATTTTACTGTACTTGAGTAATAGTATTTAGTTACTTTCCACCACTGATAATGGGTGTGTTAGATTTTAGTTGTTGGCATGCCCTTGGCTCTGGACACATCTATTCAAATCTAACACACTCATTACTCATTTGTTTGGTCTAGCTGTGTTACTTAATAGTGGTGGAAAAAGTACTCAAATGTTTTACTTAAGTAAAAGTATTAATACTGCAATGCAGAAGTACTCTGGTACAAGTAAAAGTTGGGAATTCAAAATTTACTTGAGTAAAAGTACAAAAGCATTGGTATCAAAATGTATTTAAAGTGCCAAAAGTACAATATTTTTCTCTGAGATGTAGTGGAGTAGAAGTAAAGGTACTGACAACTGGAAATACTCCAGTAAAGTAAAAGTAACTCACAACTGTACTTAAGTACAGTCCTTGAGTAATTGTACTTAGTTACTTTACACCACTGCTTAATAGTCTGCCATGTTTTTAATCTGCTGTAGTTTTTCATCGTGGGGTTTCATGCTCTGAAAGACCCGTCTACGTTTTATCTAGTCACTTCAGTGGAATGTGTTAAATCAGTGGTTCTCAACCAGTGGTCCGGGGACCACCAGTGGTCTTTGAGGAGGTTCCAGGTGGTCCCACTCCCCAGCTAAATGATGGAGAGTTGGTAACCAAATGGACCCTTATTGGTTAGGTCTTTAACTCTTGAGAGTGTAAAATGAAACCAAATGGACCCGTAAGGGTCCATTTGGTTTCATTTTACACTCTCAAGAGTTAAATTATTGTTAAACATCTCTATACTTAATTTACAAGAAGTCACACAATTAGAGAATGTAGAATAATTGTTATTTTGATCAACGTTTTCCTGTTGTGTCTCCTATGGAACCAACATCAATACAGCATGGATGGAATTGTGGATGAAATCTTATCCAACGATAACAACATATTGTAAGTTTTATGTCTGAGAGTCTAAAGCCCCTTACACACCGGGGACGAATGTTTCATGCGAATAATTTTAAAAACCAATGCAAGCTTCCATGGAGCGAAAAAGCGAAGCGAAAAAAGTGTCTTTTAATTATTCGGAACAAGTCCGAATTTTGCGTATATTCGCATATTCCGCGGTGTGTAATGACCTTAAATCTCATCAAACGGTGGTTTTGTGGCTCAAATGCAGAATAAATAATGGACCTTGATATGAAAAGGGTTGAAAACCACTGTGTTAAATTGTTTCCATATGGTTGTTGTCGGGCAGAAACCACTTATCTCCATACTTTAACTTTGTGTGTGTTTCTTTTTGTAAATGAACGCCCTACTTGATCCTCCCCTACGTCACATAAAGGCATGGCGGCGCGTTTTGAACTTGTAGATCTGCTACTTTTGCTATTTCTCTATTTGGATCCTGAAAAGTAACAGTTGTGGACATAATGAGGGTTTCCCCCCCGACAGAGACCATGTTTAAGTTACATTAGTTTTTATTTATTCATTTTTATTTAACGAGGCAATCAAGTTAAGAGAAGTTTCTAGAGTGATGAGTTTGAATTAAAGACTGAAGCAGCTCTGTTTGTGTGTGTGTGTGTGTGTGTGTGTGTGTGTGTGTGTGTGTGTGTGTGTGTGTGTGAGACGTTAGCAGGGCCCTGATAGGAGGCATAGCCATTAACATTCCTACTGTAAGAGACAACTACTGTAAGAGACAACATCCCACTACCTGGATGACCTCCCACCAGTATCATATGACTACATTGATGTTTCAGCATTGCTGGGGCGGATGGAACAACTGAATAAAGATATGAGCTGTGTGAAAAAAACGCTTGAGAGCGCGGCCAGCAGCGGAGAACGCCAACCAGGAGGTAACAGTGGCTGGAGGAGGCTCCAGCAGCTCAGTGGGAGTCATGTCCACACCACAGGCACCAAAGTCTCCTCTATGGTCCTGTGTCGTGAAGGCAGGACACCGACGCAACAAAGCGACACCTAAGCAAAAGCCAGCTGCACGTCAACGTGGACTACAAACACCACAGAAACGGGAGAGGAAGAAGGCACCGGGTATTGTTGGAACTGGCCCAGTGAGTTCTGACATACTCGTTGTGAACACGAAGATGGTGAGTGTGTCTGCCACTAAGTTTGCCCCTCAACTGGAAGCTAACATGCTTGCTGTCTATCTGAAAGAGAAACTTGCCCGAGCAGTTACTTGTCGGAAGATTGAGTCGCATCATCAGAGTAGGTTCAGCTCATTTCACATCACTGCCGAATGTAATGAAGTGGCTGAAATGTACGACCCAGCACTGTGGCCAGTAGGCATATATGTCAGACAATATTATGAGCCAAGACGGCCAGCTACCAGTGGGTCGCTTGTGGGTGGTAGCACTGCTACAAATAATGTGATCGCTCCTGTACAACAAGGGGATCAGTCATCTGTGGATGAAAATGCCCGTAGTACATAAACAATAGGATGCGGGTGGTGTCTTATAACACACGGGGCCTACGTGTGGGGCACAGTGCTGGGGACAAAGCGAGGCGGCTGGTTGTAGATAAACTTTTAGAGGAATGTGACATTCTGTGCTTGCAAGAGACATGGTTACCTAAACAAGACCTGGAAAGGCTGAATTCACTACATGCTAATTTTCATGGAGTAGGAGAGTCTACTACTGATCTCTGTGATAGAATAGCACATGGTAGAATACCAGGTGGGGTGGCGATTCTCTGGAACAGTAAATATGATCCTCTGGTTACAGTGGTAAGACTAGATGTCAACTGGGCCATTGGTATAGAGATCAAGTATGAAAATAGGTCATTTATTATTGTAAATATTTACACACCATATGAATCATATCAAAATGAAGATAATATCGCAATAGAATGGCATTTGTTAATTAAGAGCAAAAAAAAAAAAAAAAAAAGAATGAGGACACAATGAGGGCAGACTCACTTGCCAGAAAGCTGCATAACAACAGCTGTTTTGATTTCTGGCAAGAGGTCAAAACCATAAACAGCAGTAAAACTCCATTACCATCTTCCATTGAAGGAGTGTGTGGGTCAGGCAATATTGCTGAATTGTGGCGGCAACACTACTATGAGTTGTTCAACTGTGTTAAGAGTGACTCTTTTGTGGTGGAAAAGGTTGACACCACTGAAAATGTGAAAGTTAGAGCTGAGGAAGTCTACAACACTATAATGAAGCTAGAAAATAACAAAGCTTGTGGTCTGGATCACATCTCAGCTGAACACTTAAAACATGACAGTCTTAAGCTTGCTCCTCTACTTGCTCTATGTATTACTGGATTCCTTAATCATGGTGTATTACCAGATTCAATGTTATCTGTGCTGCTTGTGCCAGTTATCAAGGACAAAGCTGGGAAAATGAATAGCATTGATAATTACAGACCTATTGCTTTAGCTAGCATTCTCTCCAAAGTACTGGAGAAAATCCTGTTGGACAGGTTGGATAGGTATATCCAGACAACCAGTTTGGTTTTAAAAGGAAACATGGTACTGACATGTGTATATTTGCTTTAAAGGACATTATAGCAAAATATAGAAGTCATAATTCCACCATGTTTTTGTGTTTTATTGATGCTTCTAGAGCATTTGACAGATTGAATCACTTCAAATTATTTGACAAAATGTGCCAAAGAGGGGTACCCAAGTACATTATAAGAATACTAGCCTTTTGGTATGCACATCAGACTATGCAAGTGAAGTGGGGCAATACTTTGTCTGAACATTTCTATGTAGGTAATGGTGTTAAGCAAGGGATTTTATCTCCTCTATTGTTTAATTTATACATGGATGATCTGTCTAGGAATCTGAACCTGTGTAATACTGGATGTATCATAGGTGATTCTGTTGTCAACCACCTTATGTATGCGGATGATTTAATCTTCTCCCCGTACAGTGCAGGCTTACAACAGCTTCTGGGGGTTTGTTCCCAGTATGGCATAGAATTTAATATGCCAAGAAGAGTAGCATCATGATTGTGCGAAGTAAAGAGGATAAAAAGGCTGTATTCCCTAATTTTATTCTCAGTAACAACATACCATCTGTGTGCAGTGAGATTAAGTACCTTGGTCACTGCATCTCTGATGATCTCTCAGATGATAAAGACATCCATAGACAACGATGCAAACTGTATGCCCAGGCAAACATACTAATGCGGAAATTTCACAAATGTTCTGTACATGTCAAGGTATCTGGATTGAAACTCTTGTCACAATGTTTACAGGGGAAAGGTTTTTCTCCTGTGTGGACACGAAGGTGTGTCTTCAGGTTATTTGACTGATTGAAACTCTTATCACAATGTTTACAGGGGAAAGGTTTTTCTCCTGTGTGGACACGAAGGTGTGTCTTCAGGTTATCTGACTGATTGAAACTCTTGTCACAATGTTTGCAATGGAAAGGTTTTTCTCCAGTGTGGATAAGCTGGTGTCTCCTAAGGTTACATGACAGACTGAAACTCTTGTCACAATGTTTACAGGGGAAAGTTTTTTCTCCTGTGTGGACAAGCTGGTGATTCTTAAGATAATTTGAGCTACTAAAACTTTTGTCACAATGTTTACAGGGGAAAGGTATTTCTCCTGTGTGGACAAGCTGGTGTTTCTTAAGACAATCTGACTTACTAAAACTTGTGTCACAACATTTACAGGGGAAAAGTTTTTCTCCTGTGTGGACACGAAGGTGTGTCTTCAGGTTATTTGACAGACTGAAACTCTTGTCACAATGTTTACAGTGGAAAGGTTTTTCTCCTGTGTGGACACGAAGGTGTTTCTTCAGGTGATCTGACTGATTAAAACTCTTGTCACAATGTTTACAATGGAAAGGTTTTTCTCCTGTGTGGACACGAAGGTGTCTCTTCAAGTCAGATGGGTGAGCGAAACTCTTGTCACAATGTTTACAATTAAATGTTTCTTCTTTAGTGTGAATACGCTGGTGTGACTTCAGGTTATTTGACTGATTGAAACTCTTGTTACAATGTTTACAGTGGAAAGGTTTTTCTCCAGTGTGGATACGCTGGTGTGTCTTCAGGTTACATGACAGACTGAAACTCTTGTCACAATGTTTACAGGGGAAAGGTTTTTCTCTTGTGTGGACACGAAGGTGTGTCTTCAGGTTACTTGATTGTCTGAAACTCTTGTCACAATGTTTGCAATGCAAAGGTTTTTCTCCTGTGTGGACAAGCTGGTGTTTCCTAAGATAATCTGAGCTACCAAAACTCTTGTCACAATGTTTACAGGGGAAAGGTTTTTCTCCAGTGTGGACACGAAGGTGTGTCTTCAGGTTATTTGACAGACTGAAACTCTTGTCACAATGTTTACACAGGAAAGGTTTTTCTCCTGTGTGGACACGAAGGTGTGTCTTCAGGTTACTTGACTGATTGAAACTCTTGTCACAATGTTTACAGGGGAAAGGTTTTTCTCCTGTGTGGACACAAAGGTGTGTCTTCAGTTCATTTAACTGATTGAAACTCTTGTCGCAATGTTTACAGGGGAAAGGTTTTTCTCCTGTGTGGACAAGCTGGTGTTTCTTAAGATAATTTGAGGTACTAAAACCTTTGTCACAATGTTTACAGGGGAAAGGTTTTTCTCCAGAGTGGACAAGAAGGTGTGTCTTCAGGTCATTTGACCGACTGAAACTGTAGGATCTTGGTTCATCTGTGTCTTTATTCTTCTTGCTGGTGACTGAGTTTGTTATTTGCTCAAAGGCTGCTGAGGTGACCGGTCCATTCCTCCACATTTGGCAGTAGAAGTCGTTGTGGCTTTGTTCAATGTGTTTATGGAGGGCGACCTGAGATGTGAAGGTGTATGGACACTCAGAACAAGAGAGGACCTGACTTTGGGAGGACTGGGAACTTATTTCTGAGAGAGAGAGAGAGAGAGAGAGAGAGAGAGAGAGAGAATAGTGAGTACTTGTAAACACTCCATAATCTATGCAACAGATTAATTAAAATGACATGTTAAGATGGAGCAAACATTCACAATCAAATAATGATCTGTTCGACATCAAAATCAGAGCAGAGTAGTCCATTTGAAGGGAAGCATTTAACCCTAGCTTCTCTATAGTCTATACGCTAAAGCTTGGATCACACTGCAGGATAATCAGGGTGATTTTGAGTCAGGGCGGGTTGGGAGCGAATGGCGATTTTGTTCGATGTTTGATGGAGGTGTTCACTGGAGCAAAAGAGGAGAGTGTCATGCTTTTTTAAAATGTTAGTCTGAGTCCAGTCAGGCTTTGAGTCAAGCTCGTAATAAGATCATCTCATAATAGCTACTCACCTACTTTTCATGAATGATGGTCCATTAATTAACTAATTCCCTGGCAATGACATATTTTGACGGCTGTTTTTAGTAAGCCCACACCGCAAATGACGTCTTTTACATTTTTTTTAAAAAATCTTAATAATAATGGCAATAAAATAATAAAATAAATGGATGAAATAGACTATTTGCACTGTCAGTACGTAATTCTGAGCCAACACTGAAGTTTGGTCTTTCTGTGTGTGGTAATAATACAATTACAATCTCTGTTTATCTCATTATCAATTCATTGGCTGGTTGAAGCAACAGGGACAACTTATTGACTCAGTCAGACTGTGTTTTTACAAGGAAACGCAGATCACGCGCAACAAGTGGCTTAGTTTGAGTGAATTGCCAAACAAAAATAAATAAATATATATGTATATATGTTCTATTATATGTTAAACTAGTTGCGTTTCTGAATCAGAAGGTGGACATGGTGGATTTAAATTCACCAAAAAAGGGTCTTCAAATCTGGTCTGTAGAAACCGATGGGTAACGTCACTGTTCCCTTAGTCCAGATTATTTTTAGATTCTGCAATAACCTCAATATAGCACTCCCTCTCGTGTCTATTGCAGTGGCGTACCCACTGTAGAGGCAGGGCAGGCGGTCGCCTGCCCAACTAAGATCTCGCCTCCCCTAAAAAAAACAAATAACCTGAAAAGGTGTCAATGCGTGCTTAATGCCCTCAAAGTCACACATCCAACACGCTTTGAACTGAGCAGATTGGACCTTCCACTCCAGAGATAATGGCCGTGAAATTTTCGCCGATTTTCGATTGAGTTGAAATTTCTTTTTTGGAGGTAATAGAGGGCGGGGGGGGGGGGGATCTTGACTGCCCTAAATGTAAATCCTGGGGACGCCACTGGTCTATTACTAAGGTATACGGTAAAAACATTAGTTAATAGTTAATTTCTACCTTTTTTGATCTAAGATCTAAGATCTACAAGCTCATAGCCCGGTGCCTAGGGCCGCGCTATGAGCTTTTAGATTTCCTTCTTTTTTTTTTAACATCGTGAAAATTTGATAATCTTTGTTTTTTTTTAAACAAACATTTATAACTAAAATCTTTGCTACAAATGTCTTCTACGGTTAAAAAAAGAAAGGAAAAAAAACTTATGTTGCTATTATCAGTGGTTCCCAAACTTTTTCTATGTCAAGGACCATCCCAAAATTATATGTACTAGACCATACCCGGTGAAGGGCGCCCTTCACCATACCCGGTGAAGGGCGCGCGTCCCCTCGTATATATATAACAATTTGCTATATAAAAGAGCAAAATAGGCTTGCTATTTTCTGTTGCCCTGCAGCAGGCTTGAGTATATTTTTGATGGCATTTTACACCACTAACAACATTAATCAGAGAATCACACGTCTTTGTCACAACTCGTGTTTTGTCTTTTTTAACCAACACAGTACAAAGTACTGGACACACAGATGACACACAGGTCATAGATGACTCAGGTCATAAACCTGGAAATACAGGAAAATAAACATTGTATTACCATATATTCATAGCATATATGATTCACAATTAAACAGCAGGTAATGTAGCACAGTCTATCACAGTAGAACCGAAATAGCAGAAAATGACTACCATACCCATGAGGCATTCTGAACCATGAGCCAACAACGCGTCGCCCCAGCTACCATTAAGTTAGTGTCCAAGTTACAATACACAAAATACACCAAAATAATACTTTTCAATGGACTACTTGGGTAGCACTGATAATATTAACCACAGTAAGGTTCATAAAGTGTGTTGATGAAACGTTTACATTGTTGATTAAGTCACGATGACGACGTTAGCATTAGCGTTAGCCGCATGCTAGCGCCAAACGTCCGTTAGCTTAGCATCACGCTAACGGCTCATAGTAACTTGGTTTGGCTAATAAACATTAATCCCAACTAACGCCAACACAGTAATGGATGTAAACATACACAGACATGCTTTGGACATTATTATCAGGTTGCATGTTGGTGGTATGGGGTTCGTTTGGTTTGGCCTCGTTTTCATAGACCTCGTTGCTTGTTTCTCTCGCGAAACCTGTGGCCATGTTTCCCATTCAACCCGGAAAAAAACCCTACGTCCGCTGCCACTACTGCTCCCGGTTTGGCTACAATGGGAAACATGGCCACAGGCTGACTAAATAAGCGATTTAAACGGGTAGTTTCGCTGGCGACCTAAAATATTATGCAGGCGACCAAACCTTAAACAGCCGTGCGGTTTTGAATCTACCATTAGTTTTGGGATACGATGTATACAAAAGGGTAAACAGCGGAGCCTTGGCGGACGTTCGCCCGATCCTGGAAGAGAACGACATAGAACCGTTCTTTATGGAGCTAATGTGCATCGTGTGTGGGGAAACAAATCTGGAGTGTTTACTTTCCACAGCAGAGAGTGGGCGGGGTCTATGGTGTAGCGTCGGCGTCGGTGTTGCCATGTCCGCCGATTGTAAGCGCTTTAGGGCCAATGTTGGTGTTATAGGGTTCGTTTGGTTTGGCCTCGTTTTCATAGACCTCGCTGCTTGTTTCTCTCGCGAAACCTGGCACACAACGACGCATGCGCAGTTTGATCAAGAGTCCACCCTACCACCAACCACCACCGTGAGCTTACTAGAATTATAATAGGATAGGATAGGATTTGGCCGCGGACCCCCCATCTCCAAATATTTTGTTCCAGGGACCCCCAGAAGCAAACATTTTAGTTAAAAGTGTATATCGTTGCTGTCGGGCAGGAACCAGCTAACTCCATTTTCCATTTTTTTCCATAAATCAGTGCTATTAAACACCCTTTACGTCTGTGTTGATAGAAAACATATTGAACCAATGAAAAGTATTAAAAAGTGCTTCAAACAAAACCAGCTAACTCCATTAGATCCTCAAACTTTCTGCTAAACCAGCAAAGGGGGGTGGAGTTAAAATGACACAGATGTGCTCCCGGATTGAAAGGGTTAATTACCATTGCTGTTGGCTTGTGACGTCTGTGTCTTTGAAGTGACATCTTCGTTGAGTTTTCTGCCTTTCTTCGGCTCCTTTCTCTTCTTTTTTGAGCGGGACTTTGAGCGGGAGTTCCACCAATCGGAGTCGTTGCCACTGTGGTCTTTTGGTTCCCACGGCGTGTCAGAATGACTAACATTGTCCTCCTCATCACTGCTGCATTGCTGCAGGGCTGCTGGTGGATGGAGAGCCCGGTGAACCATGTTCAGAGGGAGTCTGTGAAGGACCACCACCGCTGGATTCATATGAGCCAGAAGAGAAGTGGAAGAAGGTTCATCTGGGTGTTTGTGTGAATCCTGAGCCCTTCTGGTCTGTGGGTGTTGTTGTGCCTTGTTAGATGCCACAAGAGATGAAGATATATCACCTAAGAATAGAAAAGGGTGATAATAGGTTTGTTAATTACTTCTTTTATGGACGTGTTTTTGTAAACCCCACATTCTGTCATTGTTTTGTAGCTTAGCTTCTGATTCATTCTAGTGCAGCTATTGGAAAAATATCGATCACCTCACTTCTTGAACTAAGGCCCTGTTTAGACTGGAGTCAAATCCAGTCAAATTTGATTTATTTCTCAAATCCGATGTTTTGGCTCGACTGTTCACACTGCATTTACATCTGTCACAGATCTGTGTGTTCAGACTGATTTAAATGAATGATGTTTTGCTACAAAATGCTCAACTAAGGGATTTCTTTCCTTTATGACTCATCAAGTGTTTCTTCAGATTACCATTTGTTGTTAACCAACTGATTCAGGTCGTTTTCATTTGAGCTTTTGATGTGAACTTTACAACTAAAATCGCCAGTATGTATTAACATAACATTCACTATTTAAGGTTTAGTTTAGCCAAACTCTGTACAATTATAGTTTGTCTTGATGATTTCATGTCAAGGGACAGCTTTACCATGTTTGACTATTTTTAAAAACATTTTCAAATAATTCAACCAGCCGATCTACAACGACACGTTGTGAGCTTGTAGATTGGCTATTTGAATTATTTTTAAAAATAGTATCGAATGGCATAGAAGTTTAGGGATAATGGGTAAGGCACCGGCGAAAATAGGGCCTTTAGTGTTTTGTGTTGATTTCAGTGTTTAAAGCTGACTGACCTCCACTGGTCTCCTCCCACTCATCACTGTCTTCAGTGACTTCAGAGTCAGATTCAACTTCAACTCTCACTGCAGAACAGTGTGAAGAGACGTCTTCTTCATCATCTTCATATTTTACTGCTAGTAATGTCATCATTGGTCCATCAGGTGCCTCTGGTCTTTGAAGTAACTCATCCTGTTCTTCTTTAATGTGTGGAGGCTCTGGTTCCTCCTTGACCAGACTGAGACTCCTCTCCTCCTGTTCCTCTTTAATGTGCGGAGGTTCTGGTTCCTCCTTGACCAGACTGGGACTCCTCCTCTCCTCCTGTTCCTCTTTAATGTGTGGAGGATCTGGTTCCTCCTTCACCAGACTGGGGCCGCTCTCCTGTTCAGGGGAAACCTCCGCTTTACACACAACCATGTTGTGCAGGGTGTCTAGGACCAGAAAAATAACATGTAACTTAAATGTTAATCCATTATTTCTGTCTTCCATGTTCCATGTACAAAATGAGGTTATCATCTCTTACATTGACCATCATCTCTAACTAGGAATTATTGAGGCGTTTCTGAAAACTGAAATTCTGAGAAATCAGGCTTCAACGTTTTAGCAAGAAACCTTCTCAGCTCCAAAGCATATTTAGAAAAGGAATTTGAATTCATTTATTTTGTTACTTTACCCAACATATAATTGTGCTGTATCAAATAATGGCAGTTTCTAAAGCCTAATTCATACTTAGATGCTCGTCAGTTCCGTGGCCCGAAAACAGCCCTCCAAGGCTGTGACATATCAAACTGTCTTTTCCTGACCAGTACAAACTGCATCAGATCACGTTGGTAGAACCGTCATGATCATGACTTTTTAGATAACGATTAATTGTCAAACAAATAATTGTGATAATTAATGGCATGAGCTATGATTATCCCACGCACAAGACGGAGCAACCAGATCTCTCTCTCTCTCTCTCTCTCTCTCTCTCTCTCTCTCTCTAAAGTGGGATAATTACAGTTCTAGCATTAATTCATTCATCACAATAAATTGAACTAGACCATACCCGGGATATGAGCACCCAAATTGCGTCGTGGTCCGCTTGTTTCACGGATGTGGCAACACCGGCGCTTGTTTCACGCGCATGATTTGGCAACCCGGGAGCCAGCGAACAAAAAAGCGCTAATACACAGCTGACATTTGTGTAAAGCGAAAAACGGGCTTCGCTGTTCCGTGCACAAGGTAATGGTCAATGGTTATGTGCTCCAGTCATGGAGGAGAACCGGGCAGAAGAGATTTTGGGGACGCATTTTGGCGACGCACGCACAGAGCTTTGTAGAATTATAGGATGATAACAATTAATCGCCATCTAAAATGCGATACAATCTGTAGTAGTCAGGACAAGCCGGTTTGGTGTGTCCAGGCTTTGGAGTGATGTTTTGGGCGAACAAAACTGACGTGCAACTAAGTATAAATCAGGCTTTAGAAATTCCCAATATGATGTGGCATATCATTGTAATTATAAAAAGTAGAGACTATGAATTGGTTGTTGTGAAACTTGTTGAAGCAGTGATATTGAGTGTTTATACCGTTCATCTTCCATGTGAAGGCATCTGGAAGTTTCTGTTCATCTATCTCCAAAACTTCTGTTCGGGAGGGATTCTCACGGTTCATTGCAGGATCATGATCATCAAAGCTGAGGTAGAAATTATAGAAACACTTTAGACACCTAAAACCTATATACATAGTTGACTGGGGCCCTGCAGGGTTCTATACTAGGTATTCTAGTACAGTAATTGCCAACATTTTATCTTGGCCCTTCTGACATCTGACAGAAGCTGAGAACCCACCCCATCACTCAGCCCTAACAGCCACCCTATTGCTGGCTTTTAGACGGGTGGGATATCTGAAAAATGTCATTGTTAGAGGCATTTTGGGGCAAAAGTGGGGTACCAGGCCAATGTACATAATGCAAGGGTGCTGAATCTGAAACACATGGTACCCAGGCAACATTTTTTTAGTTTTTAACCTTCCAATTTGCATAACAAAATGGCTGCTTTTGCACTATTTCTTCAATAACTCTATAACAAAGCAAACAACAAATAAAGTGTATATATCTATGTTTTGAGGGTCAGACAATGTGTGTAAGGTATTTATTTATTTTATGTAATTAGTGGTAAGCGTACTCCTAAATATGCAAATTGGGGGCCGCCATTACAGAAAACGGTTTAGTACTCAAACGGGTCCATACAAATCCCCCTTATTTTTATTTTTTCTGTTCTACTTCCCATGTAAAAATCCTGGGAAAAGTATACATTTGGGTCCCTGATGCTTTATGTTTTCAATCGCTAGTTTAAAGTATTGTTTAAATCAGGGGTCTTCAACAGGGGGTCCGGGACCCCTAGGGGGTCGTCAGAGTTACTAATGGGGGACCGCCAAATCTTTGTGTGATATGTTTTTTTTTTTTTACCTTTACCACTCGAACCCTAGCATCCCTTTTTCTGAGGAGAACTTTGGCCAAAAATGGCCGATCTACAAGCTCACAACGCCTCGCAGCAGACGGCATTGTGAGCTTGTAGATCGCTATTTTTGGCAAGCAGGTATACGTGGGGGAAAAAAGAGCAGACCAAGTAATCTGAAACCCAATTTTATACAATATAGACGGGTTTCCTGTTTGTAAACATGAGGATGCTGCACGCGCAAGAGAGGGATTTGCATGCAATTTCTAAAGTGAGCCTATAGAGGGCGGTATTACCCGCAGCAGCTCTGGTCAAATGTCCATTCATAAAAGGAATGGTCTTCACCGGGTTTAATGAAAGTAGATTAAATTATGCAGTTTGTAATATCTTGTTTACTCAATAAAAATGATTTGTCGGAAGTTGGATCTGTTTGTCCTTTATTTGTATATAATAGCAGCATTATGCCTATTATGCCTATAATAGCAGCATTATGCCTATCTAACTCCCGAACACAACATCAGAGTGAACGGCGCTTCCGGGTTCGTTCTACCCCAAGCATGCGCAGATTGCGCATTCTGCTCTGTGATGACGTCGCGTGGAAACCCGTCTATAGAGGGGGTCCCTGCTTCATCTCTCTGAGCTAGGGGGTCCTTGGCCTGAAAACGTTGAAGACCCCTGGTTTAAATCATCATGATATGCGTTTAGTAAATTATGGTCCCATTAATTGTCAAATTAATGATAAAGTAGGGTATGTTTCTAGGGTTTCTACTAGTTCTACAGAGTGAAGACCAGCCCTTGCTGCGGTTTCAGCCAATAGCATTCATTTCTGTTAACATTTCAGACCGGATATAGAAAGATGGCATATTTGAAATGGCTGAAAAACAGGCTTCAAAACGGGTCTGTAGAAACCAATGGCGTCACTTTGTCCATTCTTTTTTACGGCCTATATGCTCACAACGCATCACATCACAGTACATTGTGAGCTTGTAGATCTGCTACTTTTATAGAACAACAAATTAGGATATGAATTGACAAAAAAGAAAGAAAGAAAAAAGAAAATATTAAAATAGAGATAAAAGGTTTCTCCTCGACGGCAATGTAATGGCTTTGCTTTGTGCTTAGAGTAGAGTGGTTAGAGCATGCACCACATGGGCCAGTCCCTGGTTCAATTCCCAGCCAGCAGGACCATTTGCTGCATGTCACTCCCCTACTCTCTCTGTGTTTACTGTCTCTCTGCACTAACCTATCTGAAAAAATAAGGGTAATAATAATAATAATAATAATAATAATAATAATAATAATAATAATAGTAAAATCATGAACACAGATCTGAATTATCAATTTTCTTTTCATGTAATTTTAATGTAAATTATAATCATACTGTCGATAACAACAACAACAATAAAAAATAATAACATATTATTTAATTAATTATTTTAGTTTATAAAGCGTTCAGCTGTTGAGACAAATATTGAAGTGCTTCACGATAAGAGACTATATTAAATAAAAATATAAAGAAAGAAAATAATAATAACAGGGGTGAGAAATCAGAGGGCTACTAGAAAGGTTTAAAAGGCTTGCTGGTAAAAAAGTAAGAGTTCTGAGATTAAAATTAAAGGGATCTACAAGCCCACTTGACATGTTGTGAGCTTGTTGTAGATCAGCTATTTTTGCTGTTTCACTACGACCATCATAGTTACAGCATATAGGTCTATAACTTACACATATAACATATTTAACTACTATTATACTGTTTGTCAACATCTTCATTAGACCAGTAACATGAAATAGAGATGTAAATAGTTACATTTCATTAGCATGTTGGTGTCAAAATGTACTTAAAGTACCAACAGTAGAAAGTATTGTGCTCAATATCCCCATTTCACAAGTTTTTAAATGTATACAAATCTTTTGAAAATAGCCGATCTACAAGCTCACTATGTGTTGCATTGTGAGCTTGTAGATCGGCTATTTTCAATTGGCCAAAATGTATATAGGACTGAAATGGTTAATGTTTGTTTTGTAATAATAATCTAAATCTACAAAGTAGTAACTAAAGTTGTCAAATAATTGTGGTGGAGTAAAAATAAACTCCTCTGAGTCCGTGGAAGTAAAAGTACTGACATTTGGAAATACTCCAGTAAAGTAAGAAATACCTCCAATGTGTACTAAAGTTCAGTACTTGACTACTTATTACTTTACACCACTGTATCAAACCTTGAATGACTGTGGCATTGCTAACATTAGCATCTTAGCATCTGGAAGTAAAATGCTACAGTGAACCTTTACTATAAAGCAGTTCATTATTTACATTACCTCTGATTCCACCATGAAAAAGCCTCCATCTTGTTCCAACTGGAATCTAATGTAATGTAATGTTCTGATCTGTTGTGTAGTTTAATGACATTAACCTCGTCGTGTTGTTGTTGTTGTCATGCAGCCTGATGGCATCAATGGGTACATGTTGGCTTTCTGATCCGGCTGGAGCGGAAATAACTTTACGTCATCAAGTAGCCGGAAGCAACGTTCGACCGGAACCTCCGGTGCCGTGCACCTCCAAAATGATTCCCCTGGTTTAAAACTTAGTTTGGTATAGACGTGTCATTTATTTTTGCTAAAACAATCGTCTGCGGTGGTGTAAAGTAACTAAGTACATTTACTCAAGTACTGTACTTAAGTACACCTCTGAGGTGTTTTTTTTTACTATACTGAAGTATTTCCAATGTTCAGTACTTTTACTTCTACTCCACTACATCTCAAAGGCAAATATTGTACTTTTACTCCACTACAATTATTTGAAAGCTTAGTTACTAGTTACTTTGCAGATACAAATTATTACATTATAAAACACACATTACCACTTTAGCCCTATTTTATACCTAAGCTATTTGAAAATAGTCTTAAACAGAGCTGCCAAGTCTCACCCTTTGAGAGTGAGTCACGCAATTTACCCTCTTCACATATATTGTTTGATGGCAATGACTGATACAAATGAAAGAAGACCCTAAGACAGCTAAATAGAGAATTTTACATTTTAAGAACTGCGTTCATGTGTGCGTCCCTGATGAGTCTCACTCCTAGATTTTCCTGAAAGTTGGCAGCCCAATGTGTCACATCGCGACGCGTTGTGAGCTGGTAGATCTGCTATTTTCAAACAATTTAGTACTTTAACTTTTGGTACTTTAAGTACATTTTTATACCAATACTTTTGTACTTTTACTCAAGTAAACTTTTTAATTATGGACTATTACTTGTAACGGAGTACTACATTGCAGTATTGATACTTTTACTTAAGTAAAACATTTGAGTACTTTTTTCACCACTTATCGTCCGTTATGTCCATTTTCTATTCTGACTCGTAGCACGACTAGTGAGACTAAACTAATTGATTCGCATCATGTGGGGAATAAAAACAATGCGACACCAACCGGATTATTTTTTTTCTAAACCGGATCACACGGCTAGTTGTCACGTGGTTGCTGTGTGTGGCAGCCAAGGCTCTAAAAAGAAGGTAAGGCCATAGGCCAGCTACGTCATTTATTTTCGTCGGCTGCACAAAGCCAAACTGCAGCCGTGGAATACATTGGAGCAGTTTGAGCTAGTGGAGCTCTATTGTAATGACGTCACGTGCACGAGCATATGCACCCGCACGCATGTGCACATAGAAATACTGTATGCAATTTGTACTTCCATGTACTGTTGTTCTCATGTCTTACTAAATAAAGTACACCAAACATCACATCAATATAGCCTATGTGATGGAAAACCATTTTTTTAATGTAAATATATTTCTTATGATTTAGTTGCATTGTTAATTTGTTGTTTTCATTTGTTTCAATTAATTATTTTCAGATTAGTTTTATGTAAAAGCCCTTTACTCACCCACACAAAAGTAGGATATACTTAAAACAATCAGACAACTTGTCTATACTTGAATGACAGGGATAATAACCTCATTGTGTTGGTGCAACTCTCGAGCTTGGGTCCTCAGCTAAGCGATGGGTTAGAACATCAAGGCTCATAACTGTTTAACCAGTAACTTTGTACGGATTGGGATGATGATTCAATTCATCTGACTGAATCCCCTTAGGCACTCTGCACTGCAGTGCAGAGACCAATCTCACACATTCAATTAACATTGGCTTTTCTCGAGTAGCCTAATGTTTGGCAAAGCAGCCAGGTAGAGGGAATATTGTTATGGCTTTGTCATAAACTTCAGACATGTCCTTCATGGGTGCAGATTGATGAGTCCTCCTGCACACCTTCATCTTTAGCCACTCTAGGAACCTGTACTTGACTTTACTGGAGTATTTCTCAGAGGCAAATATTGTACTTTTACTCCACTACATTGATTTGAAAACTTTAGTTACTAGTTTACTTGATTATTATTACAAAACATACATCAACCACTTCAGCCCTATACATACACTATTCAATTCAATGCTCATTGATGCTCATTGGAGCTCATGCTCCAATTCAATGCTCATTCATACACTACGGACATGGACTGATTCAATTCCCACTATTATACCCAACCTACTAGACATGGACTGATCCGATTCACACTATTATACCCAACCTACTAGACCAAATATAAATGATTAAAAATGGATCCGAACATTGATAAATTGTGTGACTGCTGAAAAGATTCACCTGTAACACTTTCTCATATGTTTCAGTCCTGTTCTTAAGTTAAGATGTGCTGGACAACTCTAAAATAATGTCTGAAACTGAAATATTTATTTTGAAGTATAACAAATATACAATTATACATATATTGTGTATACGTATACACACACAACAAGTCTCTCAAATATAATTGATTGAAATAAAATAATACATTTATGGTGGGGGTAAACACATTCTAAAATGTTCAGAAAGTTGACAAAAAAGAGGATTTATATGGGTAGGCAGCTGTAATGGGATTTGACCTCATTCTTCTCCACAATGTGGACACACTGGTGTCTCTTCAGGTCACCCATAGTAGCTGACTCACTATAATTGTAGAATGTTTTTTTTTCTTGATAGTATGTACACGCTGGTGCCTCTTCACATTAAATGACCAACTGAAACTCTTGTCACAATATTTACAATTGAAAAGTTTTTCTCCTGTGTGGACAAGCTGGTGTCTCTTTACACAAAGAATTACGCTAGAGGCCGCTCTTCCCTAACCTATGAATGATCCCTTGGCTCTGAGAGAATCATAGAAGCAGAGATGACGTCATCCCAAAAACAGTCAGTCCATTAACTTCCATGTTGAGATGTAGAAAAACACATCTAGCTCGGACTTATTTTGTGTGTGAAAAAGAACCATTTTCAACAGCCGATTACAATAGAATGGACGATCGCGGTAAAAATGTTATTGTTAGGGTGGATAGATGAGAGCCTCCCTCCCTCCAGACAGCCTTTGTTTACATCCATGTCCTCATAGTGGCTTCGTGGCTCTCAGTGGATCATCAAAATAAGGTAAAAAACACTAAAACGCTTGTCACAGTGTTTACCGTGCCTGTGTGGCAACAAGTTACTTACTCTTGTCACAATGTTCACACTGAAATGTTTTTCTCTCCAGTGTGGACACGAAGGTGTGTCTTCAGGTTATTTGACTGATTGAAACTCTTGTCACAATGTTTACAGGGGAAAGGTTTTTCTCCTGTGTGGACACGAAGGTGTGTCTTCAGGTTATTTGACTGACTGAAATTTTTGTTACAATGTTTACAGGGGAAAGGTTTTTCTCCTGTGTGGACGCGAAGGTGTGTCTTCAGGGTATTTGACCGACTGAAACTCATGTCACAATGTTTACAGTGGAAAGGTTTTTCTCCTGTGTGGACACGAAGGTGTTTCTTCAGGGTATTTGACCGACTGAAACCCTTGTCACAATGTTTACAGTGGAAAGGTTTTTCTACTGTGTGGACAAGAAGGTGTGTCTTCAGGGTACCTGACTGATTGAAACTCTTGTCACAATGTTTACAGGGGAAAGGTTTTTCTCCTGTGTGGACACGAAGGTGTGTCTTCAGGTTATTTGACTTATTGAAACTCTTGTCACAATGTTTACAGGGGAAAGGTTTTTCTCCTGTGTGGACACGAAGGTGTGTCTTCAGGTTACATGACAGACTGAAACCTTTGTCACAATGTTTACAGGGGAAAGGTTTTTCTCCTGTGTGGACACGAAGGTGTGTCTTCAGGTTACATGACTGACTGAAACTTTTGTCACAATGTTTACAGGGGAAAGGTTTTGCTCCAGAGTGGACACGAAGGTGTGTCTTCAGGTCATTTGACCGACTGAAACTGTAGGATCTTGGTTCATCTGTGCCTTTTTTCTTCTTGCTGGTGACTGAGTTTGTTATTTGCTCAAAGGCTGCTGAAGTGACCGGTCCATTCCTCACCATTTGGCAGTAGAGGTCGTTGTGGCTTTGTTCAATGTGTTTATGGAGGGCTACCTGAGATGTAAAGGTGTATGGACACTCAAAACAAGAGAGGACCTGACTCTGGGAGGACTGGGAACTCATTTCTGAGAGAGAGAGAGAGAGAGAGAGAGAGAGAGAGAGAGAGAGAGATTCAAAATGGTGAGTACTTGTAAACACTCCATCTATGCAAGAGATTAATTATAATGACATGAAAACGATGGAACAAACATTTATAATCAGATCATGATCTGTTCAACATCAAAATCAGAGCAGAGTAGTCAATTTAAAGGGAAGCATTTAACCCTGGTTTCTCTATAGTCTACATGCTAAAGCTTGGATCACACTGCAGGATAATCAGGGTGATTTTGAGTAGCTACTCCAGTTGGCCAGAGTCTCAGCTGGTCAAAGCTGACAAAAGTTGTTTAACCACTGGTCACAAAAACCTCAATAAAAGGATGCCTGTTTTTTCCCCCCAATTTTTTTCAAGCAACCAGCCTTGTCTGTTTAATAACAGGTGCCAAGATCTTTTTGTTGAATGATAATAAAATAATAATAATTTAAAAAATGAATACAATAGAAAGAATAAAAAAGACTAATTGCAATGTCAGTAGGTAATTCTGAGCCAACACTGAGGTTTGGTCTTTCTATGTGTGGTAATAATACAATTACAATCTCTGTTTATCTCATTATCAACTCATTGTCTGGTTGTCCAGCACTTCTGTTCGGGAGGGATTCTCATGGTTCATTGCAGGATCATGATCATCAAAGCTGAGGTAGAAATTATAGAAACACTTTAGACAACTTATAAAACCTATATACATAGTTGACTGGGGCCCCGCAGGGTTCTATACTAGGTATTCTAGTACAGTAATTTCCAACATTTTATCTTGGCCCTTCTGACATCTGACAGAAGCTGAGAACCCACCCCATCACTCAGCCCTAACAGTCACCATATTGCTGGATTTTAGACGGGTGGGATATCTGAAAAATGTCATTGTTAGAGGCATTTTGGGGCAAAAGTGGGGTACCAGGCCAATTTACATAATTCAAGGGTGCTGAACCTGAAAAACATGGTACTCAAGCAACATTTTCAGTTTTTAACCTTCCAATTTGCATAACAAAATGGCTGCTTTTGCACATTTCTTCAATAACTCTATAACAAAGCAAACAACACTGACAAATAACGTGAATATATCTATGTTCTGAGGGTCAGACAATGCGTGTAAGGTATTTATTTTATGTAATTAGTGGTAAGCGTACTCCTAAATATGCAAATTGGGACCACTATTACAGAAAACGGTTTAGTACTCAAACGGGTCCATACAAATCCCCCTTATTTTTATTTTTTTTGTTCTACTTCCCATGTAAAAATCCTGGGAAAAGTATACATTTGGGTCCCTGATGCTTTATGTTTTCAATCGCTAGTTTAAAGTATTGTTTAAATCAGGGGTCTTCAACAGGGGGTCCGGGACCCCTAGGGGGTCCTCAGAGTTACTAATGGGGGACCGCCAAATCTTTGTGTGATATGTTTTTTTTTTACCTTAACCACTCGAACCCTAGCATCCCTTTTTCTGAGGAGAACTTTAGCCAAAAATAGCCGATCTACAAGCTCACAACGCCTCGTAGCACAAGGCGTTGTGAGCTTGTAGATCGGCTATTTTTGGCAAGCAGGTATACGTGGGGGAAAAAAGAGCAGACCAAGTAATCTGAAACCCAATTTTATACAATATAGACGGGTTTCCTGTTTGTAAACATGAGGATGCTGCGCGCGCAAGAGAGGGATCTGCATGCAATTTCTAAAGTGAGCCTATAGAGGGCGGTATTACCCGCAGCAGCTCTGGTCAAATGTCCATTCATAAAAGAAATGGTCTTCACCGGGTTTAATGAAAGTAGATTAAATTATGCAGTTTGTAATATCTTGTTTACTCAATAAAAATGATTTGTCGGAAGTTGGATCTGTTTGTCCTTTATTTGTATATAATAGCAGCATTATGCCTATTATGCCTATAATAGCAGCATTATGCCTATCTAACTCCCGAACACAACATCAGAGTGAACGGCGCTTCCGGGTTCGTTCTACCCCAAGCATGCGCAGATTGCGCATTCTGCTCTGTGATGACGTCGCGCGGAAACCCGGTCCTTGGCCTGAAAACGTTGAAGACCCCTGGTTTAAATCATCATGATATGCGTTTAGTAAATTATGGTCCCATTAATTGTCAAATTAATGATAAAGTAGGGTATGTTTCTAGGGTTTCTACTAGTTCTACAGAGTGAAGACCAGCCCTTGCTGCGGTTTCAGCCAATAGCATTCATTTCTGTTAACATTTCAGACCGGATATAGAAATATGGCAGATTTTAAATGGCTGAAAAACAGGCTGAAAAACGGGTCTGTAGAAACCAATGGCGTCACTTTGTCCATTCTTTTTTACGGCCTATGCTCACAACGTATCACATCACAGTACATTGTGAGCTTGTAGATCTGCTACTTTTATAGAACAACAAATTAGGATATGAATTGACAAAAAATAAAGAAAGAAAAAAGAAAACATTAAAATAGAGATAAAAGGTTTCTCCTCGACGGCAATGTAATGGCTTTGCTTTGTGCTTAGAGTAGAGTGGTTAGAGCATGCACCACATGGGCCAGTCCCTGGTTCAATTCCCAGCCAGCAGGACCATTTGCTGCATGTCACTCCCCTACTCTCTCTGTGTTTACTGTCTCTCTGCACTAACCTATCTGAAATAAATAATAATAATAATAATAATAATAATAATAAGGGTAATAATAATAAAATCATGAACACAGATCTGAATTATCAATTTTCTTTTCATATCATTTTAATGTAAATTATAATCATACTGTCGATAACAACAACAACAATAAAAAATAATAACATATTATTTAATTAATTATTTTAGTTTATAAAGCGTTCAGCTGTTGAGACAAATATTGAAGTGCTTCACGATAAGAGACTATATTAAATAAACATATAAAGAAAGAAAATAATAATAACAAAGGTTTAAAAGGCTTGCTGGTAAAAAGTAAGAGTTCTGAGATTAAAATTAAAGGGATCTACAAGCCCACTTGACATGTTGTGAGCTTGTTGTAGATCTGATCAGCTATTTTTGCTGTTTCACTACGACCATCATAGTTGCAGCATAATAGGTCTATAACTTACACATATAACATATTTAACTACTATTCACTGTTTGGTGAATTAACTTAAATAAAGATTGATTCAACATCTTCATTAGACCAGTAACATGAAATAGAGATGTAAATAGTTACATTTCATTAGCATGTTGGTATCAAAATGTACTTAAAGTACCAAAAGTAGAAAGTATTGTGCTCATATCCCAATTTCACAAGTTTTTAATGTATACAAATCTTTTGAAAATAGCCGATCTACAAGCTCACTATGTGTTGCATTGTGAGCTTGTAGATCGGCTATTTTCAATTGGCCGAAATGTATGTAGGGTTGAAGTTGTTAATGTGTTTTTTGTATTAATAATCACAATCTACAAAGTAACTAGTGACTAAAGTTGTCAAATAATTGTGGTGGAGTAAAAATATATTCCTCTGAGATGCAGTGGAAGTAAAATTACTAACATTTGGAAATACTCCAGTAAAGTAAAAAAATACCTCCAATTTGTACTAAAGTTCAGTACTTGAGTAAGTATACTTAGTTACTTTACACCACTGTATTAAACCTTGAATGACTGTGGCATTGCTAGCATTAGCATCTTAGCATCTGGAAGTAAACGGTGTTCACTCTCCATTCCGACATATCACCACTCCGACTAGTGGCTTCCGCGTGCGGTTAGGGTTAGGGTTAGGGTTAGGTATAGGGTTCGTCAACGTCGGAAAGGCGACATGTCGGAAAGGAGAAATGCACCCAAGTAAAACGCTATAGTGAACCTTTACTATAAAGCAGTTCATTATTTACATTACCTCTGATTCCACCATGAAAAAGCCTCCATCTTGTTCCAACTGGAATCTAATCTAATGTAATGTAATCTTCTGCTCTGTTGTGTAGTTTAATGACATTAACCTCGTCGTGTTGTTGTTGTTGTCATGCAGCCCGATGGCATCAATACAAAAACATGTTGGCTTTCTGATCCGACTGGAGCGGAAATAACTTTACGTCATCAAGTAACCGGAAGCAATGACCGGAACCTCCGGTGCCGTGCACCTACAAAATGATTCCCCTGGTTTAAAACCGGTTTAGTTTGGTATACTCATAGATATATATAAAGGCTAGATGGCTCAAGGGGGCGGCGCAAGCGTAGCTCAACCGCGGCCATCTTGCGACGGTCATTCATAACATTATGTCTATGGTGCATGTACTTTGAAATAACCATAGCGTGCTCAATTTTCAAACGGTTTGGTGTTTTGTAAACACCAAAGATGTAGTTATGATACTGCATACTTATAATTATAATCATGTTTTTTTTTTAAATACAATAACATCATAACTACATCTTTGGTGTTTACAAAACACCAAAACGTTTGAAAATCGGATGAAAATTGAGCACGCTATGGTTATTTCAAAGTATATGCACCATAGACATAATATTATGAATGACCGTCCCAAGATGGCCGCCATGTGGCGACGTCGTACTCCATTGGCCAGCAGCGCGGGTGAGTCATCTAGCCTTTATATATATCTATGGGTATACTAGCACGACTAGAGAGACTAAACCAAAGATTGTTAATTTAGCAAGATGCACAATCTCCGGTTTACTTCCCGTTTCTGCGTGACGTAGGTGGACGCCTTTTTAGGAGACAGGAAGCAGCTTGGAGTCTATTGATTCCAACGGAAGAGTGAACGTGAACACTGCTTCTGAACCATTCTTTAACTCCATGGTCACTGAACTTATATTGGACCCATTCATCACAAGACACACAATATGTACAAGAATTTCATACTAAAATTGCATTTTTTTAGAGACATAAATGAGGGGAAAATCAACTTTGTTATCGACTTTTCTCTATCCCAGCAACACACTCTCGCGAGATTTGGGAAGATATCTCAAGAGTTCATCTGCAGTCTGACGGACGAGACATAGAGGGCTCTGTCCCTTATTTTTTTACTCTGGTATGCTGTGTCCCTATAAGATGTTTTAAAAACTGATTATATGTCAATATAGTACGTGAAATCATTATCCATATTCAAAATTAAATAAAATGTGTGTTCCAATGCTCAATTATATATATAATATATATATATAGGTTGGATATTACTTTTTTAATATCCAACCAATTATATATATATATATATATATATATATATATATATATATATATATATATATATATATATATATATAGAGCACATTGTTGGATATTAAAAAAAAATAGATATACAAGCCTGTGCCGCGCTATGAGCTTGTAGATCTGCTATTTTTGAAAACAAATTAAAATTTGTGGAAATCTCTGCACACATTGCAATCTATAGTGATCGCGCGACGCAATTATTATATTTTTACTGGGTTTGTTGATGTTCTATATTGTCTTAATCAGCTTTGTTTGCGCTTGTTTGCCTTTGTTTAAGTGCTAAAAGAGTGACTTTTAGATCATTTTCACTGTACAGGAGATGAACAGGAGAGGAGCCCCAGTCTGGTCAAGGAGGAACCAGAGCCTGAGCCTCCACACATTAAAGAGGAACAGCACTATCAATTTATAATCAATGGAGCAATTATTTTAGACATATTTACATCATGGCAAGGTAACTACACAATGCAAACCTCTACCAAAGTGGTCTTGCCCTTTAAAGGAGTAGTTCACCCAAAACAAGACTTATTTTGGAGATTATTTTGTTTTTGTCACATTCCTAAACCAATAATTTAATGACCGGCGGTCGGAGACTCAAAGAGTCTCCTTTGAGTCTCCTACCGGATACATTAGCATCTCATCCGCCAGTAATCAAATTATTGGCTTAGGAATGCCATAAAAAATCTCCATGAATTTAATGCTTCATGGGGTGTGTAATTGATAGAAAACAAGTATTTTTTGGGGATGAACTACTCCTTTAAAGGGATGATGGTTGAGATTAGAAGTGTGTTTATAACATAAAGCTTAACTTGTAACTTCCTTCATTTGGAATAAGAAAACTCCACGATAACGAAATGTTTTCTTACAAAGAGCACAAACAAAGATGTAATTATATTACTAGTCAGAAACATGACATGTAGCCTACTGGTTCAATTATCATAAACTTCAGACATGTCCTTCATAGGTGCAGATTGATGAGTCCTCCTGCACACCTTCATCTTTAGCCACTCTAGTAACCTGTACTTGAGTAATGTACCGTTCTTCAGTAAAAATAAAATTGTTATTTTTACTTTACTGGAGTATTTCCAATTTTGAATACTTTTACTTCTACTTCACTACCCTCAGAGGCAAATATTGTACTTTTACTCCGCTATAATGAATTGAAAACTTTAGTTACTAGTTTACTTTGTAGATTTTGACTATTATTACAAAACATACATCAACCACTTCAGCTCTATGCATACACTATTCTATTCAATGCTCACTGATGCTCATTGGAGCTCAGGCTCCAATTCAATGCTCATTCATACACTACCGACATGGACTGATCCAGTTCACACTATTATACCCAACCTACTAGACCAATATAAAAGGATATAAAGGATCAGAAATGGATCCGAACATTGATACATTGTGAGTGCTGAAAACATTCACCTGTAACACCTTTTCATATGTTTCGGTCCTGTTCTTAAAGGTTTCATGACATTCAGTTTTACAACACATTAAAAGTATTTATCATGGTCCTTCAAACGGGTATTAAAAGTTTTAACTGAAAAATCCACTCCAGTGATCCATGGCAGGATTTTTTCTCTCCGATTTCTAAAGCCTTTTCAACTGCAATGAAAACATAAATCTATGCCTGCGGCTGTCACTATTGAGGGATTTTGACTGTCAATCATCACCTCTGCTCCGCCCCCCTCAAAGGAATGGATAGGGGAGGGGCGGAGAGGAGAGGGGGCGGGATTAATGGACTGTGACATCAAAGTCCAGGGGCCAATCACAGATTACTTTTCAGCCTAATTATTAAGAAAACCCCTGACCACAGAAAATCCACTGAATATTCAAAGTTTTTTGGAGTGTAATTGAGGTCATAAAACCCCTCCAAAAAACAAAAAAAAAGACCTTGAATGAATGTCATAGAACTTTTAACTCATTCACTGCCAAGGACCACTGCGAAATCATGTCTGAAACTGAAATATTTTAAACGAATACACAATTATACATATATTATATACGTACACACACAAGTCTGAAGCTCTTGTCACAATATTTAGGGCCTGAGCACTGCAGAGTGTGAAGCCCTATTGAAAATGCAATGATTATTATTATGCTTTGTACAAATAAACGTGTTTTTGAGGGGCAATACGTAATCAAAAAACTTGTGCAACTTTGCACACACATCATAAGTGGCGAAAAATTAAGTATATTTTAATCGTCTAAAAAGGGGCCGTGGCCCAATGGCTCAATAGTGCCCCCCTACAAAATGTCGTGCTTGAAACCCCACAATACGGTTTCACCTACATGTATAAAAATCGGTACACACCTGTATCATGTCCCAACTTACATAAAGGTCTCTTGGAGCCATGACCTAAACCCAACAGGAAGTCAGCCATTTTTAACTTATAGTGGCGTTTGTGTGCATTTCACACCATTTTCATGGGTTGTACCTTAACAAACTCCTCCTAGGCGGATTGTCGGAGCCGCCTCAAATTCAGTCAGTGTACTCAAAAGACCTTAACGATGAAAGGTTATCAAAAGCTTGAGTTTTTGTAAAACTGTGTGACTGTGGTGAAGCATCAAACTTCAAAGCCAAACAGGCAGTGAAAATAGCCAATATACAATTCCTATTGACTGGGCTCTAAACAGCCATAACGCCCCCTCTATGTTCCTATTGGCAGGCATTTAAACAGCCATAACTCCAGTTCCCAGCATGCTAAACGTCCTAGGTGCTAGGTGCACTAAGACGGCCAATAGGCAGCAATCGCTTAAGCCCGTCCCTCTGTAGTCCTAACGTGGTCAGCGGCGCGAGGGCCCGGTCATCGCTGCTTACAGCTTTAATTGCAATTGAAATGTGACCCCTCATTCACTTGCTAATAGCCATTTAAAATAGCTTGTCTTGCCAAAAATGCAGGGCAAAAAAGCAACTCAAGTTACAGCTGTTTTCCCAGAGACGCTAAATAGGAAGTGAATGGAGCAGTATATCTTGGGATCACGTGATCTCCTGCTTCTGTGTGTATCTGGGGATAAATTGGTCAATCAAATGCTACTCAAGAACGCCATCTAGTGGACACACAAACAAATAAACTAGAAACTTCATTATACGTCCTTGGCGGTCTGGGCTTTCAATTTATAAAAGTCAAAAAACGTCCATGGCAAGGAATAAGTTAAGATAATCTGAGACACTAAAGCTCTTGTCACAATGTTCACAATGAAATGTGTTTTTCTCCAGTGTGGACACGCTGGTGTGAATTCAGGTTACATGACAGACTGAAACTCTTGTCACAATGTTTACTGGGGAAAGGTTTTTCTCCTGTGTGGACACGAAGGTGTGTCTTCAGGGTATTTGACTGACTGAAAATCTTGTCACAATGTTTACAATGGAAAGGTTTTTCTCCTGTGTGGACACGAAGGTGTCTCTTCAGGTCAGATGGGTGAGCGAAAGTCTTGTCACAATGTTTACAATTAAATGTTTCTTCTTTAGTGTGAATACGCTGGTGTGACTTCAGGTTTTTTGACTGATTGAAACTCTTGTTACAATGTTTGCAATGGAAAGGTTTTTCTCCTGTGTGGACAAGCTGGTGTTTCCTAAGATTTTCTGAGGTACCAAAACTCTTGTCACAATGTTTACAGGGGAAAGGCTTTTCTCCAGTGTGGACACGAAGGTGTGTCTTCAGTTTATGTGACAGACTGAAACTCTTGTCACAATGTTTACAGGGGAAAGGCTTTTCTCCAGTGTGGACACGCTGGTGTGTCTTCAGGCTATGTGACTGACTGAAACTCTTGTCACAATGTTTACAGTGGAAAGGTTTTTCTCCAGTGTGGATACGCTGGTGTCTCCTCAAGTTACATGACAGACTGAAACTTTTGTCACAATGTTTACAGGGGAAAGGTTTTTCTCCTGTGTGGATACGAAGGTGTGTCTTCAGGTTATTTGACGTATTGAAACTCTTGTCACAATGTTTACAGCGGAAAGGTTTTTCTCCTGTGTGGACAAGCTGGTGTTTCCTAAGATATTCTGAGGTACCAAAACTCTTGTCACAATGTTTACAGGGGAAAGGCTTTTCTCCAGTGTGGACACGAAGGTGTGTCTTCAGTTTATGTGACAGACTGAAACTCTTGTCACAATGTTTACAGGGGAAAGGCTTTTCTCCAGTGTGGACACGCTGGTGTGTCTTCAGGCTATGTGACTGACTGAAACTCTTGTCACAATGTTTACAGTGGAAAGGTTTTTCTCCTGTGTGGACACGAAGGTGTGCCTTCAGGTTACTTGATTGTCTGAAACTCTTGTCACAATGTTTGCAATGGAAAGGTTTTTCTCCTGTGTGGACAAGCTGGTGTTTGTTAAGATAATTTGAGCTACTAAAACTTGTGTCAAAAAGATTACAGTGGAAAGGTTTTACTCCATTGTGGATACGCTGGTGTCTCTTCCGGTTCTGTGACAGTCTGAAACTCTTGTCACAATGTTTACAGGGGAAAGGTTTTTCTCCTGTGTGGATATGAAGGTGTCTCTTCAGGGATATCGACTGATTGAAACTCTTGTCACAATGTTTACAGTGGAAAGGCTTTTCTCCAGTGTGGATACGCTGGTGTGTCTTCAGGTTACATGACAGACTGAAACTCTTGTCACAATGTTTACAGGGGAAAGGTTTTTCTCCTGTGTGTACACGAAGGTGTGTCTCAAGATAATCTGACCTACTAAAACTTTTGTCACAATGTTTACAAGGGAAAGATTTTTCTCCTGTGTGGACACGAAGGTGTTTCTTCAGGTTAGATGACTGTTTGAAACTCTTGTCACAAAGTTTACAGGGGAAAGGTTTTTCTCCTGTGTGGACACAAAGGTGTGTCTTCAGGTCATTTGACTGTCTGAAACTTTTGTCACAATGTTTACAGGGGAAAGGTTTTTCTCCTGTGTGGATACGCTGGTGTCTCTTCAGGTGATCTGACTGATTGAAACTCTTGTCACAATGTTTACAGATGTGGCTTTTCTTTCCTGTGTAATTCAGGGTGTCTGTGTGAGTCTTTACTTCTTCTAGTGGAGTTAAAGTCCTGGTAAACTTCTGATAACTGTAGGATCTTGGTTCATCTGTGTCTCTATGCTTCTTGCTGGTGACTGAGTTTGTCATTTGCTCAAAGGCTGCTGAGGTGACCGGTCCATTCCTCCACATTTGGCAGTAGAGGTCGTTGTGGCTTTGTTCAATGTGTTTATGGAGGGCGACCAGAGATGTGAAGGTGCATGGACACTCAGAACAAGAGAGGACCTGATTCTGGGAGGACTGGGAACTCATTTCTGAGAGAGAGAGAGAGAGAGAGAGAGAGAGAGAGAGAGAGAGAGAGACAGAGAGAGAGAGAGAGAGAGAGAGAGAGAGTCAAAATGGTGAGTACTTGTAAACACTCCATCTATGCAACAGATTCATTATAATGACATGAAAACGATGGAGCAAGCATTTATAATCAGATAATGATCTGTTCAACATCAAAATCAGAGCTGAGTAGGCCTTTTGAAGGGAAGCATTTAACCCTGGTTTCTCTATAGTTTACACGCTAAAGCTTGGATCACACTGCAGGATAATCAGGTTGATTTTGAGTCGGGACATTTCTCCGTTCGAGGCGGATCGGGAGCGCTTAGCGATTTTGTTCGATGTTTGATGGAGGTGTTCACTGGAGCAAAAGAGGGGAGTGTCATGCTTTTTTTACATTTTAGTCTGGGGGAGGGCCAACAATTTTTGTATTTATAATAAGATCATCTCATAATAGCTACTCACCTACATTTCATGAATGAGTTTGAATGTGTGCAATTTTCTGCTCCATTAATTAACAAATCCCACTTATTCTGGTTTTGTCCCTATACAGTATGTAACAGTTAATAACAGTATCCAGCTTTGAAACTCAGTTTCCTAAAGTCCACAACTGTGCAGGGTTTATTTTCAGTCAAGGTAACTGTGGGCGCTGGGCAGCCAAAGCACAACAATTGCCAACGTTACGTGCAATGGTAAGCAATTATGTGGGTGCTCAGGTGGGAGAAATACAGCAGAACTGGTACTGTACTGTTGAGTGCCAACCCAATTCAGCATGTCTCAATGTCATTCATGAATAGTTATTTCCAGACAGCTTGAATGTTCACAGCCTCCTCTTCACAACCAGACGACTTAAGTGTGTAGACTTCAGTGTGAAACACGAGGAAGTCTGTGTTAAATATGATAATATGTAATGCTAAATACGAGTAAACCAGAATCCTCAGGCCATGCATAATTGCATATGATAACCGTATGTGTTTTCTGTAGGCTGTACTGTTGTCACTGTGGGATAATAATGAATTGGTTCTTTCATCCAATAACCAGGTAATTAAATAAAGAGTCCGAGCTGGTCAAATCTGACAAAAGTTGTTTAACCACTGGTCACAAAAACCTCAATGATGCCCATTTAACCGGGCCAACTAGCTGGTAGATTCCCAAATACATTAAAATAATGTACCACTGGAGACGAAGAGGAACATCTAGGCATTAATTTGAACTATGTTCAGTCTTGTCTGTTTAACAATGGTGCCAGGAAAAAATAATAATGATAATAAAATAAATGAATAAAATAGACTAATTGCACTGTCATTATATGAGCCAACCCTGAAGTTTGGTCTTTCTATGTGTGGTAATAATACAATTACAATCTCTGTTTATCTCATTATTAACTCATTGTCTGGTTGAAGCAACAGGGATAACTTATTGACTCAGTCAGACTGTGTTTTTACAAGGAAACAGATCACACGCAAAAAAAAGTGGCTTAGTTTGAGTGAATTGCCCAACAAAACTAAATAAACATATATGTTCTATTATTTGTTAAACTATTTGCGTTTCTGGATCAGAAGTTCCAACATGGTGGATTTAAATTCGTCAAAAAAGGGTCTTCAAATCGGGTCTGTAGAAACCAATGTGTAACGTCACTGTTCCCTTAGTCCAGATGATTTTCAGATTCTGCAATAACCTCAATATCGCACTCCCTCTCGTGTCTATTGCTAATGTATACGGTAAACATATTAGTTAATAGTTAATTTCTACAAGATCTAAGATCTACAAGCTCATAGCCCGGTGCCTAGGGCCGCGCTATGAGCTTTTAGATTTGCTTTTTTTTAACACAAATCTTTGCCACAAATGTCTTCTACGGTTAAAAACAAAAAGAACAAAACTTACGTTGCTATTATCAGTGGTTCCCAAACTTTTTCCATGTCAAGGACAATCCCAAAATTATATGTATTTGGCCGTGGACCCCCCATCTCAAAATATTTTGTTCCAGGGACCCCCAGTAGCAAACATTTGAGTTAAAAGTGTATATCATTGCTGTCGGGCAGAAACCAGCTAACTCCATTTTCCGCTTTTGCATTTTCCCCCCATAAATCAGTTCTATTAAACACCCTTTATGTCTGTGTTGATAGAAAACATATTGAATCAACGAAAAGCATTAAAAAGTGCTTCTGACAAAACCAGCTAACTCCATTGGATCCTACAACTTTCTGCTAAACCAGCTAACTCCACCAAAGGGGGGTGGAGTTAGCTGTTTTTTCTGACTCAAGGCTCCACCCCCTTTTGACCTCCAACCTCATTGTGAGCTTGGAGGTCCATTCAGCTGTTCTTATCAATGATGAACAAAACCTCATAACTCCACTTTTTGTTTTGTTTTTTTGTCATTTCCTAAAAAAAGGAACATTTTGGAGTTAGCTGGTTTCTACCTGACAGCAGATATATATGTTTTCAAAGATTTGCACACATTTTCACGATTGTTTAAAAAAAGAAATAGCCAAAGAAATCTAAAATGACACAGATGCGCTCCCGGATTGAAAGGGTTAATTACCATTGCTGTTGGCTTGTGACGTCTGTGTCTTTGAAGTGACATCTACGTTGAGTTTTCTGCCTTTCTTCGGCTCCTTTCTCTTCTTTTTTGACCGGGACTTCGAGCGGGAGTACGACCAATCGGAGTCGTTGCCACTGTGGTCTTTTGGTTCCCACGGCGTGTCAGAATGACTAACATTGTCCTCCTCATCACTGCTGCATTGCTGCAGGGCTGCTGGTGGATGGAGAGCCCGGTGAACCATGTTCAGAGGGAGTCTGTGAAGGACCACCACCGCTGGATTCATATGAGCCAGGAGAGAAGTGGAAGAAGGTTCATCTGGGTGTTTGTGTGAATCCTGAGCCCTTCTGGTCTGTGGGTGTTGTTGTGCCTTGTTAGATGCCACAAGAGATGAAGATATATGACCTACGAATAGAAAAGGGTGATAATAGGTTTATTAATTACTTGACATCACTTGGTTTATGTTACAGAAATCAATTATTTTCAGCCCCACATTCTGTAATTTTTTGTGTAGCTTAGCTTCTGATTCATTCTAGTGCAGCTATTTGAAAAATATCCCAAAAACAAGATCGATCACCTCACTTCTTGAACTAAGGCCCCGTTTAGACTGCAGTCAAATCCAGTCAAATACGATTAATTTCTCAAATCCGATCTTTTGGCCTGACTGTTCACACTGCATTTGAAAGTGACCAGATCAGATCTGTCACAGATCTGTGTGTTCAGACTGATTTAAACAATGTCAACCCAAAGCCACCCAGTGTTGACATTATGTGCTTTCGTTACCGTGGTAACGACGTAGGTGTCATGACGTAGGCGCTAGTTGATTACGTTCAGGAAATGTGACATAACAGACGACAAGCGACAACAACAAAAACAATAAATGCATGTTTGATAAAAGTGCTAGGAGACATTGCATTTCTTCGTCTGTCCACTGAATGCTGCTCACCATTTCTCCTGGAAACTTATGCTGCACTATTGTTTTGTTTTCATTACTATTACCCCTTGCTCTCTCGTAAATCAAAATCAGTTCTCGTGCTCTGTAATGACGTCAGTGGCGCTCAGAGTGACGTTTTGGACAGTTTGATATGTGACTTGGGTGTTTAGAGCAGGTTACTGCGTTCAGACTGAGACGCATCTTTAGAAATCAGATTTGAAACCACCTCTGAATGTGGCTCAAGACGGATTTGTAAAAATCAGATTCCATGTGATCTGTCTCTGTTCAGACGTCATAAAACTGATGGGATTCCAATCTGGATATGACATAGATCTGATTTAGGCTGGATTTGGCTGCCAGTCTAAACAGGACCTAAAATATGTCTTCCCTGTATGAATGATGTTTTGCTACAAAATGCTCAACTAAGGGATTTATTTCCTTTATGACTCATCATCAAGTTTTTCTTCAGATTACCATTTTGTGTTAACCAATTGATTCAGGTCGTTTTTATTAGAGCTTGTGATGCAAACTAAAATATTTGTCCCCTGTATGTATTAACAGAACATTCACTACTTAAGGTTTAGTTTAGCCACACCGTACAATTACATTTAGTTTGTTTTGATGATTTCACGTCAAAGGACAGCTTGTTGCTCAATGATAATATTTGTCCTTCCACATATAGGGCCCTATTTTCGCCGGTGCTTTATCCATTATCACTAATGTTCTTTACCATTTCAGACTATTTTTAAAAACATTTTAAAGTAGTTCAACTAGCCGATCTACATCGACACGTTGTGAGCTTGTAGATTGGTTATTTGAACTTTTTTTTCTTTTTCTAATAGTAACAAATAGCAAAGAAGTTTAGGGATAATGGGTAAGGCACCGGCAAAAATAGGGCTTTTAGTGTCTTGTGTTGATTTCAGTGTTTAAAGCTGACTGACCTCCACTGGTCTCCTCCCACTCATCACTGTCTTCAGTGACTTCAGAGTCAGATTCAACTTCAACTCTCACTGCAGAACAGTGTGAAGAGACGTCTTCTTCATCATCTTCATGTTTCACTGCTAGTAATGTCATCACTGATCCATCAGGTGCCTCTGGTCTTTGAAGTAACTCCTCCTGTTCTTCTTTAATGTGTGGAGGCTCTGGTTCCTCCTTGACCAGACTGGGGCTCCTCTCCTCCTGTTCCTCTTTAATGTGTGGAGGCTCTGGTTCCTCCTTGACCAGACTGAGACTCCTCTCCTCCTGTTCCTCTTTAATGTGTGGAGGTTCTGGTTCCTCCTTGACCAGACTGAGACTCCTCTCCTCCTGTTCCTCTTTAATGTGTGGAGGCTCTGGTTCCTCCTTCACCAGACTGGGGCCGCTCTCCTGTTCAGGGGAAACCTCCGCTTTACACACATCCATGTTGTGCAGGGTGTCTAGGACCAGAAAAATAACATGTAACTTAAATGTTAATCCATTATTTCTGTCTTCCATGTTCCATGTACAAAATGAGGTTATCATCTCTTACATTGACCATCATCTCTAACTAGGAATTATTGAGGCGTTTTTGAAAACTGAAATTCTGAGAAATCAGGCTTCAACGTTTTAGCAAGAAACCTTCTCAGCTCCAAAGCATATTTAGAAAAAGAATTTGAATTCATTTATTTTGTTACTTTACCCAAATTATGAATAATTGTACTATATCAAATATTGGTAGTTTCTAAAGCCTAATTCATACTTAGATGCTCGTCAGTTCCGTGCCCCGAAAACAGCCCTCCAAGGCTGTGACATATCAAACTGACTTTTCCTAGACCCTCCAGAAAAACGCGGGCAAAAATCCTAGATTATGCGGGCTAAAACTCTTGATTATGCGGGTTAAAATCCTTGATTTTGCGGTGAAATATGCGTTTTTTTTTGCAATTTTATGCGGTGAAATTGCGGGAAGTTGCGAAATATGCGGAAAGTAGTGAAATATGCGGCAATATGCGATGTATGCAATATGCGATAAGTTGCGAAAAATGCGAAATATGTGAAAAGTTGCGAAATATGCGATGCAAAGTGCATATTATGCGATGTGCATATTATGCGATGTGCATATTATGCGATACAATGTGCATATTATGCGATGCGATGCGGACTTTTTGAAAAAACGTTAACCCCGCATAATTATGCGGCATTTTGCTGATTATGCGGTAAATTCTGCGATCGCATAATCGTATTTTTCTGGAGGGTCTATTTTCCTGACCAGTACAAACTGCATCAGATCACGTTGGTAGAACAGTCATGATCATGACTTTTTTAGATAACGATTAATTGTCTTACACATAATTGTGATAATTAATGTGTATATGTACCAATGTATAGCACAATGGTTGGATATTCAAAACTAGCAGATATACAAGCTTGTAGATCTGCTATTTTTGAAAACAAATGAAAATGTGTGCAAATCTCTACACACATTGCAGTGGTCAGTTGATCCTGTAGGTTTACACTCTATAACATTCAAAGGATCAGACCCTTCCTCACCCAGGAGTCAGCCCAGCTCCTTATCCAGACCTCAGTCATATAAAAACTTGACTACTGTAACTCTGTCCTTACTGGCCTCCCGGCTCGTGCACTTAAGCCTCTCCAAATGATCCAGAATGCAGCAGCACTCTTGGTCTTCAACCAGACAAAAAGTTCACATGCCTCCCCCCTTCTCCACTCCCTCCATTGGCTCCCAGTTACTGCCAAATTCAGATCAATTGCTCCAGCCACGGAGGAGAACCGGGCAGAAGAGATTTTGGGGACGCACGCACGCAGCACGCACAGAGCTTTGTAGAATTATAGGATGATAACAATTAATCACCATCTAAAATGTGATTCAATCTGTAGTAGTCAGGACAAGCCAGTTTGGTGTGTCCAGAGTGATGTTTTGGGCGCACAAAACTGACGTGCAACTAAGTATAAATCAGGCTTTAGAAATTCCCAATCAGATTTGGCATATAATTGTGATTATAAAAAGTAGAGACTATGAATTGGTTTTTGTGAAACTTGTTGAAGCAGTGATATTGAGTGTTTATACCGTTCATCTTCCATGTGAAGGCATCTGGAAGTTTCTGTTCATCCATCTCCAGCACTTCTGTTCGGGAGGGATTCTCACGGTTCATTGCAGGATCATGATCATCAAAGCTGAGGTAGAAATTATAGAAACACTTTAGACACCTAAAACCTATATACATAGTTCACTGGGGCCCCGCAGGGTTCTATACTAGGTATTCTAGTACAGTAATTGCCAACATTTTATCTTGGCCCTTCTGACATCAGACAGAAGCTGAGAACCCACCCCATCACTCAGCCCTAACAGCCACCCTATTGCTGGCTTTTAGACGGGTGGGATATCTGAAAAATGTCATTGTTAGAGGCATTTTGGGGCAAAAGTGGGGTACCAGGCCAATTTACATATTGCAAGGGTGCTGAATCTGAAAAACATGGTACCCAAGCAACATTTTTTTGTTTTTTAACCTTCCAATTTGCATAACAAAATGGCTGCTTTTGCACTATTTCTACAACTCTATAACAAAGCAAACAACACTGACAAATAACGTGTATATATCTATGTTCTGAGGGTCAGACAATGTGTGTAAGGTATTTATTTCATGTAATTAGTGGTAAGCGTACTCCTAAATATGCAAATTGGGGGCCACCATTACAGAAAACTGTTTAGTACTCAAACGGGTCCATACAAATCCCCCTTACTTTTATTTTTTTGTTCTACTTCCCATGTAAAAATCCTGGGAAAAGTATACATTTGGTCCCTGATGCTTTATGTTTTCAATCGCTAGTTTAAAGTATTGTTTAAATCAGGGGTCTTCAACAGGGGGTCCAGGACCCCTAGGGGGTCCTCAGAGTTACTAATGGGGGTCCGCCAAATCTTTGTGTGATATGATTTTTTTTTACCTTAACCACTCGAACCCTAGCATCCCTTTTTCTGAGGAGAACTTTAGCCAAAAATAACCGATCTACAAGCTCACAACGCCTCGCAGCACAAGGCGTTGTGAGCTTGTAGATCGGCTATTTTTGGCAAGCAGGTATATGTGTAGAGGGGAAAAAGATCAGACCAAGTAATCTGAAACACAATTTTAGACAATATAGACGGGTTTCCTGTTTGTGAACATGAGGATGCTGCACGCGCAAGAGAGGGATTTGCATGCAACTTCTAAAGTGAGCCTATAGAGGGCGGTACTACCCGCAGCAGCTCTGGTCAAATGTCCATTCATAAAAGAAATGGTCTTCACCGGGTTTAATGAAAGTAGATTAAATTATGCAGTTTGTAATATCTTGTTTACTCAATAAAAATGATTTGTCGGAAGTTGGATCTGTTTGTCCTTTATTTGTATATAATAGCAGCATTATGCCTATTATGCCTATAATAGCAGCATTATGCCTATCTAACTCCCGAACACAACATCAGAGTGAACGGCGCTTCCGGGTTCGTTCTACCCCAAGCATGCGCAGATTGCGCATTCTGCTCTGTGATGACGTCGCGTGGAAACCCGTCTATAGAGGGGGTCCCTGCTTCATCTCTCTGAGCTAGGGGGTCCTTGGCCTGAAAACGTTGAAGACCCCTGGTTTAAATCATCATGATATGCGTTTAGTAAAATATGGTCCCATTAATTGTCAAATTAATGATAAAGTAGGGTATGTTTCTAGGGTTTCTACTAGTTCTACAGAGTGAAGACCAGCCCTTGCTGCGGTTTCAGCCAATAGCATTAATTTCTGTTAACATTTCAGACCGGATATAGAAAGATGGCAGATTTGAAATGGCTGAAAAACAGGCTTCAAAACGGGTCTGTAGAAACCAATGGCGTCACTTTGTCCATTCTTTTTTACGGCCTATGCTCACAACGCATCACATCACAGTACATTGTGAGCTTGTAGATCTGCTACTTTTATAGAACAACAAATTAGGATATGAATTGACAAAAAATAAAGAAAGAAAAAAGAAAATATTAAAATAGAGGTTTCTCCTCGACGGCAATGTAATGGCTTTGCTTTGTGCTTAGAGTAGAGTGGTTAGAGCATGCACCACATGGGCCAGTCCCTGGTTCAATTCCCAGCCAGCAGGACCATTTGCTGCATGTCACTCCCCTACTCTCTCTGTGTTTACTGTCTCTCTGCACTAACCTATCTGAAATAATAATAATAATAGTAAAATCATGAACACAGATCTGAATTATCAATTTTCTTTTCATGTAATTTTAATGTAAATTATAATCATACTGTCGATAACAACAACAATAAAAAATAATAACATATTATTTAATTCATTATTTTAGTTTATAAAGCGTTCAGCTGTTGAGACAAATATTGAAGTGCTTCACGATAAGAGACTATATTAAATAAAAATATAAAGAAAGAAAATAATAATAACAGGGGTGAGAAATCAGAGGGCTACTAGAAAGGTTTAAAAGGCTTGCTGGTAAAAAGCAAGAGTTCTGAGATTAAAATTAAAGGGATCTACAAGCCCACTTGACATGTTGTGAGCTTGTTGTAGATCAGCTATTTTTGCTGTTTCACTACGACCATCATAGTTACAGCATATAGGTCTATAACTTACACATATAACATATTTAACTACTATTATACTGTTTGTCAACATCTTCATTAGACCAGTAACATGAAATAGAGATGTAAATAGTTACATTTCATTAGCATGTTGGTATCAAAATGTACTTAAAGTACCAACAGTAGAAAGTATTGTGCTCAATATCCCCATTTCACAAGTTTTTAAATGTATACAAATCTTTTGAAAATAGCCGATCTACAAGCTCACTATGTGTTGCATTGTGAGCTTGTAGATCGGCTATTTTCAAATGGCCAAAATGTATATCTGAAATGGTTAATGTTTGTTTTGTAATAATAATCTAAATCTACAAAGTAACTAGTAACTAAAGTTGTCAAATAATTGTGGTGGAGTAAAAATAAACTCCTCTGAGATGCAGTGGAAGTAAAAGTACTGCCATTTGGAAATACTCCAGTAAAGTAACAAATACCTCCAATGTGTACTAAAGTTCAGTACTTGACTACTTATTACTTTACACCACTGTATCAAACCTTGAATGACTGTGGCATTGCTAACATTAGCTTAGCATCTGGAGGTAAAATGCTACAGTGAACCTTTACTATAAAGCAGTTCATTATTTACATTACCTCTGATTCCACCATGAAAAAGCCTCCATCTTGTTCCAACTGGAATCTAATGTAATGTAATGTTCTGCTCTGTTGTGTAGTTTAATGACATTAACCTCGTCGTGTTGTTGTTGTTGTCATGCAGCCTGATGGCATCAATACATGTTGGCGTTCTAATCCGGCTGGAGCGGAAATAACTTTACGTCATCAAGTAGCCGGAACCAACGACCGGAACTTCTGGTGCCGTGCACCTCCAAAATGATTCCCCTGGTTTAAAACTGGTTTAGTTTGGTGTTCTAGCGCGACAAGAGAGACTAAACTAATTGATTCTCATTATGTGGGGAACAAAAACAATGCGACGCCAACCGGAACCAACCACTGGAACCATGATTTATTTTCCTTTTTTTTTCTAAACCGGATGACACGGCTAGTTGTCACGTGGTTGCTGTGTGCGGCAGCCAAGGCTCTAAAAAGAAGGTAAGGTCAGCTACGTCATTTATATCCGTTGGCTGCACGAAGCCAAACTGCAGCCGTGGAATACATTGAAGCAGTACAGGGTGTGCTGGGAGTTTTTGAGCTAGTGGCGCTCTGTTGACTGTTGTAATGACGTCACGTGCACATGCACCCGCACGCACGTGCACATAGCTGAAGTTGAAATACTGTATGCAACATATGTGATGGAAAACTTTTTTTTAATGTAATTATATTTCTTAATATTAAGTTGCATTGTTGATTTGTTGTTTTCTTTTTTTTTTCTTCAATTAATTGATTATTTTCCGTTTAGTTTTATACAACATATATTTATATATACACACATACATATTGCGACGCAATTTTTATATTTATACTGGGTTTGGTGATGTTCTATATTGTCTGAATCAGCTTTGTTTGCGTTTTTTTATGTGCTAAAATAATTACTTTTAGAGCTGTTTCACCGTACAATGAATTATCAAATTCTATCAATGGATCAATTATTTTTGACATCTTTAAATAATGCCAAGGTAACTACACAACGCAAACCTCTACCAAAGTGGTCTTGCCCTTTAAAGGGATGACGGTTGGGATTAGAAGTCTGTGTATAACATGAAGCTTAACTTGTAACTTCCTTCATTTGGAATAAGAAGACTCCACGATAACGAAAGGTTTTCTTACAAAGCACACAAAACATCATGGTGTCTAGTATTGCCAAATATGCAGTTACATTACTGGTCAAAAACATGACATGTAGCCTACTGGTTCAATTGTCATAAACTTCAGACATGTCCTTCATGGGTGCAGATTGAAGAGTCCTCCTGCACACCTTCATCTTTAGCCACTCTATTATGTGTACCGCTTCCTTATTCAATAGCATAGCGGTACCAGTGGTGTAAAGTAACTAAGTAAATGTACTCAAGTGCAAGTATTTTTATGCTGGAGTATTTCCCATTTTGAATACTTTTACTTCTACTCCACTACATATCCAAGGCAAATATTGTGCTTTTACTCCACTACAATGATTTGAAAACTTTAGTTACTAGTTACTTTGTAGGTTTTGATTATTATTACAAACATACATTACCCATTTCAGCCCTATATACATTTCGCCATTTGAAAATAGTCAATCTACAAGCTCACAATGCGTTGCGATGCGACACATTGTGAGCTTGTAGATCTGATATTTTCAAAAGATTTGTATACATTTTATACATTGAAAATGTGTGAAATGGGACATTCTGGATGATGAGTATTGTAACTTTTGGTACTCTAAGTACATTTTGATACCAAAACTTTTATTCAAGTAAACTTTTAATTCCTGACTTTCACAGAGTATGTCTATATTGCAGTATTGCTACTTTTACTTAAGTAAAAAATAGTAAGTACTTTTTCCACCATTGAGTAGTACACCCATATCTACAATTTCACTAATGCCATTGCATAACAGTCACTGAGGATTTGTCTTCAGTTTAGATTTTTCTTTTCACTCTTTTGCCTCTATTTGTATGCCAATATATAACAACCACATGTTTTTGCCCTTGTGTGAGGAGAGTGCCTTTGACATATGGTAGTTAATGGTATCTGTGCCTATATTGATCTTTCCAAAGATATTTGAGATTTGACCAACTAATTCAGAAATTGTAGATACCCAGAAACAACTGTTATCTGTAGCTACACGGCATTGAAAGTAAGACCTTTAGTACATTTCCGTCATTGCTACCTCTATTAAATGACAGACTGAAACTCTTGTCACCAATGTGAAGTTCCAGTTGATGGTCTAGGAAGGAGGAACTATAACATATACCCAAATGACAGAATTGAAATGGACAGATGTTTAAGTGAACGGAAAGTTTGTTTATTCAAAATTTCTTGGGTTATCAAAATAAGGTAATGAGACAACCAATCTGGGAACCCATCGCCAAATAAAAGGGAAAAACAGCGCCTTCTGCTGTTTTTAACTCTTTCACTTGGCTCTGGGGGGAGCTAAATGGAGCACCCGTGCGCAAGGAACCCGTTTTTTTTTGGTCTGCCCTCAGCGCTCCACTTCCGGTGGTGCGCTATGTTTTCATTCCCACCAACAATATTTCTACACGGAACACTAACACCACTTCTCCCAGAGAACATGGATCGTTTTGGTTATAAGCCCACTTGTTTCTAAGATGAAAGAGCAAGTTAAAATGTGAATATCCTTCCGTGGTTTTGTCTGCTCCAAGGACGCTATTGTTAAATGAGTTTCGGTGTGTTTTAAGTGGGAAACGAGAGCAGACAGTAAATCCCGCCCACTCCATTTGATTGGGTAAAGCACGGCCTGCTTCCTGATCTGAAGGCACGCCCACTTGTAGGCCAGTGCGTACACGTTATGACGAACCCCCCTGACAGATTCAAGCGGAGAGCAGAATCTGTTCTTGAGAAATTGTGAGGAAAGGGACTGGTGGTGCCAAAAGATAAATAAAATCAAAATAGCAATAAATTAAAGACCTAACCTAACAAGAGAGAAACAAAAATCTTCCTACACTAACTACAAAAAGATATTCCAACATGTGGCACTCACCTCTACCAAAGTGTACAATAACAAATAGTCACCTATAGGAGTAGATATGTAAAGGGTACCCCAGAGCTAATCTACCCTTCCCTGTAATATGTTTGGCTGATTCTACAAAACTGAAGTGGTTAGAACTGAACAAACAAATGGCAGGAGGAACAGAGAAAGATGGTGGCCATCACATGTGCTTTATATATGGTGATGGCTGGAGATGGTTGGTGGACCGATGAGTGGAGGACCAACCGGTGGTGAGAGGCGGAGCTGACTGAATTAAGGAGCTGAGTGAATGTTGAGTGAATGGGCTGGACCTGTGAATGAGTGACAGGCAGAGGGCAGAGAGCAGCAGGGAGAAAAACAACCACATTGTTTGTTTGTTTGTTTGTTTGTTTGTTTGTTTGTTTGTTTGTTTGGATCCCCATTAGCTACTACCTTAGCAGCAGCTACTCTTCCTGGGGTCCACACACAAATAAATTACATTACATTACATTACATGAAAAAAAAAACATTTTACATCACAGTATCAAAAAAATAATGTTAAACACTTAAAATACAACCAAAATGGTAAATATGAATCGATCTTGATTATATGGTGTCGTAGCCTTAATTATAAATGTAACATCTTAATTATACCTCAAAAACCAAATTCAAACACATTCAGGTTACAAATACAGTTACACTATGTAAAAACAGTGTGTAGTTAGCCATTATACAAAAGCAGATTCCATAAGATATTTCTTTAATTTATTTTTTAAATCAGATTTACTTGTTGCCTGTGTGAGTTGTGATGGAAGACTTTGCAGCTCTTTCATTGCTCTGTACATTACTGTGTGTTGCATTGCATTCGTTTTTGAAATGGGAAGCGTGAAAAAACCTTGTGATGAATGTCTGGTGTTGTAGGTGTGTTCATCTGAACTAAACTTCAACCTGCCATACAGGACAGCCGGGACCCTGGATGAAATAATGCCTCTTACAAAAGACAGCAGGGAAATATGAAGTCTGTCTTCCACCAAAGGCCATCCCAAAATGCCATGGATTCTTTTGGTGTTCGTTCTTTATGTACAGCACAGAGCAATTCGTGCAGCTCTGTTTTGGACCAGTTGTAATTTTACTAGATATTTTTTGGCAGCACTAGACCAAACCATTGGACAATAATCCAAATGAGTGAGGGCTAGTGTTTGCACAATTTGGGGAATGCATTGTTGTGGTATGTATTTGGTACATCTCCTGATAACAGACAGACTACTTCCCATTGCTGCAACAGACCAGTATCAATAAATGATGGTGTGAACTAGACTTTCTGCCCATTATGTCATTTAAAGTGCTCCACAGCTTTTCCCCATCATATTTACACTCATTTAACTTTGTTTTAAAATACATCCTTTTATTTTTCCTATTTATTTTGGTGACTTGGTTTCTCAGTTTACAATATATTTGCCAGTCATCTTTGTTGCCAGTCATGTTTGCCACACCTTTTGCCACATCCCTTTTAACCATACACTCTTTCAAGTCTTTGTCAATCCATGGTGCCTTGACATTTTTTACAGCACATTTTTTCACTTGTGCATGTCTATTAATAATTTCATAGAACACATTTTCAAAAGCTTTAATTGCCTCATCTGGATTCTCCTCCTTATATATTTCCGACCAATATTACCTACATCTTTACAGAACGATTCTTGACAGAATCTCTTGTAGGATCTCTTATAGATCACCTTAGGAGCCACTTTAGGTACTTTTGCTTTTCTTGCTATGGCCACTATATTGTGATCACTACATCCACTATCTGATACTCCTTTAGAGCAGAGGTCAACAGCATTAGTGAAAATGTGATCTATACAGGTTGATTGTATCTTCTTATGTATCTTGTACCTTGTCATTTTACCAGCGCTATTCATGCAAATGCGTGTATTTTGTTTGATAACTTGGGTTAAAAAAAAACATGCATCAGTTACAGACACAACTTTGCTTTTTAGTGGGCATTCACATGATAGCCAGTTGATTTTAAAATCACCCATCAAATAAACCTCATTTCCAATTTCACACAATGTGTCTAAATATTCACTCTTAGCACTTGGTGGTCGATAACAACATCCTATCAGTAATGGTTTGACATGTGGTAAATGAACCTGCAACCACAGAGCCTCAATGCTACTTGGCATAAGGTCCTGTCTTAGTTTAGCTGGAATGTGGCTCTGAATGTATAAGGCAACCCCTCCCCCATATATGCTCCTGTCTTTCCTATAAATACTATATCCCTGTATATTCACAGCATTATCAGACACTGTGTGATCAATATGCGTTTCAGAGATAGCCAGAATATGTATATTGTTTGAAATTAATAAGTCACTTATTTCAGCCAGCTTATTCCTGAGACTACAAATATTACTATGAGCTAATTTTAGTCCTTTCCTTGGTCATTTTGTTAAAATTGACATGGTTTATGTATAAGACAGTACACAGTTAAAAAAAAACTAACAGCCGCATACCTGTCAAGTTCACTAGTCACTAGGTGACCTTGGGTTGCTGTCACGGGGCGGATTATTAGTTTGTCATGCCTCAGATAGGCAATTTCACCTCTCTCCCTTGCCTCCCTCATTTTTGGGAGTAGTTCTTTCCTTTTCATTCGGGCTGCTTCAGTGTAATCTTCATTAATGTAAATATTTGTCCCTTTCAAATTTTTGTCTCTCTCCAAAATTTCACCACAATGGATCTGGGTCTGCTGCTACCAGGCACTTATCTCCCAGTGCGGTGTGCTCACTTGACTTCAATATCCGGCTGCAGCTTTAGTTTTTCCACAAGAACACCCCTCAACCCCTCCTGCACCTCTCTTGTAATTGCATCCAACCTAGAGTTGGTGGAGTCCATAATGAGTTTTACAAAACCTTTAAAATTATCTTGTTGCAGCTGTAAAAGTGCACTGAACATGTCTTTCTGTTGTTGAAGCAGCTCCTTTACCTGAGCAAGTGAGACCAGATCTTCCTCTGACCTTTCCTCTCTCTCAACTCTGCCTGATTTTTCCTCGGAGGCATCTTTACATCAACTACCCACCTTCAATCAATCAATCAAAGTTTATTTATATAGCACGTTTCATACATCAAGTGCAGTTCAATGTGCTTCACAGAAAAGGTTTAAAAATAAAGATTAAAAACCCGGAGGAAAACAGAAAAAAAAGAAGAAAAAAAGGAAAAAAGAAAACGTTTAGAGAAGAAAAACAAGAAAATAAACAATAATAATAATAAAGCAAAGCAAAACATATACATATACATATATAGTCACATATATATACACATATATATACAAATACATGCATAGAAGGCTGGATTAATGCAGACATCTAGGTAAAAGCAATACTAAACAGGTGTGTCTTAAGATTTCTTTTAAAAATATCGACTGATTCGGTGAGCCGCAGGGCCTCAGGCAGGCTAGGACCATAGTAGCAAAAAGCTGCTTCCCCATGCCTTTTTGAGCTAGCCTCCGGAACATCTAGGAGACCGGTGCCAGAGGACCTAAGGGTTCTGCTGGGAACATACCAGGAAACCATCTCAGACAGGTAGGCCAGAGCACCTCCATGTAATGATTTAAAAACCAGTAAAAGGATCTTAAAATCAATTCTAAAACTAACAGGCAGCCAGTGGAGGGATTTTAAAATAGGTGTAATGTGTGCTCTCCGTCTGGTCTTTGTCAGCACACGTGCAGCTGCGTTCTGAACGAGCTGCTTTTTTGGGGAGACCAGACAGGAGAGCATTGCAATAGTCAAGCCTGCTAGTGATAAAACAGTGCATTAATTTTTCTGTATCAGCCTGGGAAAGAAATGGTTGAACTCTGGCAATGTTTCTCAAGTGATAAAATGATAGTTTTGTGACATTTCTGATATGGGCCTCCATGTTTAGCTCAGAGTCAAATATAACCCCAAGGTTTCTGACCTGCTCCTTGATGTTTGGTGTCACTGGTTGGAGTTGAGCTGACAAATTTTCTCTAAGAGACTTTTTCCCGATGACTAGTATTTCAGTTTTGTCTTTGTTGAGTTGAAGGAAGTTTTCTGCCATCCAGGTATTTATGTCAGAGATGCAGTTTACTAGGATGTTAATGGGGTTTAAGGCATCTGGGGATACAGAAATATATAATTATATATACCTTGGCCTAGTGGCTCGCTGCCTGTTATTACCCTGGGGTGGTTGGGCCTGGCCCGGTGGCTAGCTGCCTGCTGGTGGTGGCTGCTCCTCAGGCTGGCCTAGAGGCCTAGCTGCTGCCTGCTGGTGGTGGCTGCTCCTCAGGCTGGCCTGGTGGCTGACTGCCTGCCTGTTGGTGGTGGCTGCTCCTCAGGCTGGCCTGGTGGCTTGGTTGCCTGCTGCCTCACTGACTCACTGACTGCTGCCTCCTGTGTTGCTGCAGGTATAAATGCTCCCCATAACAATACATGTGAAAACACTATTAACAATTCAAATGTTCTTCTCCTGTGTGGACACAAAGGTGTTTCTTCAGGGCATTTGACTGACTGAAACTCTTGTCACAATGTTTACAGGGGAAAGGTTTTTCTCCTGTGTGGACACGAAGGTGTTTCTTCAGGGCATTTGACTGACTGAAACTCTTGTCACAATGTTTACAATGGAAAAGTGTTTCTCCTGTGTGGACACGAAGGTGTGTCTTCAGGGTATTTGACCGTCTGAAACTCTTGTCACAAAGTTTACAATGGAAAGGTTTTTCTCCTGTGTGGACACGAAGGTGTGTCTTCAGGTTATTTGACTGATTGAAACTCTTGTCACAATGTTTACAGGGGAAAGGTTTTTCTCCTGTGTGGACACGAAGGTGTTTCTTCAGGGCATCTGAGCTACTAAAACCTTTATCACATTGATTACACTGGAAAGGTTTTTCTCCCGTGTGGACACGAAGGTGTCTCTTCAGGGTATTTGACTGATTGAAACTCTTGTCACAATGTTTACAGGGGAAAGGTTTTTCTCCTGTGTGGACACGAAGGTGTGCCTTCAGGTTATTTGAATGTCTGAAACTCTTGTCACAATGTTTGCAATGGAAAGGTTTTTCTCCTGTGTGGACAAGCTGGTGTTTGTTAAGATAATTTGAGCTACTAAAAACTGTGTCACAATGTTTGCAATGGAAAGGTTTTTCTCCTGTGTGGACACGCTGGTGTTTCCTAAGATATTCTGAACTACCAAAACTCTTGTCACAATGTTTACAGTGGAAAGGTTTTTCTCCTGTGTGGACACGAAGGTGTGTCTTCAGGTATTTTAACTGTATGTAACTCTTGTCACAATGTTTACAGGGGAAAGGTTTTTCTCCTGTGTGGACATGAAGGTGTGTCTTCAAGGTATTTGACTGATTGAAACTCTTGTCACAATGTTTACAGGGGAAAGGTTTTTCTCCTGTGTGGACATGAAGGTGTGTCTTCAAGGTATTTGACTGCTTGAAACTCTTGTCACAATGTTTACAGGGGAAAGGTTTTTCTCCTGTGTGGACACGAAGGTGTGTCTTCAAGGTATTTGACTGATTGAAACTCTTGTCACAATGTTTAGGTGAGGTGACCGGCCCATTCCTCCACATTTGGCAGTAGAGGTCGTTGTGGCTTTTTTCGATGTGTTTATGGAGGGCGACCTGAGATGTGAAGGTGTATGGACACTCAGAACAAGAGAGGACCTGACTCTGGGAGGACTGGGAACTCATTTCTGAGAGAGAGAGAGAGAGAGAGAGAGAGAGAGAGAGAGAGAGAGATATTCAAAATGGGGAGTACTTGTAAACACTCCATCTATGCAACAGATTAATTATAATGACATGAAAACGATGGAGCAAACATTTATAATGAGATAATGATCCGTTCAACATCAAAATCAGAGCAGAGTAGGCCATTTGAAGGGAAGCATCTAACCCTGGCTTCTCTATAGTCTACACGCTAAAGCTTGGATCACACTGCAGGATAATCAGGGTGATTTTGAGTATTTCTCCGTTCGAGGTGGATCGGGAGCTCTACGTCATTCATGAATAGTAATTTCAGCTTGAATGTTCACAGCCTCCTCTGCACGACCAGACGACTTAAGTGTGTAGACTTCAGTGTGAAACACGAGGAAGTCTGTGTTAAATATTATTCATGGACAAAATAGTGTCAGATAATATGTAATGCTAAATATGTGTAAACCAGAATCCTCAGGCCATGCATAATTGCATATGATAACCTTATTTGTTTTCTGTAGGCTGTACTGTTGTCACTGTGCAATATAATTGGTTCTTTCATTCAATAACCAGGTAATGAAATTCAAGGAAATAGCCGTTTGGCCAGAGTCCGAGCTGGTCAAAGCTGCAGTGGTCACAAAAACCTCAATAAAAGGATGCCTGTTTAACCGGGCCAACTAGCGGGTAGGTTCCCAAATAAATTAAAATAATGTACCACTGGAGACAAAGAGGATCATCTAGGCATTAATTTGAACTATGTTCAGTCTTGTCTGTTTAACAATGGTGCCAGGAAAAAATAATAATGACAATAAAATAATAATAAAATAAATGGATAAAATAGACTAATTGCACTGTCAGTAGGTAATTCTGAGCCAACACTGCAGTTTGGTCTTTCTATGTGTGGTAATAATACAATTACAATCTCTTTTTATCTCATTATTAACTCAATTGGCTGGTTGAAGCATCAGGGACAACTTATAGTAGAGGACCTGGCTAAGATATGTATGCACTTAATTTAGGAGAGAATATCTCAACTGTTCTTGGCTAATATGACCCCAAGGAAAAACTTTGGAACTGTGACTAATTCTCTATCCGGGACGAAATACCCGAAAATGACCACGCCCTTTTTAAAATGATCATAACCGGTGCACTACTTCCAACATGGCTCTATCTGCTAAACAGTTGGAGCTACAGATTTACTGAGGTGTTCAAAATGTTCAGAATACTTATGTTTATGGAAACATAGTAAAGTGTAATATTTCTAATTTGATATTTTAAGACAGAACAGCTAAAAACCGCAAAAGAAACTGCCAACACATTACAGTCCAGGGCTATAGGAATAATTTTGTGTGAATCAGTCTAAAAGCACCTAAATTGATGTAACCCAGGGCATGCTTGTTAATTACTTCTTTTATGGACGTGTTTTTGTAAACCCCACATTCTGTCATTGTTTTGTAGCTTAGCTTCTGATTCATTCTAGTGCAGCTATTGGAAAAATATCGATCACCTCACTTCTTGAACTAAGGCCTGTTTAGACTGGAGTCAAATCCAGTCAAATTTGATTTATTTCTCAAATCCGATGTTTTGGCTCGACTGTTCACACTGCATTTACATCTGTCACAGATCTGTGTGTTCAGACTGATTTAAATGAATGATGTTTTGCTACAAAATGCTCAACTAAGGGATTTCTTTCCTTTATGACTCATCAAGTGTTTCTTCAGATTACCATTTGTTGTTAACCAACTGATTCAGGTCGTTTTCATTAGAGCTTTTGATGCGAACTTTACAACTAAAATCCCTAGTATGTATTAACATAACATTCACTATTTAAGGTTTAGTTTAGCCAAACTCTGTACAATTATAGTATGTCTTGATGATTTCATGTCAAGGGACAGCTCAATGATAATGTTTGTCCTTCCATATATAGGGCCCTATTTTTGCCGGTGCCTTACCCATTATCCCTAAACTTCTTTGTTTGACTATTTTTAAAAACCTTAGTAGTTCAACCAGCCGATCTACAACGACACGTTGTGAGCTTGTAGATTGGCTATTTGAATTATTTTTAAAAACATTTTTAAAAATAGTATCGAATGGCATAGAAGTTTAGGGATAATGGGTAAGGCACCGGCGAAAATAGGGCCTTTAGTGTTTTGTGTTGATTTCAGTGTTTAAAGCTGACTGACCTCCACTGGTCTCCTCCCACTCATCACTGTCTTCAGTGACTTCAGAGTCAGATTCAACTTCTCTCACTGCAGAACAGTGTGAAGAGACGTCTTCTTCATCATCTTCATGTTTCACTGCTAGTAATGTCATCATTGGTCCATCAGGTGCCTCTGGTCTTTGAAGTAACTCCTCCTGTTCTTCTTTAATGTGTGGAGGCTCTGGTTCATCCTTGACCAGACTGAGACTCCTCTCCTCCTGTTCCTCTTTAATGTGTGGAGGATCTGGTTCCTCCTTGACCAGACTGAGGCTCCTCTCCTCCTGTTCCTCTTTAATGTGTGGAGGCTCTGGTTCCTCCTTCACCAGACTGGGGCTCCTCTCCTGTTCAGGGGAAACCTCCGCTTTACACACAACCATGTTGTGCAGGGTGTCTAGGACCAGAAAAATAACATGTAACTTAAATGTTAATCCATTATGTTAATCCTTCCATGTTCCATGTACAAAATGAGGTTATCATCTCTTACATTGACCATCATCTCTAACTAGGAATTATTGAGGCGTTTCTGAAAACTGAAATTCTGAGAAATCAGGCTTCAACGTTTTAACAAGAAACCTTCTCAGCTCCAAAGCATATTTAGAAAAGGAATTTGAATTCATTTATTTTGTTACTTTACCCAACATATAATTGTGCTATATCAAATATTGGCAGTTTCTAAAGCCTAATTCATACTTAGATGCTCGTCAGTTCCGTGCCCCGAAAACAGCCCTCCAAGGCTGTGACATCAAACTGTCTTTTCCTGACCAGTAAAAACTGCATCAGATCACGTTGGTAGAACCGTCATGATCATGACTTTTTTAGATAAAGATTAATTGTCTTACAAATAATTGTGATAATTAATGGCATGAGCTATGATTATCCCACGCGCAAGACGGAGCAACCAGATGACCTCTCCCACTTTCACTCACTCCTTTCCGCCTTCTCCCTCTCACGTTCCACTAAATCCTCTTTCTACCAGGCTAAGATTCAATCCAGTTCCTCTAACCCAAGAAAGCTGTGCCTCTAACAAAACGCTAATAAACAGCTGACATTGGTGGAAAGTGAAAAACGGGCTCCGTGCACATGGTAATGGTCAATGGCTGTGTGCAAATGCAGATCAATTGCTCCAGCCACGGAGGAGAACCGGCAGAAGAGATTTTGGGGACGCACGCATGCAGCACGCACAGAGCTTTGTAGAATTATAGGATGATAACAATTATAGGATGATAACAATTAACCTCCATCTAAATTGTGATACAATCTGCAGTAGTCAGGACAAGCCAGTTTGGTGTGTCCAGGATTTGGAGTGATGTTTTGGGCGCACAAAACTGACGTGCAACTAAGTATAAATCAGGCTTTAGAAATTCCCAATCAGATTTGGCATATCATTGTAATTATAAAAAGTAGAGACTATGAATTGGTTGTTGTGAAACTTGTTGAATCAGTGATATTGAGTGTTTATACCGTTCATCTTCCATGTGAAGCCATCTGGAAGTTTCTGTTCATCTATCTCCAGCACTTCTGATCGGGAGGGATTCTCACGGTTCATTGCAGGGTCATGATCATCAAAGCTGAAGTAGAAATTATAGAAACACTTCAGACACCAAAAACCTATATACATAGTTGACTGGGGTTCTGCAGGGTTCTATACTAGGTATTCAGTATACAGTAATTGCCAACATTTTATCTTGGCCCTTCTGACATCTGACAGAAGCTGAGAACCCCACCCCATCACCCAGCCCTAACATCCACCCTATTGCTGGATTTTAGACGGGTGGGATATCTGAAAAATGTCATTGTTAGAGGCATTTTGGGGTAAAAGTGGGGTACCAGGCCAATTTACATAATTCAAGGCTGCTGAATCTGAAAAACATGGTACCCAGGCAACATTCTTTTTTTTCTTTTTTTTCTCCCAAGATTTTGTAACCCTTTTACATCCGGCGCCAATTATCTAAGTGATCCTGGGCGCTACACTCCCCCCGCCAGCCTAAGGAGCCCAGGGCCGAGCTCATGCCTCCTTCTATGCATGAGAGCCAACTGAGCTTCTTGTCACCTGACAGGGGGGAGTTTCCCCGGTTGGACGTAGCGCGTGGAAGGAACACGTTATTTCAACCAGTTCCCTTCTCCTTCATCAGGCGCCCCGGCTGTCATGGGGGAGGCGGTATAGAGACCAGGATTACTACATGTTTTTGTGAGGGTATTAACTACCCTAGGAGACACAGGGAGAACATACAAATTCCACACAGAGTAGGCCCTTTCGCCAACCCCAGCTAGGGTATGGGCGCTGATGACGCGGAGGAGAAGACACGCCCCCAGTGCCCACAGCGTCCCCGGCGGGAATCGAACCCAGGACCTTCTAGCTGAGAGGCAACAGCGGTACCGTCTGTGCCACCGTGCCCCCTCATTTTTTGTTTTTAACCTTCCAATGTGCATAACAAAATGGCTGCTTTTGCACTATTTCTTCAATAACTCTATGACAAAGCAAATAGCACTGACAAATAAAGTGTATATATCTATGTTCTGAGGGTCAGACAATGTGTGTAAGGTATTTATTTTATGTAAATAGTGGTAAGCGTACTCCTAAATATGCAAATTGGGGGCCACCATTACAGAAAACGGTTTAGTACTCAAACGGGTCCATACAAATCCCCCTTATTTTTATTTTTTTGTTCTACTTCCCATGTAAAAATCCTGGGAAAAGTATACATTTGGGTCCCTGATGCTTTATGTTTTCAATCGCTAGTTTAAAGTATTGTTTAAATCAGGGGTCTTCAACAGGGGGTCTGGGATCCCTAGGGGGTCCTCAGAGTTACTAATGGGGGACCGCCAAATCTTTGTGTGGTATGTTTTTTTTTTACCTTAACCACTCGAACCCTAGCATCCCTTTTTCTGAGGAGAACTTTAGCCAAAAATAGCCGATCTACAAGCTCACAACGCCTCGCGGCTACTTTTGGCAAGCAGGTATATGTGGGGGAAAAAAGAGCAGACCAAGTCATCTGAAACACAATTTTATACAATATAGAGGGGGTCCCTGCTTCATCTCTCTCTGAGCTAGGGGGTCCTTGGCCTGAAAACGTTGAAGACCCCTGGTTTAAATCATCATGATATGCGTTTAGTAAAATATGGTCCCATTCATTTTTTAATTAATGATAAAGTAGGGTATGTTTCTAGGGTTTCTACTAGTTCTACAGAGTGAAGACCAGCCCTCGCAGCGGTTTCAGCCAATAGCATTCTTTTCTCTTAGCATTTCAGACCGGATATAGAAAGATGGCAGATTTGAAATGGCTGAAAAACAGGCTTCAAAACGGGTCTGTAGAAACCAATGGCGTCACTTTGTCCATTCTTTTTTTACGGCCTATATGCTCACAACGCATCACATCACAGTACATTGTGAGCTTGTAGATCTGCTACTTGTATAGGCCATTATTGAACAACAAATTTGGACATTAATTGACAAAAAAATAATGAAAGAAAAATGAAAATATTAAATATAGAGATAAAAGGTTTCTCCTCGACGGCAATGTAATGGCTTTGCTGTGTGCTTAGAGCAGAGTGGTTAGAGCATGCACCACATGGGCTCTAGTGCCTGGCATCCAGTCCCTGGTTCAATTCCCAGCCAGCAGGACCATTTGCTGCATGTCACTCCCCTACTCTCTCTCTCTGTGTGTTTACTGTCTCTCTACACCAGTGTTACCAGATGGGAAATGTTGAATTATTGTAACGGAGGCTTAAAATTATCGCATTGGAAAGAAAACTACCGTAGACAGCTAAAAAAGAGAAATAACACATGTAAACAAGTAATTTCACAAAAAAAATGTATTTAGTGTAGGAAACAACCTTGTTTGAGACTCCTACGAGACAAAAACGTATCATATATGCTGCGTGGAAGCAGGCAACTTCCTGGACTTTACACAAATAAAAGCCTAAAAACTACACTGGAAAGACGCGACCAGTGTTTTTAATGCCTCCAAGTACAGATCTAGGGTCAGATTTACTGATTTCCTGACTTAAGGCACGCTCCCACCGCACAACGCACTTTTTTTTTTACCTCTGGGGTGGAATCTGCCAATGCTTTGTCAATGCAAATGCGTGGATTCATGCGCATCTTTTTCCAAGAATCCACGCATTTGCATTGACAAAGCATTGGCAGATCCCGCCCCAGAGGTAAAATAATAGTGCAATGGGGCCGTACCCTTATTTTGAAAAGCCAAATCGGATCACGATTTTTTTTGTGATATGGCGAAATTATCATACATTTGGGCATTTTTTTTATTATTGATCGTACATCGTACAGAGGGTAAAATAATCGTACAAATACGATAATTCGTACATCTGGCAACACTGCTCTACACTAACATATGTGTAAATAATAATGACGATAATAATAATAATAATAATAAAATCATGAACACAGATCTAAATTATCAATTTTCTTATCATAAAATGTTAATGCAAATTATAATAATAATATTATTATTAATATTAATAACAACAACAACAATAAAAATAATAACTGTTTGGTGAATTAACTTGAATAAACATTGATTCAACATCTTCATTAGACCAGTAACATGAAATAGAGATGTAAATAGTTACATTTCATTAGCATGTTGGTATCAAAATGTACTTAAAGTACCAACAGTAGAAAGTATTGTGCTCAATATCCCCATTTCACAAGTTTGAAGTTTTTAAATGTATACAAATCTTTTGAAAATAGCCGATCTACAAGCTCACTATGTGTTGCATTGTGAGCTTGTAGATCGGCTATTTTCAATTGGCCGAAATGTATGTAGGGCTGAAGTTGTTAATGTGTTTTTTGTATTAATAATCACAATCTACAAAGTAACTAGTAACTAAAGTTGTCAAATAATTGTGGTGGAGTAAAAATATATTCCTCTGAGATGCAGTGGAAGTAAAAGTACTGACATTTGGAAATACTCCAGTAAAGTAAAAAATACCTCCAATTTGTACTAAAGTTCAGTACTTGAGTAAGTATACTTAGTTACTTTACACCACTGTATCAAACCTTGAATGACTGTGGCATTGCTAACATTAGCATCTTAGCATCTGGAAGTAAAATGCTACAGTAAATGAACCTTTACTATAAAGCAGTTCATTATTTACATTACCTCTGATTCCACCATGAAAAAGCCTCCATCTGGTTCCAACTGGAATCTAATCTAATCTAATGTAATCTTCTGCTCTGTTGTGTAGTTTAATGACATTAACCTCGTCGTGTTGTTGTTGTTGTCATGCAGCCTGATGGCATCAATACAAAAACATGTTGGCTTTCTGATCCGACTGGAGCGGAAATAACTTTACGTCATCAAGTAGCCGGAAGCAACGACCGGAACCTCCGGTGCCGTGCACCTCCAAAATGATTCCCCTGGTTTAAAACTGGTTTAGTTTGGTATAAACGTTTCATTTATTTTGCTAAAATAATCGTCTGCGGTGGTGTAAAGTAACTAAGTAGTCCCTGATGAGTCTCACTCCTAGATTTTCCTGAAAGTTGGCAGCCCAATGTGTCACATCGCGACGCGTTGTGAGCTGGTAGATCTGCTATTTTCAAACAATTTAGTACTTTAACTTTTGGTACTTTAAGTACACTTTTATACCAATACTTTTGTACTTTTACTCAAGTAAACTTTTTAATTATGGACTATTACTTGTAACGGAGTACTACATTGCAGTATTGATACTTTTACTTAAGTAAAACATTTGAGTACTTTTTTCACCACTTATCGTCCGTTATTGTCCATTTTCTATTCTAACTCGTAGCACGACTAGTGAGACTAAACTAATTGATTCGCATCATGTGGGGAATAAAAACAATGCGACACCAACCGGATTCTTTTTTTTTCTAAACCGGATGACACGGCTAGTTGTCACGTGGTTGCTGTGTGTGGCAGCCAAGGCTCTAAAAAGAAGGTAAGGCCATAGGCCAGCTACGTCATTTATTTTCGTCGGCTGCACAAAGCCAAACTGCAGCCGTGGAATACATTGGCGCAGTTTGAGCTAGTGGAGCTCTATTGTAATGACGTCACGTGCACGAGCATATGCACCCGCACGCATGTGCACATAGAAATACTGTATGCAATGTGTACTTCCATGTACTGTTGTTCTCATGTCTTACTAAATAAAGTACACCAAACATCACACCAGCATAGCCTATGTGATGGAAAACCATTTTTTTTATGTAAATATATTTCTCATGATTTAGTTGCATTGTTAATTTGTTGTTTTCATTTTTGTTTCAATTAATTATTTTCAGATTAGTTTTATGTAAAAGCCCTTTACTCACCCACACAAAAGAAGGATATACTTAAAACAATCAGACAACTTGTCTATACTTGAATGACAGGGATAATAACCTCATTGTGTTGGTGCAACTCTCGAGCTTGGGTCCTCAGCTAAGCGATGGGTTAGAACATCAAGGCTCATAACTGTTTAACCAGTAACTTTGTACGGATTGGGATGATGATTCAATTCATCTGACTGAATCCCCTTAGGCACTCTGCAATGCAGTGCAGAGACCAATCTCACACATTCAATTCACATTGGCTTTTGCACACCTTCATCTTTAGCCACTCTAGGAACCTGTACTTGAGTAAAACATGTTTGTATTTTGACTTTACTGGAGTATTTCTCAGAGGCAAATATTGTACTTTTAATCCACTACAATGATTTGAAAACTTTAGTTACTAGTTTACTTGATTATTATTACAAAACATACATCAACCACTTCAGCCCTATGCATACACTATTCAATGCTCATCGATGCTCATTGGAGCTCATGCTCCAATTCAATGCTCATTCATACACTATTCTATTTCAAATGGAGAATGGGATCAAATATTGCAAGAGAAGAGTTCAGTCATCATCTATGTGCATGACATGGACTGATCCAATTCACACTATTATACCCAACCTACTAGACCAAATAGAAATGATCAAAAATGGATACGAACATTGATAAATTGTGTGACTGCTGAAAAGATTCACCTGTAACACTTTCTCATATGTTTCGGTCCTGTTCTTTAGTTAAGATGCTGCTGGACAACTTTGAAATAATGTCTGAAACTGAAACATTTATTTTGAAGTATAACAAATATACAATTATACATATATTGTATACGTATACACACACAACAAGTCTCTCAAATATAATTGATTGAAATAAAATAATAAATTTATGGTGGGGGTAGACACATTCTAAAATGTTCAGAAAGTTGACAAAAAAGAGGATTTATATGGGTAGGCAGCTGTAATGGGATTTGACCTCATTCTTCTCCACAATGTGGACACACTGGTGTCTCTTCAGGTCACCCATAGTAGCTGACTCACTATAATTGTAGATTTTTTTTTTCTTGATAGTATGTACACGCTGGTGCCTCTTCACATTAAATGACCAACTGAAACTCTTGTCACAATATTTACAATTGAAAAGTTTTTCTCCTGTGTGGACAAGCTGGTGTCTCTTTACACAAAGAATTACGCTAGAGGCCGCTCTTCCCTAACCTATGAATGATCCCTTGACTCTGAGAGAATCATAGAAGCAGAGTTGACGTCATCCCAAAAACAGTCAGTCCATTAACTTCCATGTTGAGATGTAGAAAAACACATCTAGCTCGGACTTATTTTGTGTGTGAAAAAGAACCATTTTCAACAGCCGATTACAATAGAATGGACGATCGCGGTAAAAATGTAATTGTTAGGGTGGATAGACGAGAGCCTCCCTCCCTCCACACAGCCTTTGTTTACATCCATGTCCTCAGGCTCTCAGTGGATCATCAAAATAAGGTAAAAAACGCTGGCAGCAGCAGATGAATTAATTAATTAATACATGGCAGAGAATGTGTTAAAATAATCTGAGTCACTAAAACTCTTGTCACAGTGTTTACCGTGCCTGTGTGGCAACAAGTTACTTACTCTTGTGACAATGTTCACACTGAAATATTTTTCTCTCCTGTGTGGACACGAAGGTGTGTCTTCAGGTTATTTGACTGATTGAAACTCTTGTCACAATGTTTACAGGGGAAAGGTTTTTCTCCTGTGTGGACACGAAGGTGTTTCTTCAGGGTATTTGACCGACTGAAACCCTTGTCACAATGTTTACAGTGGAAAGGTTTTTCTCCTGTGTGGACACGAAGGTGTTTCTTCAGGGTATTTGACCGACTGAAACCCTTGTCACAATGTTTACAGTGGAAAGGTTTTTCTCCTGTGTGGACACGAAGGTGTTTCTTCAGGGTATTTGAGCGACTGAAACTCTTGTCACAATGTTTACAGTGGAAAGGTTTTTCTACTGTGTGGACAAGAAGTTGTGTCTTCAGGGTACCTGACTGATTGAAACTCTTGTCACAATGTTTACAGGGGAAAGGTTTTTCTCCTGTGTGGACACGAAGGTGTGTCTTCAGGTTATTTGACTGATTGAAACTCTCGTCACAATGTTTACAGGGGAAAGGTTTTTCTCCTGTGTGGACACGAAGGTGTGTCTTCAGGTTACATGACAGACTGAAACCTTTGTCACAATGTTTACAGGGGAAAGGTTTTTCTCCTGTGTGGACACGAAGGTGTGTATTCAGGTTATATGACCGACTGAAACTCTTGTCACAATGTTTACAGTGGAAAGGTTTTTCTCCTGTGTGGACACGAAGGTGTTTCTTCAGGGTATTTGACCGACTGAAACCCTTGTCACAATGTTTACAGTGGAAAGGTTTTTCTCCTGTGTGGACACGAAGGTGTTTCTTCAGGGTATTTGACCGACTGAAACCCTTGTCACAATGTTTACAGTGGAAAGGTTTTTCTCCTGTGTGGACACGAAGGTGTCTCTTCAGGGTACCTGACTGATTGAAACTCTTGTCACAATGTTTACAGGGGAAAGGTTTTTCTCCTGTGTGGACACGAAGGTGTGTCTTCAGGTTATTTGACTGATTGAAACTCTTGTCACAATGTTTACAGGGGAAAGGTTTTTCTCCTGTGTGGACACGAAGGTGTGTCTTCAGGTTACATGACAGACTGAAACTTTTGTAACAATGTTTACAGGGGAAAGGCTTTGCTCCAGAGTGGACACGAAGGTGTGTCTTCAGGTCATTTGACCGACTGAAACTGTAGGATCTTGGTTCATCTGTGTCTCTATGCTTCTTGCTGGTGACTGAGTTTGTTATTTGCTCAAAGGCTGCTGAGGTGACCGGTCCATTCCTCACCATTTGGCAGTAGAGGTCGTTGTGGCTTTGTTCAATGTGTTTATGGAGGGCTACCTGAGATGTGAAGGTGTATGGACACTCAAAACAAGAGAGGACCTGACTCTGGGAGGACTGGGAACTCATTTCTGAGAGAGAGAGAGAGAGAGAGAGAGAGAGAGAGAGAGAGAGAGAGAGAGAGAGAGAGAGAGAGAGAGATTCAAAATGGTGAGTACTTGTAAACACTCCATCTATGCAAGAGATTAATTACAATGACATGAAAACGATGGAACAAACATTTATAATCAGATAATGATCTGTTCAACATCAAAATCAGAGCAGAGTAGTCCATTTGAAGGGAAACATTTAACCCTGGTTTCTCTATAGTCTACATGCTAAAGCTTGGATCACACTGCAGGATAATCAGGGTGATTTTGAGTATTTCTCCGTTCGAGGCGGATCGGGAGCGCTTAGCGATGTTGTTCGATGTTTGATGGAGGTGTTCACTGGAGCAAAAGAGGGGAGTGTCATGCTTTTTTACATTTTAGTCTGAGGGAGGGCCAACAATCTTTATATTTGAGTCCAGTCAGGCTTTGAGTCAAAGCTTGTCTTAAGATCATCTCATAATAGCTACTCCAGTTGGCCAGAGTCTCAGCTGGCCAAAGCTGACAAAAGTTGTTTAACCACTGGTCACAAAAACCTCAATAAAAGGATGCCTGTTTATCCCCCCAATTTTTTTCAAGCAACCAGCCTTGTCTGTTTAATAACAGGTGCCAAGATCTTTTTGTTGAATGATAATAAAATAATAATCATTTAAAAAATGAATACAATTGAAAGAATGAAAAAGACTAATTGCACTGTCAGTAGGTAATTCTGAGCCAACACTGAGGTTTGGTCTTTCTATGTGTGGTAATAATACAATTACAATCTCTCTTTATCTCATTATCAACTCATTGGCTGGTTGAAGCAACAGGGACAACTTATTGACTCAGTCAGACAGTGTTTTTACAAGGAAACAGATCACACGCAAAATGTTGCTCAGTTTGAGTGAATTGACCAACAAAAATAAATAAATAATATACATATACATATTATTGTTATTAAACTAGTTGCGTTTCTGGATCGGAAGTTCCAACATGGTGGATTTGGAATTAGCTGAAAAGGGGTCTTCAAATCAGGTCTGTAGAAACCAATGGGTTCCCTTAGTCCAGATTATTTCCAGATTCTGCAATAACCTCAATATAGCACTCCCTCTCGTGTCTATTGCTAATGTATACAGTAAAATTGCAGGGATTCTCTCAAATGAACTAATATTCTATTTGTTTATTTCTACAAGATCTAAGATCTACAAGCTTATGGCGTGGCACCTATAGTGCCGTGCTACAAGCTTGTAGATCTTCTATTTTTTTGTTTTTGAAAACATTGTGAATATCTGTGAACATCTTTGAATGTATATTATTATTATTATTATTTTAAGCAAAATGTTTTAACTCAAATCTTTTCTTCTGGGGATTCTACAAATCTACAGTTTAAAAAAAAAAAAAAAAACATATGTTGCTATATTTATCAGTGGTTATCAAACTTTGTCCATGTCAAGTCCCAAACCAGCTAACTCCATTTTCCGCTTTTGCATTTTTTCCCATAAATCAGTACTATTTAACACCCTTTACGTCTGTGTGTTGATTAAAAAAATATTGAGCCAATGAAAAGTATTAAAAAGCGCTTCTGACAAAACCAGCTAACTCCATTGGATCCTCAAACCAGCTAACTCCACCAAAGGGGGGTGGAGTTAGCTGGTTTTGCTGACTCCAGGCTCCACCCTCTTTTGACCTCCAACCTCATTGTGAGCTTGGAGGTCCATTCAGCTGTTCTTATCAATGATGAACAAAACCTCATAACTCCACTTTTTGTTTTGATTTAGTAATTTCCTGAAAAATGTACATTTTGGAGTTAGCTGGTTTCTGCCCGACAGCAGATATATATGTATTCAAAGATTTGCACACATGTTCACGTTTTCTTTTTTTTTTAAATAGCCAAATAAATCTAAAATGACACAGATGCGCTCCCGGATTGAAAGGGTTAATTACCATTGCTGTTGGCTTGTGACGTCTGTGTCTTTGAAGTGACATCTTCGTTGAGTTTTCTGCCTTTCTTCGGCTCCTTTCTCTTCTTTTTTGAGCGGGACTTTGAGCGGGAGTTCGACCAATCGGAGTCGTTGCCACTGTGGTCTTTTGGTTCCCACGGCGTGTCAGAATGACTAACATTGTCCTCCTCATCACTGCTGCATTGCTGCAGGGCTGCTGGTGGATGGAGAGCCCGGTGAACCATGTTCAGAGGGAGTCTGTGAAGGACCACCACCGCTGGATTCATATGAGCCAGAAGAGATGTGGAAGAAGGTTCATCTGGGTGTTTGTGTGAATCCTGAGCCCTTCTGGTCTGTGGGTGTTGTTGTGCCTTGTTAGATGCCACAAGAGATGAAGATATATCACCTAAGAATAGAAAAGGGTGATAATAGGTTTATTAATTACTTGACATCACTTGGTTTATGTTACCGAAATAAATTATGCCCGTTGGTCATTTTGATCTTTTCTTGACGTGTTTTTGTAAACCCAACATTCTTTCATTGTTTTGTAGCTGAGCTTCTGATTCATTCTAGTGCAGCTATTAGAAAAACGTCCTGAAAACAAGATCGATGACCTCACTTGAACTAAGGCCCTGTTTAGACTGCAGTCAAATACGATTTTTTTCTCAAATACGATCTTTTGGCCCGACTGTTCACACTGCATTTGCAAGTGACCAGATCGGATCTGTCACACATCTGTGTGTTCAGACTGATTTAAACAATGTCAACCAAAAGCCACCCTGTGTCGACATTATGTGCCTTAGTTACCGCGGTACTTACTTACTTACTTATGACATAGGCACTAGTTGATTACGTTCAGGAAATGTGACATAACAGACGAGCGACGACAACAAAAACAATACATGCATGTACTGTATGATAAAAGTGCTAGGAGACATTGCATTTCTCCGTCTGTCCACTGAATGCTGCTCACCATTTCTTCTGGAAACTTATGCTGCACTATTGTTTTGTTTTCATTATGATTACCCATTGCTCTCTCGTGAATTCTCGTGCTCTGTAATGACGTCAGTGGCGCTCAGAGTGACGTTTTGGACAGTTTGATATGTGACTTGGGTGTTTAGAGCTACAAAATGCTCAACTAAGGGATTTATTTCCTTTATGACTCATCATCAAGTTTTTCTTCAGATTACCATTTTGTGTTAACCAATTGATTCAGGTCGTTTTTATTAGAGCTTGTGATGCAAACTAAAATATTTGTCCCCTGTATGTATTAACAGAACATTCACTAGTTAAGGTTTAGTTTAGCCACACCGTACAATTACGTTTAGTTTGTTTTGATGATTTCACGTCAAAGGACAGCTTGTTGCTCAATGATAATATTTGTCCTTCCACATATAGGGCCCTATTTTCGCCGGTGCTTTATCCATTATCCCTAATGTTCTTTACCATTTCAGACTATTTTTAAAAACATTTTAAAGTAGTTCAACTAGCCGATCTACATCGACACGTTGTGAGCTTGTAGATTGGCTATTTGAACTTTTTTTTCTTTTTCTAATAGTAACAAATAGCAAAGAAGTTTAGGGATAATGGGAAAGGCACCGGCAAAAATAGGGCTTTTAGTGTCTTGTGTTGATTTCAGTGTTTAAAGCTGACTGACCTCCACTGGTCTCCTCCCACTCATCACTGTCTTCAGTGACTTCAGAGTCAGATTCAACTTCAACTCTCACTGCAGAACAGAGTGAAGAGACGTCTTCATCATCATCTTCATGTTTCACTGCTAGTAATGTCATCATTGATCCATCAGGTGCCTCTGGTCTTTGAAGTAACTCCTCCTGTTCCTCTTTAATGTGCGGAGGCTCTGGTTCCTCCTTGACCAGACTGGGGCTCCTCTCCTCCTGTTCCTCTTTAATGTGTGGAGGCTCTGGTTCCTCCTTGATTAGACTGGGACTCATCTCCTCCTGTTCCTCTTTAATGTGCGGAGGCTCTGGTTCCTCCTTCACCAGACTGGGGCCCCTCTCCTCCTGTTCCTCTTTAATGTGTGGAGGCTCTGGTTCCTCCTTCACCAGACTGGGGCCGCTCTCCTGTTCAGGGGAAACCTCCGCTTTACACACAACCATGTTGTGCAGGGTGTCTAGGACCAGAAAAATAACATGTAACTTAAATGTTAATCCATTATTTCTGTCTTCCATGTTCCATGTACAAAATGAGGTTATCATCTCTTACATTGACCATCATCTCTAACTAGGAATTATTGAGGCGTTTCTGAAAACTGAAATTCTGAGAAATCAGGCTTCAACGTTTTAGCAAGAAACCTTCTCAGCTCCAAAGCATATTTAGAAAAGGAATTTGAATTCATTTATTTTGTTACTTTACCCAAAAATTCATACTTAGATGCTCGTCAGTTCCGTGCCCCGAAAACAGCCCTCCAAGGCTGTGACATATCAAACTGTCTTTTCCTGACCAGTACAAACTGCATCAGATCACGTTGGTAGAACCGTCATGATCTGCATATTCAAAAATAGCAGATATAAAAGCTTGAGCCGAACTATGAATTTGTAGCTATTTTTTAAAACAAATACAAATGTGTGCAAATCTCTACACACATTGCAGTGGTCAGTTGATCCTGTAGGTTTACACTAACATTCAAAGGATCAGACCCTTCCTCACCCAGGAGTCAGCCCAACTCCTTATCCAGACCTCAGTCATATAAAAACTAGACTACTGTAACTCTGTCCTTACTGGCCTCCCGGCTCGTGCACTTAAGCCTCTCCAAATGATCCAGAATGCAGCAGCACTCTTGGTCTTCAACCAGACAAAAAGTTCACATGCCTCCCCCCTTCTCCACTCCGTCCATTGGCTCCCAGTTACTGCCAAATTCAGATCAATTGCTCCAGCCACGGAGGAGAACCGGGCAGAAGAGATTTTGGGGACGCACGCACGCAGCACGCGCAGAGCTTTGTAGAATTATAGGATGATAACAATTAATCGCCATCTAAAATGTGATACAATCTGTAGTAGTCAGGACAAGCCGGTTTGGTGTGTCCAGGCTTTAGGAGTGTTGTTTTGGGCGCACAAAACTGATGTGCAATTAAGTATAAATCAGGCTTTAGAAATTCCCAATCAGATTTGGCATATCATTGTAATTATAAAAAGTAGAGACTATGAATTGGTTGTTGTGAAACTTGAAGCAGTGATATTGAGTGTTTATACCGTTCATCTTCCATGTGAAGGCATCTGGGCGTTTCTGTTCATCTATCTCCAGCACTTCTGTTCGGGAGGGATTCTCACGGTTCATTGCAGGGTCATGATCATCAAAGCTGAGGTAGAAATTATAGAAACACTTTAGACACCTAAAACCTATATACATAGTTGACTGGGGCCCCGCAGGGTTCTATACTAGGTATTCTAGTACAGTAATTGCCAACATTTTATCTTGGCCCTTCTGACATCAGACAGAAGCTGAGAACCCACCCCATCACTCAGCCCTAACAGTCACCATATTGCTGGCTTTTAGACGGGTGGGATATCTGAAAAATGTCATTGTTAGAGGCATTTTGGGGCAAAAGTGGGGTACCAGGCCAATTTACATAATTCAAGGGTGCTGAACCTGAAAAACATGGTACTCAAGCAACATTTTTAGTTTTTAACCTTCCAATTTGCATAACAAAATGGCTGCTTTTGCACTATTTCTTCAATAACTCTATAACAAAGCAAACAACACTGACAAATAACGTGTATATATCTATGTTCTGAGGGTCAGACAATGTGTGTAAGGTATTTATTTTATGTAATTAGTGGTAAGCGTACTCCTAAATATGCAAATTGGGGGCCACCATTACAGAAAACGGTTTAGTACTCAAACGGGTCCATACAAATCCCCCTTGTTTTTATTTTTTTTGTTCTACTTCCCATGTAAAAATCCTGGGAAAAGTATACATTTGGGTCCCTGATGCTTTATGTTTTCAATCGCTAGTTTAAAGTATTGTTTAAATCAGGGGTCTTCAAAAGGGGGTCCGGGACCCCTACGGGGTCCTCAGAGTTACAAATGGGGGACCGCCAAATCTTTGTGTGATATGTTTTTTTTTTTTACCTTTACCACTCGAACCCTAGCATCCCTTTTTCTGAGGAGAACTTTAGCCAAAAATAGCCGATCTACAAGCTCACAACGCCTCGTGTGAGCTTGTAGATCGGCTATTTTTGGCAAGCAGGTATACGTGGGGGAAAAAAGAGCAGACCAAGTAATCTGAAACCCAATTTTATACAATATAGACGGGTTTCCTGTTTGTAAACATGAGGATGCTGCGCGCGCAAGAGAGGGATTTGCATGCAATTTCTAAAGTGAGCCTATAGAGGGCGGTATTACCCGCAGCAGCTCTGGTCAAATGTCCATTCATAAAAGAAATGGTCTTCACCGGGTTTAATGAAAGTAGATTAAATTATGCAGTTTGTAATATCTTGTTTACTCAATAAAAATGATTTGTCGGAAGTTGGATCTGTTTGTCCTTTATTTGTATATGATAGCAGCATTATGCCTATTATGCCTATAATAGCAGCATTATGCCTATCTAACTCCCGAACACAACATCAGAGTGAACGGCGCTTCCGGGTTCGTTCTACCCCAAGCATGCGCAGATTGCGCATTCTGCTCTGTGATGACGTCGCGCGGAAACCCGTCTATAGAGGGGGTCCCTGCTTCATCTCTCTGAGCTAGGGGGTCCTTGGCCTGAAAACGTTGAAGACCCCTGGTTTAAATCATCATGATATGCGTTTAGTAAATTATGGTCCCATTAATTGTCAAATTAATGATAAAGTAGGGTATGTTTCTAGGGTTTCTACTAGTTCTACAGAGTGAAGACCAGCCCTTGCTGTGGTTTCAGCCAATAGCATTAATTTCTGTTAACATTTCAGACCGGATATAGAAAGATGGCATATTTGAAATGGCTGAAAAACAGGCTTCAAAACGGGTCTGTAGAAACCAATGGCGTCACTTTGTCCATTCTTTTTTACGGCCTATGCTCACAACGCATCACATCACAGTACATTGTGAGCTTGTAGATCTGCTACTTTTATAGAACAACAAATTAGGATATGAATTGACAAAAAATAAAGAAAGAAAAAAGAAAATATTAAAATAGAGATAAAAGGTTTCTCCTCGACGGCAATGTAATGGCTTTGCTTTGTGCTTAGAGTAGAGTGGTTAGAGCATGCACCACATGGGCCAGTCCCTGGTTCAATTCCCAGCCAGCAGGACCATTTGCTGCATGTCACTCCCCTACTCTCTCTGTGTTTACTGTCTCTCTGCACTAACCTATCTGAAATAATAATAATAATAGTAAAATCATGAACACAGATCTGAATTATCAATTTTCTTTTCATGTAATTTTAATGTAAATTATAATCATACTGTCGATAACAACAACAACAATAAAAAATAATAACATATTATTTAATTCATTATTTTAGTTTATAAAGCGTTCAGCTGTTGAGACAAATATTGAAGTGCTTCACGATAAGAGACTATATTAAATAAACATGTAAAGAAAGAAAATAATAATAACAGGGGTGAGAAATCAGAGGGCTACTAGAAAGGTTTAAAAGGCTTGCTGGTAAAAAGCAAGAGTTCTGAGATTAAAATTAAAGGGATCTACAAGCCCACTTGACATGTTGTGAGCTTGTTGTAGATTTGCTGTTTCACTACGACCATCATAGTTGCAGCATATAGGTCTATAACTTACACATATAACATATTTAACTACTATTATACTGTTTGTCTACATCTTCATTAGACCAGTAACATGAAATAGAGATGTAAATAGTTACATTTCATTAGCATGTTGGTATCAAAATGTACTTAAAGTAGCAACAGTAGAAAGTATTGTGCTCAATATCCCCATTTCACAAGTTTTTAAATGTATACAAATCTTTTGAAAATAGCCGATCTACAAGCTCACTATGTGTTGCATTGTGAGCTTGTAGATCGGCTATTTTCAATTGGCCGAAATGTATGTAGGACTGAAGTTGTTAGTGTGTTTTTTGTATTAATAATCACAATCTACAAAGTAACTAGTAACTAAAGTTGTCACATAATTGTGGTGGAGTAAAAATATATATTCCTCTAAGGTGCAGTGGAAGTAAAAGTACTGACATTTGGAAATACTCCAGTAAAGTAAAAAATACCTCAAATTGGTACTAAAGTTCAGTACTTGAGTAAGTATACTTAGTTACTTTACACCACTGTATCAAACCTTGCATGACTGTGGCATTGCTAACATTAGCATCTTAGCATCTGGAAGTAAAATGCTACAGTAAATGAACCTTTACTATAAAGCAGTTCATTATTTACATTACCTCTGATTCCACCATGAAAAAGCCTCCATCTTGTTCCAACTGGAATCTAATGTAATGTAATCTTCTGCTCTGTTGTGTAGTTTAATGACATTAACCTCGTCGTGTTGTTGTTGTTGTTGTTGTTGTTGTTGTTGTTGTTGTTGTTGTGGTCATGCAGCCTCATGGCATCAATACAAAAACGTGTTGGCTTTCTGATCCGACTGGAGTAGTGATGTGTCGGTCATGATCGATCCGTTCATAAGAACTAGTTCTTTGCCGTGAGCGTGAACGAATACGTTCATGACTCGAAACTGTTACGTTCATGATTTCGTTCATACCCCCCTCCCCCTCCCCCTCACACCACACACACGACGGGCGGGCTGTTATTCCTCCCGCGACACACAGACCACATCAGACAGACAGAAAGCTGTGCTGTAGAGTTCTCCAGTATAGACATGCATGTGTATTGCAATTTGAATTGAAAGGTAGTTGTTGTTGTTCCTGGACAAAAGACAGATAGTGTTAGCATGACAGGAATATATTTTTTACTCCAGGAATATATTTTTACTCCACCACAATTATGTGACAACTTTAGTTACTAGTTACTTTGTAATGTAGATTGTGATTATTAATAAAAAAAACACATTAACAACTTCAGCCCTACATACATTTCGGCCAATTGAAAATAGCCGATGTACAAGCTCACAATGCAACACATAGTGAGCTTGTAGATCGGCTATTTTCAAAAGATTTGTATACATTTAAAAACTTGTGAAATGGGGATATTGAGCAGAATACTTTCTACTGTTGGTACTTTAAGTACATTTTGATACCAACATGCTAATGAAATGTAACTATTTACATCTCTATTTCATGTTACTGGTCTAATGAAGATGTTGACAAACAGTATAATAGTAGTTAAATGTGTTATATGTGTAAGTTATAGACCTATATGCTGCAACTATGATGGTCGTAGTGAAACAGCAAAAATAGCTGATCTACAACAAGCTCACAACATGTCAAGTGGGCTTGTAGATCCCTTTAATTTTAATCTCATAACTCTTGCTTTTTACCAGCAAGCCTTTTAAACCTTTCTAGTAGCCCTCTGATTTCTCACCCCTGTTATTATTTTCTTTCTTTATATGTTTATTTAATATAGTCTCTTATCGTGAAGCACTTCAATATTTGTCTCAACAGCTGAACACTTTATAAACTAAAGCAATTAATTAAATAATATGTTATTATTTTGTATTGTTGTTATCGACAGTATGATTATAATTATGATAATTATTATATTATTACCCTTATTATTATTATTTCAGATAGTGCAGAGAGACAGTAAACACAGAGAGAGTAGGGGAGTGACATGCAGCAAATGGTCCTGCTGGCTGGGAATTGAACCAGGGACTGGCCCATGTGGTGCATTTAAGTATCAAAAGAAATAAATATGCATATCCTAGACAAAGGACAGATAGGTCAATTAACACGTTTTAGTTTGAGTTGAAGATGAAAATAGTATGCTACAGCTACTATTCATGAACTTAATAGTAGGCTAAAGACATGGTTGGAAATCGATAGTCATGTGAGTGTACTGACTTGGGCTGCTTTGTATACAATTATTATTGTTATTATAAATAATTATCGACAAATAAAAATAACTTTACGTTATATATTGCAGTAATTTATTACTTCTACACATTATATTTCAAAGAAGATGGTGCAATTAGATGGTGAATGACAGTGCTGTGTTTCTGTGCAGACTGTGCAGTCATGTCAGTGGTATCAGATGCACACAGTTGCATGCAGTTATGTCAGTGGGATCAGATGCACACAGTTGCATGCAGTTATGTCAGTGGGATCAGATGTACACAGTTGCATGCAGTTACCGTTTCGCACGGTTGATGGGGTATGATTTGGGAATCATGACATTTTGCTAAACATAACATTCATGCTAAAATACTATGGTAAAATATATACTGTACATTATAAATAAAAGGCCCTTATATATTTTTATAAGGTATACATAACATTTTATTTATATATATATATATATATATATATACACGCACGCACACACACACACACACACACACACACACACACACACACACACACACACAGCGCACATTGGTTGGATATTAAAAAAGTAGATATACAAGCCTGTGCCGCGCTATGAGCTTGTAGATCTGCTATTTTTGAAAACAAATTAAAATGTGTGCAAATCTCTGCACACATTGCAATCTATAATGATCGCGCAACGCAATTATTATATTTATACACTTTAGTCACTCTAGTAACCTGTACTTGAGTAATGTACCGTTCTTCAGTAAAAAAAAAAGTGTATTTTTACTTTACTGGAGTATTTCCAAATTTGAATACTTTTACTTCTACTCCACTACCCTCAGAGGCAAATATTGTACTTTTACTCCGCTATAATGATTTGAAAACGTTAGTTACTAGTTTACTTTGTAGATTTTGATTATTATTACAAAACATACATCAACCACTTCAGCTCTATGCATACACTATTCAATTCAATGCTCACTGATGCTCATTGGAGCTCAGGCTCCAATTCAATGCTCATTCATACACTACCGACATGGACTGATCCAGTTCACACTATTATACCCAACCTATTAGACCAAATATAAATTAAAACATGGATCCGAACATTGATAAATTGTGTGACTGCTGAAAGGATTCACCTGTAACACTTTCTCATACAGTATGTTTCGGTCCTGTTCTTAAGTTCAGATGTGCTGGACAACTTTAAAATAAGGTCTGAAACTGAAATATTTATTTTGAAGTATAACAAATATGCAATTATACTATATACGTATACACACACAACAAGTCTCTCAAATATAATTGATTGAAATAAAATAATAAATGTATGGTGGGGGGTAAACACATTCTAAAATGTTCAGAAAGTTGACTAAAAAGAGGATTTATATGGGTAGGCAGCTGTAATTAGCCTGGTAAACCCCCCTCCCTCCGGAAATCTCATTTGCATTTGATTTCAGGAAGGAGGTCTGGGATTGCGCAGGGAGTAAAGCTGCCCGAAACGCTGCGTACCGAACCAATCAGCGGCTGCTAGGGGCGGGATCATCCAATCACCTGCCTAGTAGCTTGAAAAAAAGAAAAAACGTCTGTCATCGATTCTGCTTACGGAGTCTCAGATGGAAGTAGGCTGTGAAACAAATGTGTGTCGCAAGCTTCTTCCATTTGACGGTGTCAGGTTAAGCTGTAATGGGATTTGACCTCATTCTTCTCCACAATGTGGACACACTGGTGTCTCTTCAGGTCACCTACAGTAATGACTCACTAACACTCACTGGTAACTGTGGAATGTTTTTTTTTCCTCGACAGCATGCACACGCTGGTGTCTCTTCACGTTAAATGACCGACTGAAACTCTTGTCACACTATTTACAATTGAAATGTTTTTCTCCTGTGTGGACAAGCTGGTGTCTCTTTACACATGCCCTGCCATTGACGGAAATGACGGTCATTTCAAATCCAACAATTGCCAAACAAAATAAAACATTAAAAAAATACATATGCTAGAGGCCGCTCTTCCTTAACCTATGAATGATCCCTTGACTCTGAGAGAATCATAAAAGCAGAGATGACGACATCCCAAAAACAATGAGTCCATCCACTTCCATGTTATGAGATGTAGAAAAACACATCCAGCTCGTATTTCTTATTTTTTGTATGCAAACGAGCCATTTTCAACAGCCGATTACAACAGAATGGACGATCGCGGTAAAAATGTTTTCTTTTAGGGTGGATAGACGAGAGCCTCCCTCCCTCCAGACAGCCTTTGTTTACATCCATGTCCTCATAGTGGCTTCCGTGGCTCTCAGTGGATCGTCAAAATAAGGTAAAAAACGCTGGCAGCAGCGGATTAATTAATTAATTAATACATGGCAGAGAATGTCTGAGTCACTAAAACTCTTGTCACAGTGTTTACTGTGGAAAGGTCTGTTGCCTGTGTGGACATGAAGGTGTGCCTTCAGGGCATTTGACTGATTGAAACTCTTGTCACAATGTTTACATGGGAAAGGTTTTTCTCCTGTGTGGATAAGCTGGTGTCTCTTAAGATGAGCTGAGCTACTAAAACTTTTGTAACAATGTTTACAATGGAATGTTTTTTCTCCTCCTGTGTGGACACGAAGGTGTCTCTTCAGGTTATTTGACTGATTGAAACTCTTGTCACAATGTTTACAGGGGAAAGTTTTTTCTCCAATGTGGATAAGCTGGTGTCTCTTCAGGGTATTTGACAGACTGAAACTCTTGTCACAATGTTTACACGGGAAAGTTTTTTATCCTGTGTGGACACAAAGGTGTATCTTCAGGTTATTTGACCGACTGAAACTTTTGTCACAATGTTTACAGGGGAAAGGTTTTTCTCCTGTGTAGACACGAAGGTGTGTCTTCAGGGTATTTGACCGACTGAAACTCTTGTCACAATGTTTACAGGAGAAAGGTTTTTTCTCCAGTGTGGATACGCTGGTGTCTCTTCAGTAAACATAGGTGTTGGAAACTCGTGTCACAATGTTTACAGGGGAAAGGTTTTTCTCCTGTATGGACACGAAGGTGTGTCTTCAGGGTATTTGACTTATTGAAACTCTTGTCACAAAGTTTACAGGGGAAAGGTTTTTCTCCTGTGTGGACACAAAGGTGTGTCTTCAGGGTAGATGACTGATTGAAACTCTTGTCACAAAGTTTACAGGGGAAGGGTTTTTCTCCTGTGTGGACACGAAGGTGTGTCTTCAGGTTATTTGAATGATTGAAACTCTTGTCACAATGTTTACAAAGGAAAGGTTTTTCTCCTGTGTGGATACGAAGGTGAGTCTTCAGGCCATTTGACTGATTGAAACTCTTGTCACAATGTTTACAGGGGAAAGGTTTTTCTCCTGTGTGGACACGAAGGTGTCTCTTCAGGTTATTTGACTGATTGAAACTCTTGTCACAATGTTTACAGGGGAAAGGTTTTTCTCCTGTGTGGACACGAAGGTGTGTCTTCAGGGTATTTGACCGACTGAAACTCTTGTCACAACGTTTACAGGGGAAACGTTTTTCTCCTGTGTGGACAAGATGGTGTTTCTTAAGATACTCTGAGCTACTAAAAAGTTTGTCACAATGTTTACAGTCGAAAGGTTTTTCTCCAGAGTGGACAAGAAGGTGTGTCTTCAGGTCATTTAACCGACTGAAACTGTAGGATCTTGGTTCATCTGTGTCTTTATTCTTCTTGCTGGTGACTGAGTTTGTTATTTGCTCAAAGGCTGCTGAGGTGACCGGTCCATTCCTCCACATTTGGCAATAGAGGTCGTTGTGGCTTTGTTCTATGTGTTTATGGAGGGCGACCTGAGATGTAAAGGTGTATGGACACTCAGAACAAGAGAGGACCTGACTCTGGGAGGACTGGGAACTCATTTCTGAGAGAGAGAGAGAGAGAGAGAGAGAGAGAGAGAGAGAGAGAGAGAGAGAGAGAGAGAGAGAGAGAGAGAGAGAGAGAGAGAATCAAAATGGTGAGTACTTGCAAACACTCCATCTATGCAACAGATTAATTATAATGACATGACAACTATGGAGCAAACATTTATAATCAGATAATGATCTGTTCAACATCAAGATCAGAGCAGAGTAGTCCATTTGAAGGGAAGCATTTAACCCTGGTTTCTCTATAGTCTACACGCTAAAGCTTGGATCACACAGCAGGATAATCAAGGTGATTTTGAGTCGGGGCATTTCCCCGTTCGAGGCGGATCGGGAGCGCTTAGCGATTTTGTTCGATGTTTTATGGAGGTTTTCACTGGAGCAAAAGAGGGGAGTGTCATGCTTTTTTTACATTTTAGTCTGAGGGAGGGCCAACAATCTTTATATTTGAGTCCAGTCAGGCTTTGAGTCAAAGCTCGTAATAAGATCATCTCATGATAGCTACTCACCTACATTTCATGAATGAGTTTAATATGTGCAATTTGCTGGTCCATTAATTAACAAATCTCACTTATTTTGGTTTTGTCCCTATACAGTATGTAACAGTTAATAACAGTATCCCACTTTGAAACTCGGGTGACAGTTTAGTCCTAAAGTCCACAACTGTGCAGGGTTTATTTTCAGTCAAGGTAACTGTGGACGCTGGGCAGCCAAAGCACAACAATTGCCAACGGTACGTGCAATGGTAAGCAATTAAGTGGGTGCTCAGGTGGGAGAAATACAGCAGAACTGGTACTGTACTATTGAGTACCAACCCAATTCAGCATGTCTCAAAGTCATTCATGAATAGTAATTTCCAAACAGCTTGAATGTTCACAGCCTCCTCTGCACGAACAGACAACTTAAGTGTGTAGACTTCAGTGTGAAACACGAGGAAGTCTGTGTTAAATATGATTTTTGGACACAAAAGTGTCAGATAATATATAATGCTAAATACGTGTAAACCAGAATCCTCAGGCAATGCATAATTGCATATGATAACTTTATTTGTTTTCTGTAGGCTGTACTGTTGTCACTGTGTGATAATAATTAATACATTTTTAATTGGTTCTTTCATTCAATAACCAGATAATTAAATTCAAGGAAATAACCGGTTGGCCAGAGTCCGAGCTGGTCAAAGTTCTTATCAATGATGAACAAAACCACTTTTTGTTTTGATTTAGTCATTTCCTAAAAAATGAACATTTTGGAGTTAGCTGGTTTCTGCCTGACAGCAGATATATATGTATTCAAAGATTTGCACACATTTTCACGATTGTTAAAAAAAAAAAAAAAGAATCACACCCAGTGTGAAGTGAGCGGTGCTATTTAAAAACAACAGTGGTCATCACAGTGATGGAAACTCACTTTTTTTAAAAAGTATTTTTTTTAAGTGAGAGGTGCTATTACAGGTTATTAATTTCATCATGCGTCTCGCTAGCCAATCACAGTACTGAGCAAAGGGTCTGAATACCAATTAGCCAATCACAGTACAGCGAAAGACACATTTTCACGACGGAAAGAAAAACTTTCACCACGGATGGGTCCCAAACCCACTTATTCGAGCGGCTACACCGCTCAAAAATAGCCAAAGAAATCTAAAATGACACAGATGCGCTCCCGGATTGAAAGGGTTAATTACCATTGCTGTTGGCTTGTGACGTCTGTGTCTTTGAAGTGACATCTACGTTGAGTTTTCTGCCTTTCATCGGCTCCTCTCTTTTCTTTTTTGACCGGGACTTCGAGTGGGAGTACGACCAATCGGAGTCTTTGCCACTGTGGTCTTTTGGTTCCCACGGCGTGTCAGAATGACTAACATTGTCCTCCTCATCACTGCTGCATTGCTGCAGGGCTGCTGGTGGATGGAGAGCCCGGTGAACCATGTTCAGAGGGAGTCTGTGAAGGACCACCACCGCTGGATTCATATGAGCCAGAAGAGAAGTGGAAGAAGGTTCATCTGGGTGTTTGTGTGAATCCTGAGCCCTTCTGGTCTGTGGGTGTTGTTGTGCCTTGTTAGATGCCACAAGAGATGAAGATATATCACCTAAGAATAGAAAAGGGTGATAATAGGTTTGTTAATTACTTGATATCACTTGGTTTATGTTACCGAAATAAATTATGCCTGTTGGTCATTTTCATTTTCTTTTATTGACGTGTTTTTGTAAACCCAACATTCTGTCATTGTTTTGTAGCTGAGCTTCTGATTCATTCTAGTGCAGCTGTTGGAAAAACGTCCCGAAAACAAGATCGAGCACCTCACTTCTACTAAGGCCGTGTTTTAGACCGCAGTCAAATCCGATATTTTGGCTCAACTTTTAATTCACTGCTTTTGCAAGTGACCAGATCGGATCTGTCACATAACTGTGTATTCAGACTGAATGATTGATTAAAACAATGTCAACCCAAAGCCGGCCTGTGTCGACATTAGTGCTTTAGTTACCGCGGTACTTACTTACTTACTTATGACCAGACGTTGGGCAAGTTACTTTTAAAAAGTAACTAGTTATAGCTATTAGTTACTGCTCCAAAAACATAATTAGTTACTTTACTAGTTACTAAATTATGTAAGTAACTAGTAACTAGTTACTTTACTTAAAAAAAAAAAAAAAAAAGTATAAAATAAAATAAATATATATATATATTATTTCCAAATGATTTTGATATAGGCTATATATATTTAAGGTTTAGTTTAGCCACACTCTGTACAATTACATTTAGTTTATTTTGATGATTTCCTGTCAAGGGACAGCTTGTTGCTCAATGATAATATTTGTCCTTCCACATATAAGGTCCTATTTTCGCCGGTGCCTTACCCATTATCCCTAAACTTCTTTACCATGTTTGACTATTTTTAAAAACATGTTCAAATAGTTCAACCAGCCGATGTCATCGACACGTTGTGAGCTTGTAGATTGGCTATTTGAACATTTTTTTAAAACATTTTTACAAATAGTAACACATGGCATAGAAGTTTAGGGATAATGGGTAAGGCACCGGCAAAAATAGGGCCTTGATGCGTCTTGTGTTGATTTCAGTGATTTAAAGCTGACTGACCTCCACTGGTCTCCTCCCACTCATCACTGTCTTCAGTGACTTCAGAGTCAGATTCAACTTCAACTCTCACTGCAGAACAGTGTGAAGAGACGTCTTCTTCATCATCTTCATGTTTCACTGCTAGTAATGTCATCATTGGTCCATCAGGTGCCTCTGGTCTTTGAAGTAACTCCTCCTGTTCTTCTTTAATGTGTGGAGGTTCTGGTTCCTCCTTGACCAGACTGAGACTCCGCTCCTCCTGTTCCTCTTTAATGTGTGGAGGCTCTGGTTCCTCCTTGACCAGACTGGGGCTCCTCTCCTCCTGTTCCTCTTTAATGTGTGGAGGCTCTGGTTCCTCCTTCACCAGACTGGGGCCGCTCTCCTGTTCAGGGGAAACCTCCGCTTTACACACATCCATGTGCAGGGTGTCTAGGACCAGAAGAATAACATGATAATGACCATTATGTTTTTCCATGTTCCATGTACAAAATGAGGTATCATTACTTACATTCACCAAACAGTTACTAACTTGGAATTATTGAGGTGTTTCTGAAATTCTGACAAATCAGGCTTCAACATTTTAGTAATAAACCTTCTCAGCTCAAAATGCATATTTGGAAAAGGAATTTGAATTCATTTATTGTGTTACTTTACCCAACATGTGAATAATATTGCAACATCAAATATCGGCCTAATTTAGACTAACGAAGTAATGGCATGAGCTGTGATTATCCCACTTTTGAGGGGAAATACAGACCTATATTTTAGGAGCATATGTAATCAAAACGGTTGCCATTTCAAGCCCCGACTGGGTGGAAAATCTCTGATTTGGGCCCCCCCCCCCCCCAGGGACACTTGGGAACTTCCTGGAAGCACTAGATTCTCTGATCAGCTCCTTTCCGGAGGATGGCTCATTCTACCGTGTGACTTCAACCTAAGTGCTGGTATGCAGAGAAGTTTCTTCCTGTCTCCCTCTCCTCCCACTCATAGAGCTGGTAATGTATGGACCTTATGTTCTCCAGAGTCTGCTCTCCCCTATTACGCCCCTACATATCTCTGATCACCACTTCATGACCTTTTGTCTTTCTCTCTCTCTCCTCTCCCACGTAAACCTATTCACCCTCAGACCGTCACCACTCGACGTAACCTGAGGTCCCTAAACCCCTCCAATCTCTTGTCCTCTATCCTCTCCTCTCCACCCTCCCCGTATTCCTTCCCCTCCCTCTCATCTGACATCGTAACCTCATCCTTTCTCTCCACTATCTCATCTAAGTTTGACCGCCACGGTCCTCTCTCTTCCAGGCCAGTACGTCCATGTCCGCTGTCTCCCTGGTTAACTGAAACCCTCAGAGTGAACACCTCTCAGGGCAGCTGAAAGAAAGTGGTGCAAGACGGAGCGACCAGATGACCTCTCCCACTTTCACTCACTCCTTTCTGCCTTCTCCCTCTCACGTTCCTCTAAGTCTCTTTCTACCATTTTGTGCCGCGCTATGAGCTTGTAGATCGTCTATTTTTGGAAAATTTGAAAATGTGCGCAAATCTTTGAATATATATTTACAGCAAACAATTTTAACTCTAATCTTTGTTTCTGGGGTTCCTGGCACAAAATATATTGAGATAGGGTTCCGCGGCCAAATATATATAATTTAAATCGCTCCTTCATGGCCTCCCGGCCACCCCCACATCTTCAAAGCCTGATCCAACCCTACAACCCCTCCCGCTCTCTCAGATCAGCTAACACAGGGAAGCTGTCTGAACCTTCCCTAAAACACCCTGGACAACGCTCCACACGTCCAAGACTCTTCTCCCTTCTGGCTCCCTAACTGTGGAACGAACTCCCCATTGCAGTTAAAACTGCAGACTCACTTCCAATCTTCTGCCGTAATCTGAAGACTCGACCTCTTCATACTCCACCTCAGCCTGTAGCACTAGACCTAGCCTTGACAAACCAACTTGCAGGCTTATGCAAAGGTTAAAATGTAATTTAGATATCATGTTATGTAGACAGATGCCAGGTTAATTTGTTGACCTGGCATCCTATAGTTTGTATACTGTAGTTTCAATATATATATTATTTATCTTGTTATATTAAACTGTTTGGACTGATGCTGGGTTCTTGGTTTACCTATGATCCTAGATTACTATATCTACGCATTTGATGTATTACCTTGTGTTTACCTTGCTTACTGTATCTGTTTTAAGTGTGTCTGCTAAATGCCTAAATCATAAACTGTCTGTACTGTATGTACAGTATGTTTATGCATGTCCCCTCAAAAGAGATAATCACAGTTCATGCCATTAATTCATTAATGACAATTAATCGCCATCTAAAATGTGATCAATCTGTAGTAGTCAAGAAGACAAGCCAGTTTGGTGTGTCCAGGCTTTGGAGAGATAATTTGCGGCGCACAAAACTGACTTGCAACTAAGTATAAATCAGGCTTTAGAAATTCCCCATCAGATTTGGCACATACTTGTAAATATACAAAGTAGAGACTATGAATTGGTTGTTGTGAAACTTGTTGAAGCAGTGATATTGAGTGTTTATACCGTTCATCTTCCATGTGAAGGCATCTGGAAGTTTCTGTTCATCTATCTCCAGCACTTCTGTTCGGGAGGGATTCTCACGGTTCATTGCAGGGTCATGATCATCAACGCTGAGGTAGAAATGGAACAGTCACACTTAAAATAACGTTAGACACTTAAAACCTATATACTTAGTTGACTGGGATCCTGCAGGGTTCTATACTAGGTATTCTAGAACAGTAATAGAGTACAGAAGTCCTGACGTCACTCGTTCATCCCCTGGGTTGCGGAAGTAATTTGTCTATGGAGAATAACATTGGGTCGTCTTAGAATCGTCTCATAGAGTTGTGGTCCAAAAATAAACAAACTGTCTCTGCGATATTGTCAGGGAGGAGGCTCTGTATCGTTTATGATAGTCAGTCACTCATATTTGATACAGTCGGTTTCTGGCGAAAATTTAACTCATTCGGCGGAAGTAACATTATCGTTTTCTCACCGTCAGTTGATGCTTCATATCCATAAGAGTCATTTCGCCGGCCGGATCATTTGTTTAGGTTTGGAACACTGTTCTTATTTGATGCTATATTAACCCTTTAAGACCGGGAACGCATCTGTGTCATTTTAAGATTCATTTAGCTATTCAAAAATAGCAGATATACATGCTCATAGCGCGGCACCGAGTGTCGCGCTATGAGCTTGTAGATCTGCTATTTTTGGAAAAAGTCATGAAAATGTGTGCAAATCTTTGAATATATATATACATTTTTAACTCAAATCTTTGCTTCTGGGGGTCCCTGGAACAAAATATTTTGAGATGGGGGTCCACGGCCAAATACATATCATTTACGTTTTATAGCAACATACGTTTTTTTTTTAAACTGCTAGGATTTAGAAGACATTTGTAGAATCCCCCGAAGCAAAGATTTGAGTTAAAAATGTTGGCTTAAAGAAAAATATATTCAAAGATTTGTACACATTTTCACGATAAAAAAAAAATTAGCAGATCTACAAGCTCATAGCCCGGCACTCGGTGCCACGCTATGAGCTTGTAGATATGCTATTTTTTAATAGCCAAAGACATCTTAAAATGACACAGATGAATTCCCGGTCTTAAAGGGTTAAAGACGTCTATGGGAATTCAATGGGGGGGGGGGACCGCGTAAATTACGTCAGATATCTTGGCGCCCCCCTTCTGACAGCCACTCTACTGCTGGCTTTGGAAAAACTACAGAGAAGGTGGAACTTACCTGAGGTACGCTGGAGGTTCTGTTCTGATGGAAAAGGATTTGTATTTCTCATCATTGCCCTCAAAGATCTCTTCACATTCTGATGCCTTCAGCAGAATAACTCTAGGGCCTGTAGATTGGCAATAGGAAAGAAAACATAATTATTGAAGGTTCATATTTAATGTTCATTTGTGTTTCCATTTTAACGACAGTACAAGTTCTACTTTGTTGTTATAGTGACTATGAATCTTTCCATTTCCTGGAGTGTTCACATGAGTGGTGACAAAGCAACAGGCTGCAACTCATCTTCAATCCAATCCAATCCACTTTATTTATAGAGCAAATTTAAAACAACATGTTGAACCAAAGTGCTGTAACACTCTATACTAGAATATACAAGAGCAAAAAAAACACACAATAAACAGGACAACATTTGACACAATGCCTGGAGGAAAACAGCAGCTTCTCAATCTGAATGTTAAAACGCCAAGGAGAACAAATGAGTTTTCAAACGTTATTTAAACACAGGCAGGGTTTGAGACGCTCTAACATGAGGTGGAAGCTCGTTCCACAGTGTGGGCGCTATGAAGAAAAATAATCTATCAATGGAAGCCAGCGACATGAAGCCACACTCAACAACAGCCACAATGTTTCAGCACTCCAATGAATCATATATGTTTGTTTCAACGTTTTCATTCCTTCTCTCTCCACACGATTCCTGCTCCACGTGAATGGAAGAATAGCCCTTAAAGGTTCACTATCTGCTCAGTTCAAAGCTTGTTGGATGCCTGACTTTGAGGACATTAGCAAATAAAGACACCATTTTGGGTTTTATTGGGGGTTTTCGAGCCTAAAAGTATGGTAATTGTTTGGGCTGGGCCGAGCTTCGGGTCGGCCCAGTAGGGCCCAGTTAGGGTTGGGCCTTAATTTTCAAGCCCGTTGAGAACTCTAATACCACTCTCTGTATAATATTAGTTAAAGCTGAGATCCATAAGTTTAATGTCCTACCAAGGATTCAAAAGCAGGTCTTTAGCGCTCTACTAACAGGGAAATACTGCTCTTGCTTTGTCAAGACTGACCAGTCATGTTATTTAGTAGATATATGAAATATAATCCAGTGGTCCAGTGGCAGGTAGTTTCCCACCTGGAGGACACAGGGACAAACTTAATGTCACTACAGAGACCCTCTGGACAGACACAGGTAGTTTCCCACCTGGAGGACACAGGGACAAACTTAATATCACTACAGAGACCCTCTGGACAGACACAGGTAGTTTCCCACCTGGAGGACACAGGGACAAACTTAATGTCACTACAGAGACCCTCTGGACAGACACAGGTAGTTTCCCACCTGGAGGACACAGGGACAAACTTAATGTCACTGTCAGGTGGAAACCTTGTACTGAACGTCCATAACTGTTACTTTTCAGGGAACTGGAACAGTTTTCATTGATTCAATATTCATAAAACCCACAGAAAGAATATCACTTTCACAGGTCTTCACAAATGTAAAAAAAAAAAAAAGTATTACTAGATCTACAAGCTCACAACGCATCACATCACAGTGCATTCTGAGCTTGTAAATCTGCTACTTTTGTAGGACATTATTGTACAACAAATTAAAGGTAGGGTAAGTGATATTTTTTCCTTTTTTTGTTTTTCTTGTTAAAAAGGTTAAAGTACTATATTGTGATAGTAATCATTGCTACAGAGTGTTTGTTCGGTCACAGGGGTCTCTCCAGCTCCAAGAGAATATAGTGTATTTTCAGGTAGGTGACAACATTTAAGCCAATCAGGAGAGAGCACTGAAAATGCATTTTCTGTTCAATAAAGAGCTGGAGAGACATGGAGACTCCTGTTACTGAACAAACACTCTATAGCAATGATTACTATCACAATATAGAGCTATTTAACACTGTTACTAAACAAACACTATAGTAATGATTACTATCACAATATAGAGTTATTTAACACGTATTTTAACCAAAGTAAATCACTTTCCCTACCTTTAATTTACAAAAAAAGAAACATAAAAAGTTTAAATATAACGTTGCAGCACAACACATTTGATGAATCACATTGCAGGATGACCTGATAGCAGAGTGGCTAGCACATTGGTTCTCAAAGTGGGGTCCGGGGACCCCCAGGGGTCCTTGAGGGAGTTCTAGGGGTTTCCCGGCTAAATGATGGATAGTTACAGGGGCGTCAATTGGGTATGGCAAGGTAAGGCAGGTGCCATAAAAAAAAACAAGCCCAGCATAGGTGTCCCTTATTTTAATCTGTGGGAGTTGGCAACCCTAACCTTGCACACCTTAGCTTTTGCTGAACTGACGCCACTGGATAGTTAGGAACCAAATGGACCCTTATGGGACTGTAACTCTGAGAGTGTACAAATGGAACCAAATGGACCCTTATGGTACTGTAAATGAGAGTATACAAAAGGAACCAAATGAACCCTTATGGGACTGTAACTCTGAGAGTGTACAAATGGAACCCAATTGAACCCTTATGGGACTGTAACTCTGAGAGTGTACAAATGGAACCAAATGGACCCTTATGGGACTGTAACTCTGAGAGTGTACAAATGGAACCAAATGGACCCTTATGGGACTGTAACTCTGAGAGTGTACAAATGGAACCAAATGGACCCTTATGGGAATGTAACTCTGAGAGTGTACAAATGGAACCAAATGGTTCCATTGTGTACACTCCCAGAGTTAAATTAACATTGATTTTACAATATAAATTGGCGTCCCAGAGATAGAAATGCCATTAAATGGGGGTCCGTAGCCTAAATGCATTCAAACTGGAGGTCCTTGAAATTAAAATGGTTGAGAATCACTGCTAGAGCCGTAAAAAATCTTCTCTTATGGGGGTCCTCGATATGAACACGTTTGAGAATCACTGGTCTAGAGCATATACCACATGGACTCTAATAACTGGAAAAAATACTATACTTGTAGATCAGCTATTTTTCCACAATAGTAAAACATTGGGCTGAAGTTAATCAGATTTAGTAGATTATATGGAAAATAATCACTAAGACCATCATCGATAGTTGAAGCGCCTAGCCTTGGATCAAGGCGGATATCGATCATAATATAAGTCTTGTATCAAGGCTACAGCGAATTAACTTAGATAATAACATTCACTAACACTATCTTCATTTTTCTAGAGTCACGGACCAGTAACATGAAACAGATAAATAGTTACATTTCATTACTGTTGTTACATTTCATCACTGTTGTTACATTTCATCACTGTTGTTACATTTCATTACTGTTGTTACATTTCATTACTGTTGTTATTTTTGTGTTTTGTTAGCTGTACTATTTGTGTATCAAACTTTGAATGACTGTGGCATTGCTAACATTAGCAGTTTAGCATCTGGAAGTACAATGCTACAGTCAATCATACACACATAGCTAATAGAAACCTATAGCATTAGATAAAGACTCGTAGATGTATTTGTATCGATGTTGACATCGATGGTGACACTACGAGAGTCTAAGCTCCACTCCCCAGACTGCCCTGGAATGTCAGCTCCAAAGCCCGTATTTCTCCAAACATGTAGAAATGCTAAATAAAAGGTGCTTTACCCGCTTACCCCAAATGTTACCTAGGTGTCCGAAGTATTTGTGTAATGCATTAGTCCATATGTGTCAACAAACATGTGTTTTAATCCCGTCTGTGGCCGAACGCCATTTTGTCCCTCTCGTTTACTTTTTGTTTACATTGACTGTAATTCCGGCTTTCACCGGATGCGCCCCGTCACTACCGCACATAGGGAACTTGAATTCCGACAGAATCGGCCACAGACGGGATTAAAACACTTCTTTATTGAATAATATGGACTAATACATTACACAAACACTCCGTATACCTAGTTAACATTTGGGAAAAGCGGGTAAACACCTTATATTTTACATTTGTACATGTTTGGAGAAATATGGGCTTTAGAGCTGACATTTCAGGCCAATCTGGGGGGTGGAGCTAGGACTCTCGTTGAGTTAAAATAAAAGTCAAAATCGATCAACTCTACGAGAGTCTTGATCTAAGGCTCTATAAAGCAGTTCATCATTACCTCTGATCCCACCATGAAAAACTCCATCTGGTTCCAACTGGAATGTAATAGGCTTCTGCTCTGTTGTGTAGTTTAATGACATTATTGTAGTTCTGTTGTTGTTGTCACGTGGTTGCTCTGTGCGGCAGACAGGAAGTGGATTCTTCTTCTTTTACTTTCAAGCCGGGTGGCAACCACTGCTTTTGGCTGCATACCGCCACCTACTGACTGAGTCACAACGTTGTGAGCTTGTAGATCGGCTATTTTTCAAATAAATAGCCAAAGTAACTGTCTTCAGCCAAAGGGCTGAAGACAGTTACTTTGTAGAGTTGCATTATCATTAAAAAACACGTATTATTACCCACTTCAGCCCTATATACATTTAGGCTATTTGAAAATAGCCGATCTACATGGTCACAATGTGTCCAATGAGACACATTGTGAGCTTGTAGATCTGCTATTTTCAAAAGATTTCTAGATATTTTATGCATTAGAAAACTTGTGAAATGGGACCGTCTGCATTATGAGTACTTAAAGTACATCTTGATACCAATACTTTTGTACTTTTACTCAAGTCAATTTTGAATTCCGGACTTTTACTAGTACGAGTACTTCTACTTTTCAGTACTGATACTTTTACTTAAAGTAAAACATTTTTGTACCTTTTCGCTCACTGGTACAGAGTAGAAAAAGGTTCCATGGGAGAAGTGAGTTTAACCCCTTGTGGCCTCCTGAAAAATGGATTTTCAGAAAAATTGTATAGAAAAGTTGTAAGAACCAATGATCTAGTGCACTGGTTCTCAAAGTGGGGTCTGGGGACCCTCATGGGTCCTTGGTGGGGTACCAGGGGGTCCCCAGCTAAAAAAGGTTATCATGTCACTCCCTCTAGTCCCAAAAACGACACAGGTTGTTCTGCATACTGGTAGGTTTATTTTAATCTCTTGCTGGCAAACCCAACATAAAACTGTACAAAAACAGCATTAAAACACTTCTTTATTGAAAGATATGGATTATTACATTAAACTACTACCCCGTAGAAGTAGTTAACATTTGGGGCTTTGAGGTAAGCACCTTTATTTTCAATTTGTACACGTTTGGAGTACTTTGCGGGACACAGTGCAGAAAGTCCAGGTCTCCATGGGGCGTGAACCCTACAACTCTCGTAGATTGAAAACGTCAGAATCATAAATACGTCTACGAGAGTTGTATTCTACAGCTAACAATACACAAAAATGACTTGAGAATCAAATTCATGGACAAATGAGCAAACAAAGTAACGAACCTTTCGCCCGTGCCTTCACCTGCATGGGAGGAAGTGCACTAGTGCAACCACTTGGGTGTTCCACTGATACAAGACCATATAAAGAGTTACAGGCAATGAATAAACAGACACTTCCGGTACAAATTTCCCAATAACAATGAAACAAAATAATACTCATGAAACAAACGAGCAAGCAATAAAGAAATAACAATTATATAAAAATAATAATCATGGCAGCAGTTACATATCATACAAGCTCATAGCACGGCACCAAGTGCAGTGCTATGAGCTTGTAGATCTGCTAAATCTGTGAAAAGTCGTGAAAATGTATATATACAGTATATATATATATATATATATATATATATATATATATATATATATATATATATATATATATATATATATATATATATATATATATATATATATATATATAATAGTCTGTTATATTAGTGTAGAAATAATAACTACTAATTTCTACTCTAATATAACAGACTAGAACCATAAAATCCATGTTTGCTTTTAGACAGACTCTGTAATGGCCATATAGTGAATAAATCCTTTATTTGAAGATGTTTGACATCTGGATCACAAATAATAAACTTAAACTGATACATGAGTGTAGTTTGAAATGATCTTAAACAACAAATAACTTTAAATGCACCTTTTACATTGTCTGACAGTCTTTGTCAGTGGAGAGAATAAAAGCTGAACTTTGACACGGACACCTTTAGACAGAGAGAATGTACTTGAACACAAAACATTTGTGGTTTGTGTGTAATGAATAAATATCAATCTATTTTTGAGTTATAATTTCCTCTAACTGAACATCTGAATGCATTCTCACCACACCAGAAAAACAACCCTACTACATTTATCTGAATAACAACAGCTGATTACATGAAATATATTCTCAGTCGCTCTTTTCAGAGCCAGTATCATCACAACACGATGGTGTCCAGTTGCACATTAACTTTCCACTGGGTACAATGACCCGTCCAATGTTGCTTCATCAGGTGGCTTTTTGGGGCATAAAAGGAGGCTGCGAGACACCAATAGTCACTTTGTTTTCAGAATGAAGGGCTGCGGGGCTTTGCTGGTTTTACTGTTCTGTCTGTCTGAGGCCGGGGCTCAGGGCAGTGTTGAACCAGGTGGCCTCTTACAACCTGACCTCTGGACTGAGCTGAAAGAGGTTAGGGACATGGTCCAGAGCCTGGGAGCCACTGTGATAGAACAGAGAGAGAAGCTGAACAACATGAAGGAAGAAGCTAAAGAGCAGAGAGACAAGGTCCATAGCCTGGAAGCTACTGTGATAGAACAAAGAGGGAAGCTGAGTTACACAGAGGCCAGGGTGGCAGCCAGTGAGGAAAAAGCAAAAGAGCAGAGAGACATGGCGGTTGAACAACAGGCTCAGCTGAGGAACATGGAGACCAGGGTGGCAGCCAGCGAGGAAGAAGTCAAGGAGCAGATGATCTTAATGAGAGGTAAGGATGGTCCAATGGAGATTGAAGAAGTTGTAACGGTGCAGGCTTAAATGTTTCATAAAGTCGTTTAACATACATTTCTCTGTGATATTTTTCAGGAATGGCTGCCAAATTGAGTGCGAGTGAGTCCCAGGTTGAAGACCTCCAGCGCAGGCTGAATATCAGCGAGAGCTACGTTAAAGACCACCAGAGCAGACTGGGTGCCACTGAGGTCCAGGTTGCAGACCACCAGACCAGGCTGAATGCCACAGAAGTCCAGGTTGAAGACCTCCAGAGCAGGCTGAATACCAGCGAGAGCTACGTTGAAGACCACCAGACCAGGCTGAATGCCACAGAGGTCCAGGTTGCAGACTTGGAGACAGAAAGTGAAGGTAATTTGAACCTGATGATGTTCAGTGGATGCAGACAGGAACGAGTAGTGTTGAAAAATTACTTAAGAGCGTCATTTTAACCAAATTGTATAATGTGGCTATTCAAAAATAGCAGATCTACAAGCTCATAGCATGTCACTTTGTGCCGCTCTGTGAGCTTGTAGATCTGCTATTTTTGAAAAATCTGTAAAATGCGTGCAAATCCTTGAAAAAAAAATATATTTCTGTTTTTTAAAGCAAAAATGTTTTAGGCACCTCAAATCCTAGTTTCAACATTTCTTTTGTATTAACACGAGAACAATGGCTTTCATTATAGCATGCTAAATGTCCAGGAATAGAAACCTAAAGTTTCTATTAGCTTGGTGTCCCTATAGGCAGGTTTGAACTGGAAAAAGAAAAGTACTGTACTGTACCGTATTATAATGAAGATACTGTAGGTTGAAAATGGGTGAAGTGGTCTTTTAAGTTTTAATCACTTCAGATGAGCTCAGAGAATAGATACTGTGTTGATAATGTAATTTACTGTATTGATCCATATAATCCATATGGGAAAGCAAATGAAACTATGAGTATTTATGAGTGACTTAATGCTAATATTGTGTTGATTTCAGCCCATGTTGCTCAGCTGTCCACCGTAGAGACAAAGCTGACTGCTACTGACAACCAAGTGCAGGAACTGAGGAGTAAGTATATTTACCAGACATTATGTTCTAAAATGAAGACTGAAAATGATGTTCTCCAAATATAATATAATTCACAAACTCATAAGAATACCACTAGATACTAGAATGTTCTATGAAGTACTGTAGCCACTGTTTAGTTTTACTACTTTGTCTTGTTGAAGCTGATGTAAGCTGCTGTACTGCAAGACAGTATATTTGATTGGTGTATTGAACTAATACAATAATATATGCTCTTATTATTATTATAAACAATGTGATAATGTTCTGTGTTGACAGACAAACCAAAGGTGGCCTTTTCTGTTGGTTTGAGTAATTCTGGACAAGTTGGACCATTTAGTTCCACCACCACTCTGGTCTACGAGAAAGTCTTCACTAACATCGGCAACGCATACAATCCAACTACAGGTAGGTTATGATTAATTCATGTTAATTAACTTAATAGAATCAATTAGTTTCCTCAACTTACCTCTATCAGTCAATCAGACATTAAGTACATACAGTAATGTACATACATCTTCAAGGTGTGTTTCCTATTTAAACCAATAGACAGGATGAGATGAGAGAAGTTTAATGGTCATTGGTTTTAATTAACAATGATAATAATGATTTATATCATTAATTAACAATGATAATAATGATTTATATCATTAATGAACAATGATATAAATCAGTGGTTCTCAAACATTTTCATATCAAGGACCTCCAAATTGACCGTGGACCCCCATCTGAAGAGTATTCATCTGAATGGGTCAATTCCAAATGTGTCACAATGTTTTGAAAATAGCAGATCTACAAGCTCACAACATGCCTCATCACAATGTGTTGTGAGCTTGTAGATCTGCTATTTCTAACAGTCTAATAATAAGGTTAAGGTGGTTAAACTGATTTTGATGCTATATGAACACATTTTGATGGGGGACCCCCCGGAACCAGCTTTGAGAACCACTGTTTTAAAAGTGAAAACCACCATCTTGTTTTCCACAATATGGTGGGCTGATTTATTCACACAGTTGTATTATGTGTGTGTGTGTGTATGTGTATGTGTATGTGTATGTGTGTGTGTATGTGTGTGCGTGCGTGCGTGCGTGTGCGTTCGTGCATGCGCGCGCGTGTGCACGCAGGTATCTTTACAGGACCTGTGAAAGGAGTTTATCAGTTCAGATTTACTGCAGGTCACCACTGGTCATCATCTTTGTCTATCCTGATGTATAAAAATGAGCAGATACTCATTTATAACCTTGTACACAAGGTTAGCGGTTGGGAATATATATCTAATGGAATGATCATAGAGCTGGAGGAGGGAGACAGAGTTTCCATGCGTATACCTTATACTTACGTGCTCTATGATAACTCAAACAACCACAACATATTCAGTGGTTCTCTGCTCTATCCTATGTAACACTACTACAGGTACCATTACATTAAAGAGATGAGTGTTTGTTGGCCCCCATAATGTTCTTATGCATTCTGTCAATAAACACAATATTCAAGCATTTATGTTTGTTTTCTTCTATGTTGTACTGATTATCTTTAAGACTATAATACATCTAGAAGACCACTGATGAAGTGTTTTTGTCCATATATGACACATGCTCTATATGAGAAAATAACAACATTCATATTGAATATTCAGTATTGTAAGAAGACATAGTATTCAGTATTGTAAGAAGACATAATATTCAGTATTGTAAGAAGACATAATATTCAGTATTGTAAGAAGACATAATATTCAGTATTGTAAGAAGACATGATATTCAGTAAGTCTTGATTACTGTATGTTTTGTGATTATAATACAAATCTACAAAGTAACTAGTAACTAAAAGTTCTCAAATAATTGTAGTGGAGTAAAAAGTACAATTTTTGCCTCTGAGATGTAGGCCTAATGGAGTAGAAGTAAAAAGTATTGAAAATTGGAAATACTCCTGACAAGTAAAAAATACCTCAACATTTTACTGTACTTGAGTAATAGTATTTAGTTACTTTCCACCACTGATAATGGGTGTGTTAGATTTTAGTTGTTGGCATGCCCTTGGCTCTGGACACATCTATTCAAATCTAACACACTCATTACTCATTTGTTTGGTCTAGCTGTGTTACTTAATAGTGGTGGAAAAAGTACTCAAATGTTTTACTTAAGTAAAAGTATTAATACTGCAATGCAGAAGTACTCTGGTACAAGTAAAAGTTGGGAATTCAAAATTTACTTGAGTAAAAGTACAAAAGCATTGGTATCAAAATGTATTTAAAGTGCCAAAAGTAAAAGTACAATATTTTTCTCTGAGATGTAGTGGAGTAGAAGTAAAGGTACTGACAACTGGAAATACTCCAGTAAAGTAAAAGTAACTCACAACTGTACTTAAGTACAGTCCTTGAGTAATTGTACTTAGTTACTTTACACCACTGCTTAGTAGTCTGCCATGTTTTTAATCTGCTGTAGTTTTTCATCGTGGGGTTTCATGCTCTGAAAGACCCGTCTACGTTTTATCTAGTCACTTCAGTGGAATGTGTTAAATCAGTGGTTCTCAACCAGTGGTCCGGGGACCACCAGTGGTCCTTGAGGAGGTTCCAGGTGGTCCCCAGCTAAATGATGGAGAGTTGGTAACCAAATGGACCCTTATTAGTTAGGTCTTTAACTCTTGAGAGTGTAAAAATGAAACCAAATGGACCCGTAAGGGTCCATTTGGTTTCATTTTACGCTCTCAAGAGTTAAATTATTGTTAAACATCTCTATACTTAATTTACAAGAAGTCACACAATTAGAGAATGTAGAATAATTGTTATTTTGATCAACGTTTTCCTGTTGTGTCTCCTATGGAACCAACATCAATACAGCATGGATGGAATTGTGGATGAAATCTTATCCAACGATAACAACATATTGTAAGTTTTATGTCTGAGAGTCTAAAGCCCCTTACACACCGGGGGCGAATGTTTCATGCGAATAATTTTAAAAACCAATGCAAGCTTCCATGGAGCGAAAAAGCGAAAAAAGCGAAGCGAAAAAAGTGTCTTTTAATTATTCGGAACAAGTCCGAATTTTGCGTATATTCGCATATTCCGCGGTGTGTAATGACCTTAAATCTCATCAAACGGTGGTTTTGTGGCTCAAATGCAGAATAAATAATGGACCTTGATATGAAAAGGGTTGAAAACCACTGTGTTAAATTGTTTCCATATGGTTGTTGTCGGGCAGAAACCACTTATCTCCATACTTTAACTTTGTGTGTGTTTTTTTTTGTAAATGAACGCCCTACTTGATCCTCCCCTACGTCACATAAAGGCATGGCGGCGCGTTTTGAACTTGTAGATCTGCTACTTTTGCTATTTCTCTATTTGGATCCTGAAAAGTAACAGTTGTGGACATAATGAGGGTTTCCCCCCCGACAGAGACCATGTTTAAGTTACATTAGTTTTTATTTATTCATTTTTATTTAACGAGGCAATCAAGTTAAGAGAAGTTTCTAGAGTGATGAGTTTGAATTAAAGACTGAAGCAGCTCTGTTTGTGTGTGTGTGTGTGTGTGTGTGTGTGTGTGTGTGTGTGTGTGTGTGTGTGTGTGTGTGTGTGTGTGTGTGTGTGTGTGACGTTAGCAGGGCCCTGATAGGAGGCATAGCCATTAACATTCCTACTGTAAGAGACAACTACTGTAAGAGACAACATCCCACTACCTGGATGACCTCCCACCAGTATCATATGACCACATTGATGTTTCAGCATTGCTGGGGCGGATGGAACAACTGAATAAAGATATGAGCTGTGTGAAAAAAACGCTTGAAGCTCAAACAGCTGCCTGTGAGGGGCTACGGGAAACGACCATGGCCATTGACGACCGAGTGTCTGTAATCGAGAGGTCCAGTGGACCGACCAGCGTGGACCCTGGGGCAGGGTATGTGAGGCCATGCAAGAGAGCGCGGCCAGCAGCGGAGAACGCCAACCAGGAGGTAACAGTGGCTGGAGGAGGCTCCAGCAGCTCAGTGGGAGTCATGTCCACACCACAGGCACCAAAGTCTCCTCTATGGTCCTGTGTCGTGAAGGCAGGACACCGACGCAACAAAGCAACACCTAAGCAAAAGCCAGCTGCATGTCAACGTGGACTACAGACACTACAGAAACGGGAGAGGAAGAAGGCACCGGGTATTGTTGGAACTGGCCCAGTGAGTTCTGACATACTCGTTGTGAACACGAAGATGGTGAGTGTGTCTGCCACTAAGTTTGCCCCTCAACTGGAAGCTAACATGCTTGCTGTCTATCTGAAAGAGAAACTTGCCCGAGCAGTTACTTGTCGGAAGATTGAGTCGCATCATCAGAGTAGGTTCAGCTCATTTCACATCACTGCAGAATGTAAAGAAGTGGCTGAAATGTACGACCCAGCACTGTGGCCAGTAGGCATATATGTCAGACAATATTATGAGCCAAGACGGCCAGCTACCAGTGGGTCGCTTGTGGGTGGTAGCACTGCTACAAATAATGTGATCGCTCCTGTACAACAAGGGGATCAGTCATCTGTGGATGAAAATGCCCGTAGTACATAAACAATAGGATGCGGGTGGTGTCTTATAACACACGGGGCCTACGTGTGGGGCACAGTGCTGGGGACAAAGCGAGGCGGCTGGTTGTAGATAAACTTTTAGAGGAATGTGACATTCTGTGCTTGCAAGAGACATGGTTACCTAAACAAGACCTGGAAAGGCTGAATTCACTACATGCTAATTTTCATGGAGTAGGAGAGTCTACTACTGATCTCTGTGATAGAATAGCACATGGTAGAATACCAGGTGGGGTGGCGATTCTCTGGAACAGTAAATATGATCCTCTGGTTACAGTGGTAAGACTAGATGTCAACTGGGCCATTGGTATAGAGATCAAGTATGAAAATAGGTCATTTATTATTGTAAATATTTACACACCATATGAATCATATCAAAATGAAGATAATATCGCAATAGAATGGCATTTGTTAATGCATTCATCAAGGATAATGCCACAACCTGTGTGTATGTAGTTGGTGACCTGAATGCTGATATATCTGATGATAAATCTTTGTTTGGAAAATGTTTAAAGCAATTTTGTAATGATAATAATCTTATATTGTCAGGTAAATCTGTCAGGTAACCTGAAAAAAAGCTATACATATATTAGTGAAGCATGGCATACTGTGTCATGGCTAGATCACTGTATATGCACAGCTGATGCACACGCTTCCCTGGACAACATAAATATATGCTATGATCTGGCCACCACAGATCATATTCCGATTATAATGACCCTAAATGTTGAAAATATTCCAGTTCTATCTGTGGATGACAGTAAAACATACACAGGGAGGCTGGATTGGTCTAAACTAAGTGAGCAGGATATTAATCACTATACCTCACTCACAGACAAATCATTAGACTCTCTTATTCTTCCAAGGGAAGCCATGCAGTGCAATGACACTAACTGTAAAAATGTGCATCATGGTAGAGATATATGTTCTACTTATGCTTTTATTATAAATGTTTTAAATGACTCAAGTAAGGGTCTTTACAAGGGTAAGAAAAAAGAGTTTAGTATAAAACCTGGTTGGAATGAACATGTGACTGAGCTACACACTGCTGCTAGAGCTGCTCTTAAAGTATGGTCAGAATCAGGCAGGCCAAGACATGGGTCTGTGTTTGAACAGAAACAGGCCACTAATGGCAAATATAAGTATGCTGTCTGATTCATTAAAAAGAATGAGGACACAATGAGGGCAGACTCACTTGCCAGAAAGCTGCATAACAACAGCTGTTTTGATTTCTGGCAAGAGGTCAAAACCATAAACAGCAGTAAAACTCCATTACCATCTTCCATTGAAGGAGTGTGTGGGTCAGGCAATATTGCTGAATTGTGGCGGCAACACTACTATGAGTTGTTCAACTGTGTTAAGAGTGACTCTTTTGTGGTGGAAAAGGTTGACACCACTGAAAATGTGAAAGTTAGAGCTGAGGAAGTCTACAACACTATAATGAAGCTAGAAAATAACAAAGCTTGTGGTCTGGATCACATCTCAGCTGAACACTTAAAACATGACAGTCTTAAGCTTGCTCCTCTACTTGCTCTATGTATTACTGGATTCCTTAATCATGGTGTATTACCAGATTCAATGTTATCTGTGCTGCTTGTGCCAGTTATCAAGGACAAAGCTGGGAAAATGAATAGCATTGATAATTACAGACCTATTGCTTTAGCTAGCATTCTCTCCAAAGTACTGGAGAAAATCCTGTTGGACAGGTTGGATAGGTATATCCAGACAACCAGTTTGGTTTTAAAAGGAAACATGGTACTGACATGTGTATATTTGCTTTAAAGGACATTATAGCAAAATATAGAAGTCATAATTCCACCATGTTTTTGTGTTTTATTGATGCTTCTAGAGCATTTGACAGATTGAATCACTTCAAATTATTTGACAAAATGTGCCAAAGAGGGGTACCCAAGTACATTATAAGAATACTAGCCTTTTGGTATGCACATCAGACTATGCAAGTGAAGTGGGGCAATACTTTGTCTGAACATTTCTATGTAGGTAATGGTGTTAAGCAAGGGATTTTATCTCCTCTATTGTTTAATTTATACATGGATGATCTGTCTAGGAATCTGAACCTGTGTAATACTGGATGTATCATAGGTGATTCTGTTGTCAACCACCTTATGTATGCGGATGATTTAATCTTCTCCCCGTACAGTGCAGGCTTACAACAGCTTCTGAGGGTTTGTTCCCAGTATGGCATAGAATTTAATATGCCAAGAAGAGTAGCATCATGATTGTGCGAAGTAAAGAGGATAAAAAGGCTGTATTCCCTCATTTTATTCTCAGTAACAACATACCATCTGTGTGCAGTGAGATTAAGTACCTTGGTCACTGCATCTCTGATGATCTCTCAGATGATAAAGACATCCATAGACAACGATGCAAACTGTATGCCCAGGCAAACATACTAATGCGGAAATTTCACAAATGTTCTGTACATGTCAAGGTATCACTTTGTAAAGCTTTCTGTACACCTCTGTATACGGCTCACCTATGGAGTAACTACAAGGCTAGCAGCATGCAAAAACTCAAAGTAGCATACAATGATGCTCTAAGGTTGCTGGTGAGGGTACCAAGATGGCACAGTGCCAGTCAGCTGTTTGTTAATTTGGGGGTACCTACCTGTCAAGCCCTGTTAAGAAACTTAATGTACATATTCATATGTCGTCTTGAAGAGTCTGACAATCATGTTATTAAGATTTTAATTAACCCTATCAAGAGTTCTACTCGGTTCTCTTCCATGATATGGAGACATTGGCGCAACAGCCTCTACAGACTGTGAGCAGCTGTAGATGGACTGTTTTCTTGTTTTATGTGTTTTATGTTTTATTTCTTTGCTTTTATATAGTTTTAGCACTGTGTATGTGTCATATTGTCTTGTTATATGGACCCCGAGTCTGAAATAAGGATTGAATTGAAATATTTCCAATTTTGAATACTTTTACTTCTACATCTCAGAGGCAAATATTGTACTGATTATTATTACAAAACATACATAAACCACTTCAGCCCTATGCATACACTATTCAATTCAATGCTCATTGATGCTCATGGAGCTCATACTCCAATTCAATGCTCATTCTATTCTATTTCAAATGGAGAATGGGATCAAACAATGAGATAGAAAGAGTGCAGTCATCATATATGTGCATGACATGGACTGATCCAATTCACACTATTATACCCAACCTACTAGACCAAATATAAATGATAAAAAAATTGATCCGAACATTGATAAATTGTGTGACTGCTGAAAGGATTCACCTGTAACACTTTCTCATATGTTTCGGTCCTGTTCTTTAGTTAAGATGCTGCTGGACAACTTTGAAATAATGTCTGAAACTGAAACATTTATTTTGAAGTATAGCAAATATACAATTATACATATATTGTATACGTATACAGACACAAGTCTGTTAAATATAACTGATTGAAATAAAATAATACATTCATGGTGGGGGGTAAACACATTCTAAAATGTTCAGAAAGTTGACAAAAAAAAAGAGTATTTATATGGGTAGGCAGCTGTAATGGGATTTGACCTCATTCTGTGGAATGTTTTTTTTTCTCGACAGCATGCACATGCTGGTGTCTCTTCACATTAAATGACCGACTGAAACTCTTGTCACACTATTTACAATTGAAATGTTTTTCTCCTATGTGGACAAGCTGGTGTCTCTTTACACATGCCCTGCCATTGACGGAAAGAACGGTCATTTCAAATCGAACACTTGCCAAAAAAAGAGGAAACATTAAAAAATATATATGCTAGAGGCCGCTCTTCCCTAACCTATGAATGATCCCTTGACTCTGAGAGAATCATAGACGCAGAGATGACGTCATCCCCAAAACAATGAGTCCATCCACTTCCATGTTATGAGATGTAGAGAGATGCCTCCCTCCCTCCACACAGCCTTTGTTTACATCCATGTCCTCATAGTGGCTTCCGTGTATAAGATCTTAGCCACTAAAGCTCTTGTCACAGTGTTTACTGTGGAAAGGTCTGTTGCCTGTGTGGACATGAAGGTGTGCCTACAGGTTACTTAGAACATTGAAACTCTTGTCACAAGGTTCACAATAAAATGTTTTTATGTCCAGTGCGGACACAAAGGAGTGTCTGCAGGTCAAATGACCGACTGAAACTCGTGTCACAATGTTTACATTTAAATGTGTTTTCTCCTGTGTGGACACGAAGGTGTATCTTCAGGTTATTTGACTGATTGAAACTCTTGTCACAATGTTTTCAGGGGAAAGGTTTTTCTCCTGTGTGGACACGAAGGTGTGTCTTCAGGTTACATGACAGACTGAAACTTTTGTTACAATGTTTACAGTGGAAAGGTTTTTCTCCTGTGTGGAAAACCTGGTGTTTCTTAAGATAAGCTGAGCTACTAAAACTTTTGTCACAATTTTGACAGGGGAAAGGTTTTTCTCCTGTGTGGACCCGAAGGTGTGTCTTCAGGCTATCTGACTGATTGAAACTCTTTCCACATTTTTTGCAATGGAAAGGTTTTTCTCCAGTGTGGATAAGCTGGTGTCTCCTCAGGTTACATGACAGACTGAAACTTGAGTCACAGTGTTTACAGGGAAAATGCTTTTCTCCTGAGTGGACAAACTGGTGTCTCCTCAGGTTACATGACAGACTGAAACTTTTGTTACAATGTTTACAGTGGAAAGGTTTTTCTCCTGTGTGGAAAACCTGGTGTTTCTTAAGATAAGCTGAGCTACTGAAACTCTTGTCACAATGTTTACAATGGAAAGGTTTTTCTCCAGGGTGGATACACTGGTGTCTTTTCAGGTGACATGGCTGACTGAAACTTTTTTCACAATGTTTACAGGGGAAAGGTTTTTCTCCTGTGTGGACAAGCTGGTGTTTCTTAAGATGATCTGAGCAACTAAAACCTTCGTCACAATGCTTACAGTGGAAAGGATTTTCTCCTGTGTGGACACGAAGGTGTGTCTTCAGGTTATCTGACTGATTGAAACTCTTGTCACAATGTTTGCAATGGAAAGGTTTTTCTCCAGTGTGGATAAGCTGGTGTCTCCTAAGGTTACATGACAGACTGAAACTCTTGTCACAATGTTTACAGGGGAAAGGTTTTTCTCCTGTGTGGACACGAAGGTGTGTCTTCAGGTTATTTGACTGATTGAAACTTTTGTCACAATGTTTACAGGGGAAAGGTTTTTCTCCTGAGTGGACATGAAGGTGTGTCTTCAGGTTATTTGACTGATTGAAACTTTTGTCACAATGTTTACAGGGGAAAGGTTTTTCTCCTGTGTGGACATGAAGGTGTCTCTTCAGGTCACTTGACAGACTGAAACTTTTGTAACAATGTTTACAGATGTGGCTTTTCTTTCCTGTGTAATTCAGGGTGTCTGTGTGAGTCTTTACTTCTTCTAGTGGAGTTAAAGTCCTGGTAAACTTCTGATAACTGTAGGATCTTGGTTCATCTGTGTCTCTATTCTTCTTGCTGGTGACTGAGTTTGTTATTTGCTCAAAGGCTGCTGAGGTGACCGGTCCATTCCTCCACATTTGGCAGTAGAGGTCGTTGTGGCTTTGTTCGATGTGCTTATGGAGGGCGACCTGAGATGTGAAGGTGTATGGACACTCAGAACAAGAGAGGACCTGACTCTGGGAGGACTGGGAACTTATTTCTGAGAGAGAGAGAGAGAGAGATTCAAAATGGTGAGTACTTGTAAACACTCCATCTATGCAACAGATACATTATAATGACATGAAAACGATGGAGCAAGCATTTATAATCAGATAATGATCTGTTCAACATCAAAATCAGAGCAGAGTAGTCCATTTGAAGGGAAGCATTTAACCCTGGTTTCTCTATAGTCTATACGCTAAAGCTTGGATCACACTGCAGGATAATCAGGGTGATTTTGAGTCAGGGCATTTCTCTGTTCGAGGCGGATCGGGAGCGCTAAGCGATTGTGTTCGATGTTTGATGGAGGTGTTCACTGGAGCAAAAGAGGGGAGTGTCATGCTTTTTTTACATTTTAGTCTGGGGGAGGGCCAACAATTTTTGTATTTATAATAAGATCATCTCATAATAGCTACTCACCTACATTTCATGAATGTGTTTGAATGTGTGCTATTTGCTGGTCCATTAATTAACAAATCCCACTTATTCTGGTTTTGTCCCTATACAGTATGTAACAGTTAATAACTGTATCCCACTTTGAAACTCAGGTGACAGTGTAGTCCTAAAGTCCACAACTGTGCAGGGTTTATTTTCAGTCAAGGTAACTGTGGGCGCTGGGCAGCCAAAGCACAACAATTGCCAACGGTACGTGCAACGGTAAGCAATTACGTGGGTGCTCAGGTGGGAGAAATACAGCAGAACTGATACTGTACTGTTGAGTACCAACCCAATTCAGCATGTCTCAAAGTCATTCATGAATAGTAATTTCCAAACAGCTTGAATGTTCACAGCCTCCTCTGCACGAACAGACAACTTAAGTGTGTAGACTTCAGTGTGAAACACGAGGAAGTCTGTGTTAAATATGATTTTTGGACACAAAAGCGTCAGATAATATGTAATGCTAAATACGTGTAAACTAGAATCCTCAGGCCATGTATAATTGCATATAATAACCATATTTGTTTTCTTTAGGCTGTACTGTTTTTTGTACTACTTTTTTAATTGGTTCTTTCATTCAATAACCAGGTAATGAAATTCAAGGAAATAACCGGTTGGCCGGAATTCGAGCTGGTCAAAGCTGACAAAAGTTGTTTAACCACTGGTCACACAAACCTCAATAATAGGATGCTTTTTTTTTTTTTTTTACATTGTGAATATGTGTGAAAGTCTTTGAATATATTATTATTATTATTATTTAAACAAAATGTTTTAACTCAAATATTTTCTTCTGGGGATTCTACAAATGTCTTCTACAGTTTAAAAAATCACACCCAGTGTGAAGTGGGCGGTGTGTGGTCATCACAACATGACTCACTTTAAAAAAAGGATAAATGACTTTTTTTAAAGCCCATACTGCTATTCATAGGGCTGCACATGTGTCATGTGTTTCGCTAGCCAATCACAGTCCTGAATTTGCAAAGTCAGCCAATCACATTACAGTTAGTTGTGATGACACTAGTTGTGATTGGCTGATATGAAAAAAGTATCGATTTGCATTAACAATGGAAGGGTTAGGGGGTACATACATTTTTTGGTCGGTGTCCAAAACTCACTTATAGGGGGCGGCTACACCGCCCCAAAAATAAATAGAAAAACTTATGATATATTTATCAGTGGTTCTCAAACTTTTTCCATGTTGGGTTGGGTGGTCCATGCCAAGGACCACCCAAAAGTATAGCACTCAGGTCCTAGACCTGGTGAGACGAAGGAGGAGCCCGGCCAGGAGACAACCCACAGAGCCTAGTCCCTCCACGTGCCAGAGCCTCCCCGAGTCCCGGCAGAGTACTTCCGGAGAAGCGGACTGCCCTGTCTTTCCCTATAGGACTGACCGTGGGTGCTACTGGGACATAAGTCGGGGCTTGATCAACCCTGGCTGGGTCACCTGGGCGGGTGTATGTTGTATGTTGCGAGACCCGAAACACCCTATGACCACAGGCTACAACACTGATGATACGTCCCAGTTGCATCCATGTGATGTTTTTCTTTATCTATGTATTTGGCTGCGGACCCCCCATTGCTGTCGGGCAGAAACCAATTTCAAAATCATTTTTTTTCCATAAAGCAGTGCTATTAAACACCCTTTACATCTGTGTTGATTTAAAAAATATTGAACCAATGAAAAGTATTAAAAAGTGCTTCTGACAAAACCAGCTAGCTCCATTGGATCCTCAAACTGTCTGCTAAACCAGCTAACTCCAGCAAAGGGGGTGGAGTTAACTGGTTTTGCTGACTCCTATCAATGAAGAACAAAACCTCCTAACTCCTTTTTGTCAGTTTTATGTCATTTCCTAAAAAAAATACATTTTGGAGTTAGCTGGTTTCTACCCGACAGCAGATATATATGTATTCAAAGATTTGCACAAATTTTCACGATTGTTTTTTTTTTTAAATAGCAAAATAAATCTAAAATGACACAGATGCGCTCCCGGATTGAAAGGGTTAATTACCATTGCTGTTGGCTTGTGACGTCTGTGTCTTTGAAGTGACATCTTCGTTGAGTTTTCTGCCTTTCTTCGGCTCCTTTCTCTTCTTTTTTGAGCGGGACTTTGAGCGGGAGTTCGACCAATCGGAGTCGTTGCCACTGTGGTCTTTTGGTTCCCACGGCGTGTCAGAATGACTAACATTGTCCTCCTCATCACTGCTGCATTGCTGCAGGGCTGCTGGTGGATGGAGAGCCCGGTGAACCATGTTCAGAGGGAGTCTGTGAAGGACCACCACCGCTGGATTCATATGAGCCAGAAGAGAAGTGGAAGAAGGTTCATCTGGGTGTTTGTGTGAATCCTGAGCCCTTCTGGTCTGTGGGTGTTGTTGTGCCTTGTTAGATGCCACAAGAGATGAAGATATATCACCTAAGAATAGAAAAGGGTGATAATAGGTTTATTAATTACTTCTTTTATGGACGTGTTTTTGTAAACCCCACATTCTGTCATTGTTTTGTAGCTTAGCTTCTGATTCATTCTAGTGCAGCTATTGGAAAAATATCGATCACCTCACTTCTTGAACTAAGGCCCTGTTTAGACTGGAGTCAAATCCAGTCAAATTTGATTTATTTCTCAAATCCGATGTTTTGGCTCGACTGTTCACACTGCAGTTACATCTGTCACAGATCTGTGTGTTCAGACTGATTTAAATGAATGATGTTTTGCTACAAAATGCTCAACTAAGGGATTTCTTTCCTTTATGACTCATCAAGTGTTTCTTCAGATTCCCATTTGTTGTTAAGCAACTGATTCAGGTCGTTTTCATTAGAGCTTTTGATGCGAACTTTACAACTAAAATCCCCAGTATGTATTAACATAACATTCACTATTTAAGGTCTAGTTTAGCCAAACTCTGTACAATTATAGTTTGTCTTGATGATTTCATGTCAAGGGACAGCTCAATGATAATGTTTGCCCTTCCACATATAGGGCCCTATTTTCGCCGGTGCCTTACCCATTATCCCTAAACTTCTTTACCATGTTTGACTATTTTTAAAAACATTTTCAAATAGTTCAACCAGCCGATCTACAACGACACGTTGTGAGCTTGTAGATTGGCTATTTGAATTATTTTTTAAAAACATTTTTAAAAATAGTATCGAATGGCATAGAAGTTTAGGGATAATGGGTAAGGCACCGGCGAAAATAGGGCCTTTAGTGTTTTGTGTTGATTTCAGTGTTTAAAGCTGACTGACCTCCACTGGTCTCCTCCCACTCATCACTGTCTTCAGTGACTTCAGAGTCAGATTCAACTTCTCTCACTGCAGAACAGTGTGAAGAGACGTCTTCATCATCATCTTCATGTTTCACTGCTAGTAATGTCATCATTGATCCATCAGGTGTCTCTGGTCTTTGAAGTAACTCCTCCTGTTCCTCTTTAATGTGTGGAGGCTCTGGTTCCTCCTTGACCAGACTGGGGCTCCTCTCCTCCTGTTCCTCTTTAATGTGTGGAGGCTCTGGTTCCTCCTTCACCAGACTGGGGCAGCTCTCCTGTTCAGGGGAAACCTCCGCTTTACACACAACCATGTTGTGCAGGGTGTCTAGGACCAGAAAAATAACATGTAACTTAAATGTTAATCCATTATTTCTGTCTTTCATGTTCCATGTACAAAATGAGGTTATCATCTCTTACATTGACCATCATCTCTAACTAGGAATTATTGAGGCGTTTCTGAAAACTGAAATTCTGAGAAATCAGGCTTCAACGTTTTAGCAAGAAACCTTCTCAGCTCCAAAGCATATTAAAAAAATATTTTGAATTCATTTATTTTGTTACTTTACCCAACATATAATTGTGCTGTATCAAATATTGGCAGTTTCTAAAGCCTAATTCATACTTAGATGCTCGTCAGTTCTGTGCCCCGAAAACAGCCCTCCAAGGCTGTGATATATCAAACTGTCTTTTCCTGACCAGTACAAACTGCATCAGATCACGTTGGTAGAACCGTCATGATCATGACTTTTTAGATAACGATTAATTGTCAAACAAATAATTGTGATAATTAATGGCATGAGCTATGATTATCCCACGCACAAGACGGAGCAACCCCTCTCTCTCTCTCTCTCTCTCTCTCTCTCTCTCTCTCTCTCTCTCTCTCTCATTGCAGTGGTCAGTTGATCCTGTAGGTTTACACTAAGCCCCCCCCCCCACCCCCATATCTTCAAAGATGTAAGTCCCCTCAAAAGTGGGATAATTACAGTTCTATCATTAATTCATTCATCACAATAAATTGAACTAGACCATACCCGGGATATGAGCACCCAAATTGCATGTGGCAACACCGGCGCTTGTTTCACGCGCATGATTTGGCAACCCGGGAGCCAGCGAACACAAAAGCGCTAATACACAGCTGACATTTGTGTAAAGCGAAAAACGGGCTTCGCTGTTCCGTGCACAAGGTAATGGTCAATGGTTATGTGCTCCAGCCATGGAGGAGAACCGGGCAGAAGAGATTTTGGGGACGCATTTTGGCGACGCACGCACGCAGCACGCACAGAGCTTTGTAGAATTATAGGATGATAACAATTAATCGGCATCTAAAATGCGATACAATCTGTAGTCGTCAGGACAAGCCAGTTTGGTGTGTCCAGGATTTGGAGTGATGTTTTGGGCGCACAAAACTGACGTGCAACTAAGTATAAATCAGGCTTTAGAAATTCCCAATCAGATTTGGCATATCATTGTAATTATAAAAAGTAGAGACTATGAATTGGTTGTTGTGAAACTTGTTGAAGCAGTGATATTGAGTGTTTATACCGTTCATCTTCCATGTGAAGGCATCTGGAAGTTTCTGTTCATCCATCTCCAGCACTTCTGTTCGGGAGGGATTCTCACGGTTCATTGCAGGGTCATGATCATCAAAGCTGAGGTAGAAATTATAGAAACACTTTAGACACCTAAAACCTATATACATAGTTGACTGGGGCCCTGCAGGGTTCTATACTAGGTATTCTAGTACAGTAATTGCCAACATTTTATCTTGGCCCTTCTGACATCTGACAGAAGCTGAGAACCCACCCCATCACTCAGCCCTAACAGCCACCCTATTGCTGGATTTTAGACGGGTGGGATATCTGAAAAATGTCATTGTTAGAGGCATTTTGGGGCAAAAGTGGGGTACCAGGCCAATATACATAGTGTAAGGGTGCTGAATCTGAAAAACATGGTACCCAAGCAACATTTTTTAGTTTTTTAACCTTCCAATTTGCTTAACAAAATGGCTGCTTTTGCACTATTTCTTCAATAAATCTATAACAAAGCAAACAACACTGACAAATAACGTGACTATATCTATGTTCTGAGGGTCAGACAATGTGTGTAAGGTATTTATTTTATGTAATTAGTGGTAAGCGTACTCCTAAATATGCAAATTGGGGGCCACCATTACAGAAAACGGTTTAGTACTCAAACGGGTCCATACAAATCCCCCTTATTTGTATTTTTTTGTTCTACTTCCCATGTAAAAATCCTGGGAAAAGTATACATTTGGGTCCCTGATGCTTTATGTTTTCAATCGCTAGTTTAAAGTATTGATTAAATCAGGGGTCTTCAACAGGGGGTCCGGGACCCCTAGGGGGTCCTCAGAGTTACTAATGGGGGACCGCCAAATCTTTGTGTGATATGTTTTTTTTTTTTACCTTAACCACTCGAACCCTAGCATCCCTTTTTCTGAGGAGAACTTTAGCCAAGAATAGCCGATCTACAAGCTCACAACGCCTCGCAGCGCGAGGCGTTGTGAGCTTGTAGATCGGCTATTTTTGGCAAGCAGGTATATGTGGGGGAAAAAAGAGCAGACCAAGTCATCTGAAACACAATTTTATACAATATAGAGGGGTCCCTGCTTCATCTCTCTCTGAGCTAGGGGGTCCTTGGCCTGAAAACGTTGAAGACCCCTGGTTTAAATCATCATGATATGCGTTTAGTAAATTATGGTCCCATTAATTTTTAAATTAATGATAAAGTAGGGTATGTTTCTAGGGTTTCTACTGGTTCTACAGAGTGAAGACCAGCCCTCGCAGCGGTTTCAGCCAATAGCATTATTTTCTCTTAGCATTTCAGACCGGATATAGAAAGATGGCAGATTTGAAATGGCTGAAAAACAGGCTTCAAAACGGGTCTGTAGAAACCAATGGCGTCACTTTGTCCATTATTTTTTTACGGCCTATGCTCACAACGCATCACATCACAGTACATTGTGAGCTTGTAGATCTGCTACTTTTATAGGCCATTATTGAACAACAAATTTGGACATTAATTGACAAAAAATTAATGAAAGAAAAATGAAAATATTAAATATAGAGATAAAAGGTTTCTCCTTGACGGCAATGTAATGGCTTTGCTGTGTGCTTAGAGCAGAGTGGTTAGAGCATGCACCACATGGGCTCTAATGCCTGGCATCCAGTCCCTGGTTCAATTCCCAGCCAGCAGGACCATTTGCTGTATGTCACTCCCCTACGCTCTCTCTCTCTGTGTTTACTGTCTCTCTACACCAGTGTTGCCAGATGGGAAATGTTGAATTATTTTCCCGGAGGCTTAAAATTATCGCATTGGAAAGAAAACTACCGTAGACAGCTAAAAAAGAGAAATAACACGTGTAAACAAGTAATTTCACAAAAAAATGCATATGTAGTGTAAGAAACAACCTTGTTTGTGACTCCTACGAGACAAAAACGTATCATATATGCTGCGTGGAAGCAGGCAACTTCCTGGACTTTACACAAATAAAAGCCTAAAAACTACACTGGAAAGACGCGACCAGTGTTTTTAATGCCTCCAAGTACAGATCTACGGTCAGATTTACTGATTTCCTGACTTAAGGCACGCTCCCACCGCACGTTTTTTTTTAACCTCTGGGGTGGAATCTGCCAATGCTTTGTCAATGCAAATGCGTGGATTCATGCGCATTTTTTCCAAGAATCCACGCATTTGCATTGACAAAGCATTGGCAGATCCCGCCCCAGAGGTAAAATAATAGTGCAATGGGGCCGTACCCTTATTTTGAAAAGCCAAATCGGATCACGATTTTTTTTGTGATATGGCGAAATTATCATACATTTGGGCATTTTTTTTATTATTGATCGTACATCGTACAGAGGGTAAAATAATCGTACAAATACGATAATTCGTACATCTGGCAACACTGCTCTACACTAACCTATGTGTAAATAATAATGACGATAATAATAAAATCAAACACAGATCTGAATTATCAATTTCTTATCATAAAATGTTAATGCAAATTATAATAATAATATTATTATTAATATTAATAACAACAATGATAACGTTATTTAATTAATTATTTGAGTTTATAAAGCGTTCAGCTGTTGAGACAAATATTGAAGTGCTTCACGATAAGAGACTAATATATTAAATAAACATGTAAAGTGAGAAAATAATAATAACAGGGGTGAGAAATCAGAGGGCTACTAGAAAGGTTTAAAAGGCTTGCTGGTTAAAAAGTAAGAGTTCTGAGATTAAATTCAAGGGATCTACAAGCCCACTTGACATGTTGTGAGCTTGTTGTAGATCAGCTACTTTTGTTGTTTCACTACGACCATCATAGTTACAGCATATAGGTCTATAACTTACACATATAACATATTTAACTACTATCCACTGTTTGGTGAATTAACTTAAATAAACATTGATTCAACATCTTCATTAGACCAGTAACCTTTCATTAGCATGTTGGTATCAAAATGTACTTAAAGTACCAACAGTAGAAAGTATTGTGCTCAATATCCCCATTTCACAAGTTTTTAAATGTATACAAATCTTTTGAAAATAGCCAATCTACAAGCTCACTATGTGTTGCATTGTGAGCTTGTAGATCGGCTATTTTCAATTGGCCGAAATGTATGTAGGGCTGAAGTTGTTAATGTGTTTTTTGTATTAATAATCACAATCTACAAAGTAACTAGTAACTAAAGTTGTCAAATAATTGTGGTGGAGTAAAAATATATTGCTCTGAGATGCAGTGGAAGTAAAAGTACTGACATTTGGAAATACTCCAGTAAAGTAAAAAAAAAATACCTCCAATTTGTACTAAAGTTCAGTACTTGAGTAAGTATACTTAAATACTTTACACCACTGTATCAAACCTTGAATGACTTTGGCATTGCTAACATTAGCATCTTAGCATCTGGAAGTAAAATGCTACAGTGAACCTTTACTATAAAGCAGTTCATTATTTACATTACCTCTGATTCCACCATGAAAACGCCTCCGTCTTGTTCCAACTGGAATCTGATCTAATGTAATCTTCTGCTCTGTTGTGTAGTTTAATGACATTAACCTCGTCGTGTTGTTGTTGTTGTCATGCAGCCTGATGGCATCAATACAAAAACATGTTGGCTTTCTGATCCGACTGGAGCGGAAATAACTTTACGTCATCAAGTAGCCGGAAGCAATGATCGGAACCTCCGGTGCCGTGCACCTACAAAATGATTCCCCTGGTTTAAAACCGGTTTAGTTTGGTATACTAGCGCGACTAGAGAGACTAAACCAAAGATTGTTAATTTAGCAAGATACACAATCTCCGGTTTACTTCCCGTTTCTGCGTGACGTAGGTGGACGCTTTTTAAAGAGACAGGAAGCAGCTTGTAGTCTATTGATTCCAACGGAAGAGTGAACGTGAACACTGCTTCTGAACCATTCTTTGGCCGATTCTCAATACCCGAACTTGGGAAGCACGGACTTGCGTCCTTAGAAGTTCAGACTTGCAAGTTCGCCTCGGGAGTATAAACTTGCGAGGACGCGAGGACGGGAGTACGGTAGTTGGAATGCACCGTTCTCGGTGACGTCACCATCTCAGCTCGTCCACAGTGTGGATATGCTCAGAGCAGATGTCCAAGCTAACAACGCAATGCTGAGCGACGCGGCGTTAGCTTGTAGATCTGTTTTTTTTGCACAACAGAATATAACGTACATTTTACAATATAATGATATTATATAAACATAATATATATTAACGTATATCATAATATATATAAATGTTAAAACATCGTTTTTGTTCATTTAATGTATTTAGCCTATATACTCTCAGAAAAAAACGTATAGAAATATGCCATTTGGTATTTATTTATCACAATACTGACCGATTTGTGTAACAACTTAAATGACTTACAGACCCACCAGGGTATAACAGGATAGGTGGGCACAAGGGACATCTGGGCACCTCGATGTAAAATTGTCTATTTTGTCCCAACAATATTTGAAAAATGTTCTAAGGTAAAGTAGCCTATATATGATTACAACATGCTTAAACATTCGACAACCAAGGTCTAATATTTCTATAATTTCAACAAAACCTGTATATCCAGTCATTTGGGAGCATAAATGAGAAGTTGAAGGATAACGTAGTTTAGCTCCAATCGGGGGTTAAGCGGGCGGGGGGGTCGCGCAACAACGGCTGATAAGTCTATTGAGAATGAATGGAGAGAGAGGTGCTCGTCTGTGCGCAATGGAGAGAAGGACGGCCGATGTTTTCTTTTTGCTTGATATTGTTTGATGGTGAACAATCATGATCTGATACACATGAAAGAAGAGTAGACCCTTCACAGCTAATACAGAATTTTTAATTTTAAGAATCGGTTCAGAATTGAATGAGTATGGCTATAGTTAAATGTGAAGCTCTTTCTGTTATATTTATGCATACACGCGTCATGGGCGCCTGTCGGTGGCCAAACCGGTTTTCAAATGGTTCTCATTTACAATTCGACCGATTGCAAATTAGGCTCATTTGAAAACAAATGCGACTTGCTGTGGTTGGCTACAACAGAAGAGGGTGAGGGGCTGCTAATCTTATGTTGATTTTTTGTTTTTTTCCCCTGGCCGATCTTGCCCCTGCACTTTGAGCAGACAGGGCACATAGGGGGCAGGCAGGGTGTTACAAGCGTCGGGTGCAGGCAGGTGACGACACCGGCGAATTGGCCACTACTATGCATGGTTCTCTCCTTTTTCCGCACAAAAGTAAAGGTCAGCCCCCCTTCTCTCAGATGTTTTACATTTTATCGTCCAAGTCATTTTCAACGACGGGTTGAAACAAGCGTTTGAAACGCTTTTTTACTCAGCCTGTGGCCAGTCAACCCCCGTCCGCGTGCGCTGTACTGCTCCAGTAAGATTGTATTGGGAAATCATGGCACAGGCTGACTAAATAAGCTTTTTAAATGCTTGTTTCAACCCGTTGGTAACATTTTCTTGGCCGCTAAAATGTAAAACATCTGGACTACCTTTATTGTTTGGATACGATGTGCGGGAAAAGGTAACTATCATGCATAGTGGCAAATTTTCGCCCGTGTCGTCACTTGCCTGCACGCGACGCTGTGGAACCTCATTTCGGCGCAGCCCTCCGCTGTAGAGGTTTCAAATGGTTAAACGTATTACTATTAGACTTAATTAAGTCTGATAAGGATGTACCGTGCATGTTCACATCATGTAAACTGTACTTTACTTAAGACCATATTTGAAATATTTAATGTTTTAACATTTTGGACAAAATAGCCAGTTTTACATCGAGGTGCCCAGATGTCCATAGTGCCCACCTATCCTGTATCTGTTGGCATACCGAATGCGGGTGAGAAGCCTGCGTTGGCAAGGGTCTGGGAGCACTGGACTAAATAATTACCCGTGTGGAATAAAGTTGATCAGAACGGGAGGCTGGCGAGCGAGGCGACGTGATGTTGTTATATGGCACTTCTCTGGCTTTTTGTAATAATTTGTTTCCCCCTAGGTATTGCTTGTGTATTGAGTGAGTGGTTTAATATAGAATATAAAACTAAACAGAACAAACATATATAACCGAGTAAACATACACACACACACCATTTAGCCTAAGGCTATTAATACATTTGAAAATATAGTGCTGTCATTGTGGATTATATTAGTTAAAAGTAAATAGCCTAAGTAGGCTACACTATAATTAACAATAGCTGCACATCAAAAGAAGTTAAAACTTACATTCACACATACAAAAGTCAAAGTGGCCTAGTCAGACAAAATCGCACACAAATAAGAGTGGACCTCAAATTTTATTTCCAAAATATAAATAACCAGAGTGAAATTGATGGAATGACAAAATAAAAAATACATGAATGATGTACAGGCGTACGACATGAATCAAGCTTGATAAATATTAATAAACACCAGTGGTGGAAAGTAACTAAGTATATTTACTTACTGTATAAGTCCAATTTTGAGGTAGTTTTACTTTACTGGTATATTTCCAATTTTCAGTAGCCTACTCTTACTCCACTATGCCTCAGAGGAAAATGTTGTACCTTTACTCCACTACAGTTATTTGAAAACTTATTTGAAATACTAGTTACTTTGTAGATTTAGATTATTATTACAAAACATACATTAACTTGAGCCATATCTATATTTCGGCCATTAGAAAATAGCCGATCTACAAGCTCACTTGTAGGTCTGCTATTTTCAAAAGATTTCTATACATTTTATACATTAGAAAACTTGTGAAATGGGCCATTCTGCATAAGGATTAATTTCAACTTTTGGTATTTAAGTACATTTTTATACCAATACTTTTGTACTTTTACTCAAGTAAATTTTTAATTCCGGACTTTTGCTTGTAACAGAGTATTTCTACATTGCAGTATTGTTACTTTTACTCAAGTTAAAAATGTGAGTACTTTTTCCACAACACAACTGATAAACAAATGCATATTTCTCTGGATGAAGTCCTCTTGCTTGGTGAAAAGTCTCGTTGACAGCTCAGCGCAGAATGAACTCCCTGGACGATACCTTCAATTGAAGTAAAATAACGTTAATACTACTCGCATAAACACATATCAAACATTAGTCAGAGGCAGTTCTATCTCCCCAAAATTGGCTGAGACTATTATAGTCCAATAAATATATCCACAACTAATTAGATCTCATTTGAACCACTACAAAGACGACCCAGCTGAACCAGCGGACACTTTCAAAAGGACTGGCCGCAAATAAGGCTTCTTACGCGGGGTACAGTGGTCTGACGGGCCGGTCATCTGCGGCCGGGTTAACAGCGGCTAGTCGGCTACACAAACGTCCGAAAGTTCGGTGCACAAATCAACCACATATTTGAAGTTAATTAACAACATTCAAGCCTAAAATAAATCTTAAATTTACATTCTGTGGCAAAACAAAAAAATAATTCGGACATTTCTTACCGCGGTCCGTGTCCGCCATATTGGTCCTGTTTTTCAAGCGCTCCGGTCCTGTGCGGTGTTGCATTCTGGGCAATCTGCTCTGAAAAGTCTTCTGCGAGTCTAGTCTGAAGCATGCTCGGTAAAGGGGGCGGATCAAGTTCCCATCCGGGTATTTGGTCTGGCAAATGCGAACTTAGAATTGGAACAGTACTTGGGCAGCGACTGATGACGTATCACGAGTTCGTGAGGACGGGAGTACAGACAAGTTCGGGTATTGAGAATCGGCCTTTAACTCCATGGTCACTGAACTAATATTGGACCCATTCATCACAAGACACACAATATGTACACGATTTTCATACTAAAATTGCATTTTTTTAGAGACACAAATGAGGGGAAAATCAACTTTGTTATCGACTTTTCTCTATCCCAGCAACACACTCTCGCGAGATTTGGGAAGATATCTCAAGAGTTCATCTGCAGTCTGACGGACGAGACATAGAGGGCTATGTCCCTTATTTTTTTACTCTGGTATGCTGTGTCCCTAGCCTGGCTCCAGCCCGTGAATCGCTAGCCACGGCCATTAAAAAAATATGTTCAGGCGATTCTGGTCTGGTGACGCTCTCATAGGAGGTCTCAGCCTCGGTTGAAAATCTGATCGACAAATCGGGATCGGGATAATCCAGTACGAACCAATCACCAAAGAGTCTTTGAAAAAAAAAAAATTACCATTTTATTTACCATATTGTCTTAATCAGCTTTGTTTGCGTTTCTTTGCCTTTGTTTAAGTGCTAAAAGAGTGACTTTTAGATCATTTTCACTGTACAGGAGAGGAACAGGAGAGGAGCCCCAGTCTGGTCAAGGAGGAACCAGAGCCTGAGCCTCCACACATTAAAGAGGAACAGCACTATCAATTTATAATCAATGGAGCAATTATTTTAGACATCTTTACATCATGGCAAGGTAACTACACAACCCAAACCTCTACCAAAGTGGTCCTGCCCTTTAAAGGAGTAGTTCACCCAAAGCAAGACTTATTTTGGAGACTTTTGTTTTTGTCACATTCCTAAACCAATAATTTGATGACCGGCGGTCGGAGACTCAAAGAGTCTCCTTTGAGGAATGCGATAAAAAATCTCCATGGATTCAATGCTTCATGGGGTGTGTAATTGATAGAAAACAAGTATTTTTTGGGGGGTGAACTACTCCTTTAAAGGGATGATGGTTGAGATTAGAAGTGTGTTTATAACATAAAGCTTAACTTGTAACTTCCTTCATTTGGAATAAGAAAACTCCACGATAACTAAAGGTTTTCTTACAAAGAACACAAACAAAGATGTAATTACATTACTAGTCAGAAACATGACATGCAGCCTACTGGTTCAATTATCATAAACTTCAGACATGTCCTTCATAGGTGCAGATTGATGAGTCCTCCTGCACACCTTCATCTTTAGCCACTCTAGTAACCTGTACTTGAGTAATGTACTGTACTTCAGTAAAAAAAAAAAAGTTATCTATCAAATATAATTGATTGAAATAAAATAATACGTTTATGGTGGGGGTAAACACATTCTAAAATGTTCAGAAAGTTGACAATGAAAGAGGATTTATATGGGTAGGCATTTGTAATGGGATTTGACCTCATTCTTCTCCACTATGTGGACACACTGGTGTCTCTTCAGGTCACCTAGAGTAATGACTCACTAACACTGATTACTGTGGAATGTTTTTTTTCTTGACAGCATGTACACACTGGTGTCTCTTCACATTAAATGACCGACTGAAACTCTTGTCACAATATTTACAATTGAAAGGTTTTTCTCCTGTGTGGATAAGAAGGTGTGTCTTCAGGTTATTTGACTGACAGAAACTCTTGTCACAATGTTTACAGGGGAAAGGTTTTTCTCCTGTGTGGACACGAAGGTGAGTCTTCAAGTTAAATGACAGACTGAAACTTGAGTCACAATGTTTACAGGGGAAAGGCTTTTCTCCTGTGTGGACAAGCTGGTGTTTCTTAAGATAATCTGAGCTACTAAAACTTTTGTCACAATGTTTACAGGGGAATGATTTTCCTCCAGTGTGGACACGAAGGTGTCTCTTCAGGGTATTTGAGTGATTGAAACTCTTATCACAATGTTTACAGTGGAAAGGTTTTTCTCCTGTGTGAACACGAAGGTGTGTCTTCAGGTTATTTGACTGATTGAAACTCTTGTCACAATGTTTACAGGGGAAAGGTTTTTCTCCTGTGTGGACACGAAGGTGTGTCTTCAGGTTACTTGACTGATTGAAACTCTTGTCACAATGTTTACAGGGGAAAGGTTTTTCTCCTGTGTGGACACAAAGGTGTGTCTTCAGTTCATTTAACTGATTGAAACTCTTGTCGCAATGTTTACAGGGGAAAGGTTTTTCTCCTGTGTGGACAAGCTGGTGTTTCTTAAGATAATTTGAGGTACTAAAACCTTTGTCACAATGTTTACAGGGGAAAGGTTTTTCTCCAGAGTGGACAAGAAGGTGTGTCTTCAGGTCATTTGACCGACTGAAACTGTAGGATCTTGGTTCATCTGTGTCTTTATTCTTCTTGCTGGTGACTGAGTTTGTTATTTGCTCAAAGGCTGCTGAGGTGACCGGTCCATTCCTCCACATTTGGCAGTAGAGGTCGTTGTGGCTTTGTTCAATGTGTTTATGGAGGGCGACCTGATATGTGAAGGTGTATGGACACTCAGAACAAGAGAGGACCTGACTCTGGGAGGACTGGGAACTCATTTCTGAGAGAGAGAGAGAGAGAGAGAGAGAGAGAGAGAGAGAGAGAGAGAGAGAGAGAGAGAGAGAGAGAGAGAGAGAGAGAGAGAGAGAGAGAGAGAGAGAGAGAGAGAGAGAGAGAGAGAGAATAGTGAGTACTTGTAAACACTCCATAATCTATGCAACAGATTAATTAAAATGACATGTTAAGATAGAGCAAACATTCACAATCAAATAATGATCTGTTCGACATCAAAATCAGAGCAGAGTAGTCCATTTGAAGGGAAGCATTTAACCCTATCTTCTCTATAGTCTATACGCTAAAGCTTGGATCACACTGCAGGATAATCAGGGTGATTTTGAGTCAGGGCGGGTTGGGAGCGGATGGCGATTTTGTTCGATGTTTGATGGAGGTGTTCACTGGAGCAAAAGAGGAGAGTGTCATGCTTTTTAAAAAATGTTAGTCTGAGTCCAGTCAGGCTTTGAGTCAAGCTCGTAATAAGATCATCTCATAATAGCTACTCACCTACTTTTCATGAATGATGGTCCATTAATTAACTCATTCCCTGGCAATGACATTTTGACGGCTGTTTTTAGTAAGCCCACACCGCAAATGACGTCTTAATAATAATGGCAATAAAATAATAAGATAAATGGATAAAATAGACTATTTGCACTGTCAGTACGTAATTCTGAGCCAACACTGAAGTTTGGTCTTTCTGTGTGTGGTAATAATACAATTACAATCTCTGTTTATCTCATTATCAACTCATTGGCTGGTTGAAGCAACAGGGACAACTTATTGACTCAGTCAGACTGTGTTTTTACAAGGAAACGCAGATCACGCGCAAAAAGTGGCTTAGTTTGAGTGAATTGCCCAACAAAAATAAATAAATATATATGTATATATGTTCTATTATATGTTAAACTAGTTGCGTTTCTGAATCAGAAGGTGGACATGGTGGATTTAAATTCACCAAAAAAGGGTCTTCAAATCGGGTTTGTAGAAACCGATGGGTAACGTCACTGTTCCCTTAGTTCAGATTGTTTTTAGATTCTGCAATAACCTCAATATAGCACTCCCTCTCGTGTCTATTGCAGTGGCGTACCCACTGTAGAGGCAGGGCAGGCGGTCGCCTGCCCAACTAAGATCTCGCCTCCCCTAAAAAAAACAAATAACCTGAAAAGGTGTCAATGCGTGCTTAATGCCCTCAAATTCACATATCCAACGAGCTTTGAACTGAGCAGATTGGACCTTCCACTCCAGAGATAATGGCCGTGAAACTTTCGCCGATTTTCGATTGACTTGAAATTTCTTTTTTGGGGGTAATAGAGGGCGGGGGGGGGGGGGGGGGAATCTCGCCTGCCCTAAATGTAAATCCTGGGGACGCCACTGGTCTATTACTAAGGTATACGGTAAAAACATTAGTTAATAGTTAATTTCTACCTTTTTTGATCTAAGATCTAAGATCTACAAGCTCATAGCCCGGTGTCTAGGGCCGCGCTATGAGCTTTTAGATTTGCTTCTTTTTTTTTTAACATCGTGAAAATGTGATAATCTTATTTTTTTTAAACAAACATTTTTAACTAAAATCTTTGCTACAAATGTCTTCTACGGTTAAAAAAAGAAAGAAAAAAAAACGTATGTTGCTATTATCAGTGGTTCTCAAACTTTTTCCATGTCAAGGACCATCCCAAAATGATATGTATTTGGCCGTGGACCCCCCATCTCCAAATATTTTGTTCCAGGGACCCCCAGAAGCAAACATTTTAGTTAAAAGTGTATATCGTTGCTGTCGGGCAGGAACTAGCTAACTCCATTTTCCATTTTTTTCCATAAATCAGTGCTATTAAACACCCTTTACGTCTGTGTTTATAGAAAACATATTGAACCAATGAAAAGTATTAAAAAGTGCTTCAAACAAAACCAGCTAACTCCATTAGATCCTCAAACTTTCTGCTAAACCAGCAAAGGGGGGTGGAGTTAAAATGACACAGATGCACTCCCGGATTGAAAGGGTTAATTACCATTGCTGTTGGCTTGTGACGTCTGTGTCTTTGAAGTGACATCTTCGTTGAGTTTTCTGCCTTTCTTCGGCTCCTTTCTCTTCTTTTTTGAGCGGGAGTTCGACCAATCGGAGTCTTTGCCACTGTGGTCTTTTGGTTCCCACGGCGTGTCAGAATGACTAACATTGTCCTCCTCATCACTGCTGCATTGCTGCAGGGCTGCTGGTGGATGGAGAGCCCGGTGAACCATGTTCAGAGGGAGTCTGTGAAGGACCACCACCGCTGGATTCATATGAGCCAGGAGAGAAGTGGAAGAAGGTTCATCTGGGTGTTTGTGTGAATCCTGAGCCCTTCTGGTCTGTGGGTGTTGTTGTGCCTTGTTAGATGCCACAAGAGATGAAGATATATCACCTAAGAATAGAAAAGGGTGATAATAGGTTTGTTAATTACTTGATATCACTTGGTTTATGTTACCGAAATAAATTATGCCTGTTGGTCATTTTCATTTTCTTTTATTGACGTGTTTTTGTAAACCCAACATTCTGTCATTGTTTTGTAGCTGAGCTTCTGATTCATTCTAGTGCAGCTATTGGAAAAACGTCCCGAAAACAAGATCGAGCACCTCACTTCTACTAAGGCCGTGTTTTAGACCGCAGTCAAATCCGATATTTTGGCTCAACTGTTAATTCACTGCTTTTGCAAGTGACCAGATCGGATCTGTCACATATCTGTGTATTCAGACTGAATGATTGATTTAAACAATGTCAACCCAAAGCCGGCCTGTGTCGACATTATGTGCTTTAGTTACCGCGGTACTTACTTACTTATGACCAGACGTTGGGCAAGTTACTTTTAAAAAGTAACTAGTTATAGCTATTAGTTACTGCTCCAAAAACATAATTAGTTACTTTACTAGTTACTAAATTATGTAAGTAACTAGTAACTAGTTACTTTACTTTACTTAAAAAAAAAAAAAAGTATAAAATAAAATAAATATATATATATATATTATTTCCAAATGATTTTGATATAGGCTATATATATTTAAGGTTTAGTTTAGCCACACTCTGTACAATTACATTTAGTTTATTTTGATGATTTCCTGTCAAGGGACAGCTTGTTGCTCAATGATAATATTTGTCCTTCCACATATAAGGTCCTATTTTCGCCGGTGCCTTACCCATTATCCCTAAACTTCTTTACCATGTTTGACTATTTTTAAAAACATGTTCAAATAGTTCAACCAGCCGATGTCATCGACACATTGTGAGCTTGTAGATTGGCTATTTGAAAAAAAAATGTAAAACATTTTTACAAATAGTAACACATGGCATAGAAGTTTAGGGATAATGGGTAAGGCAAAAATAGGGCCTTGATGCGTCTTGTGTTGATTTGAGTGTTTAAAGCTGACTGACCTCCACTGGTCTCCTCCCACTCATCACTGTCTTCAGTGACTTCAGAGTCAGATTCAACTTCAACTCTCACTGCAGAACAGTGTGAAGAGACGTCTTCTTCATCATCTTCATGTTTCACTGCTAGTAATGTCATCATTGGTCCATCAGGTGCCTCTGGTCTTTGAAGTAACTCCTCCTGTTCCTCTTTAATGTGTGGAGGCTCTGGTTCCTCCTTGACCAGACTGGGACTCATCTCCTCCTGTTCCTCTTTAATGTGCGGAGGCTCTGGTTCCTCCTTGATCAGACTGGGGCCGCTCTCCTCCTGTTCCTCTTTAATGTTTGGAGGTTCTGGTTCCTCCTTGACCAGACTGAGACTCCTCTCCTCCTGTTCCTCTTTAATGTGTGGAGGTTCTGGTTCCTCCTTCACCAGACTGGGGCCGCTCTCCTGTTCAGGGGAAACCTCCGCTTTACACACATCCATGTGCAGGGTGTCTAGGACCAGAAGAATAACATGATAATGACCATTATGTTTTTCCATGTTCCATGTACAAAATGAGGTATCATTACTTACATTCACCAAACAGTTACTAACTTGGAATTATTGAGGTGTTTCTGAAATTCTGACAAATCAGGCTTCAACATTTTAGTAATAAACCTTCTCAGCTCAAAATGCATATTTGGAAAAGGAATTTGAATTCATTTATTGTGTTACTTTACCCAACATGTGAATAATATTGCAACATCAAATATCGGTTGTTTCTAAAGCCTAATTTATACTAATGAATTAATGGCATGAGCTGTGATTATCCCACTTTTGAGGGGAAATACAGACCTATATTTTAGGAGCATATGTAACCAAAACGGTTGCCATTTCAAGCCCCGACTGGGTGGAAAATCTCTGATTTGGGCAAAGCTGACAATCAGGGTTTGTCTCCCTCATCTGTATCTTTCCACATGTGAATCCCATGCTATTTCAATAACAAAACCTATCCCTCTCACCATCATTGTGGTCTATCCCCCCCCCCCCCCCCCCCAGGGACACTTGGGAACTTCCTGGAAGCACTAGATTCTCTGATCAGGTCCTTTCCGGAGGATGGCTCATTCTACCGTGTGACTTCAACAATGCTGCTATGCAGAGAAGTTTCTTCCTGTCTCCCTCTCCTCCCACTCATAGAGCTGGTAATGTATGGACCTTATGTTCTCCAGAGTCTGCTCTCCCTTCTAACCTCTCTGTTACGCCCCTACATATCTCTGATCACCACTTCATGACCTTTTGTCTTTCTCTCTCTCTCCTCTCCCACCTAAACCTATTCACCCTCAGACCGTCACCACTCGACGTAACCTGAGGTCCCTAAACCCCTCCAATCTCTTGTCCTCTATCCTCTCCTCTCCACCCTCCCCGTATTCCTTCCCCTCCCTCTCATCTGACATCGTAACCTCATCCTTTCTCTCCACTATCTCATCTAAGTTTGACCGCCACGGTCCTCTCTCTTCCAGGCCAGTACGTCCATGTCCGCTGTCTCCCTGGTTATCTGAAACCCTCAGAGTGAACACCTCTCAGGGCAGCTGAAAGAAAGTGGTGCAAGACAGAGCAACCAGATGACCTCTCCCACTTTCACTCACTCCTTTCTGCCTTCTCCCTCTCACATTCCTCTAAGTCTCTTTCTACCATTTTGTGCCGCGCTATGAGCTTGTAGATCGGCTATTTTTGGAAAATTTGAAAATGTGCGCAAATCTTTGAATATATATTTACAGCAAACAATTTTAACTCTAATCTTTGTTTCTGGGGTCCCTGGCACAAAATATATTGAGATAGGGTTCCGCGGCCAAATATATATAATTTAAATCGCTCTTTCATGGCCTCCCGGCTTGTGCACTTAAAGGGCAAGACCACTTTGGTAGAGGTTTGGGTTGTGTAGTTACCTTCCCATGATGTAACTCCAAAGATGGGCAAGAAATCAAAAATAATTGCTCCATTGATTAGAAATTGATAATTCAAAATATGCTCCTCATTGACTTACATTGTACACTGAAACAGCTCTCAAAGTCACTCTTTTAGCACAAAAACGAACGCAAACAAAGTTGATTCAGACAATATAGAGCATCACCAAACCCAGTACTGTTTTTTTTTTAAATAAAAATGTCAACTTCCTGTTGATTTTGCCATTTTTAATAAGTAGAAAACCCGGACTGGATCCGCGGATCCGGATCCAGATCTTCAAATAGTAAAATCAACAGGAAGTTGACATTTTTATTAAAAAAACAAACAGTACTGGGTTTGGTGATTCTCTATATTGTCTGAATCAGCTATGTTTGGGTTCATTTACGTGCTAAAATAGTGACTTTGAGAGATGTTTTACCGCACAATGTAAGTCAATGAGGAGCATATTTTGAATTATCAATTTCTAATCAATGGAGCAATTATTTTTGATTTCTTGCCCACCTTTGGAGTTACATCATGGCAAGGTAACTACACAACCCAAACCTCTACCAAAGTGGTCTTACCCTTTAAGCCCCTCCAAATGATCCAGAATGATCTTCAACCAGCCAAAATTGTCTCATTCAACCAAAGGTATGGAACCCCTACATCTTCAAAGCCTGATCCAACCCTACAACCCCTCCCGCTCTCTCAGATCAGCTAACACAGGGAAGCTGTCTGAACCTTCCCTAAAACACCCTGGACAACGCTCCACACGTCCAAGACTCTTCTCCCTTCTGGCTCCACAACTGTGGAACGAACTCCCCATTTCAGTTAGAACTGCAGACTCACTTCCAATCTTCTGCCGTAATCTGAAGACTCTCCTCTTCAGACTCCACCTCAGCCTGTAGCACTAGACCTAGCCTTGACAAACCAACTTGCAGGCTTATGCAAAGGTTAAAATGTAATTTAGATATCATGTTATGTAGACAGATGCCAGGTTAATTTGTTGACCTGGCATCCTATAGTTTGTATACTGTAGTTTCAATATATATATATTATTTATCTTTTTATATTAAACTGTTTGGACTGATGCTGGGTTCTTGGTTTACCTATGATCCTAGATTACTATGTCTACGCATTTGATGTATTACCTTGTGTTTACCTTGCTTACTGTATCTGTTTTAAGTGTGTCTGCTAAATGCCTAAATCATAAACTGTCTGTACTGTATGTACAGTATGTTTATGCATGTCTCCTCAAAAGAGATAATCACAGTTCATGCCATTAATTCATTAATGACAATTAATCGCCATCTAAAATGTGATCAATCTGTAGTAGTCAAGAGGACAAGCCAGTTTGGTGTGTCCAGGCTTTGGAGAGATAATTTGCGGCGCACAAAACTGACTTGCAACTAAGTATAAATCAGGCTTTAGAAATTCCCCATCAGATTTGGCACATACTTGTAATTATACAAAGTAGAGACTATGAATTGGTTGTTGTGAAACTTGTTGAAGCAGTGATATTGAGTGTTTATACCGTTCATCTTCCATGTGAAGGCATCTGGAAGTTTCTGTTCATCTATCTCCAGCACTTCTGTTCGGGAGGGATTCTCACGGTTCATTGCAGGGTCATGATCATCAACGCTGAGGTAGAAATGGAACAGTCACACTTAAAATAACGTTAGACACTTAAAACCTATATACTTAGTTGACTGGGATCCTGCAGGGTTCTATACTAGGTATTCTAGAACAGTAATAGAGTACAGAAGTCCTGACGTCACTCGTTCATCCCCTGGGTTGCGGAAGTAATTTGTCTATGGAGAATAACATTGGGTCGTCTTAGAATCGTCTCATAGAGTTGTGGTCCAAAAATAAACAAACTGTCTCTGCGATATTGTCAGGGAGGAGGCTCTGTATCGTTTATGATAGTCAGTCACTCATATTTGATACAGTCGGTTTCTGACGAAAATTTAACTCATTCGGCGGAAGTAACATTATCGTTTTCTCACCGTCAGTTGATGCTTCATATCCATAAGAGTCATTTCGCCGGCCGGATCATTTGTTTAGGTTTGGAACACTGTTCTTATTTGATGCTATATTAACCCTTTAAGACCGGGAACGCATCTGTGTCATTTTAAGATTTATTTGGCTATTCAAAAATAGCAGATATACATGCTCATAGCGCGGCACCGAGTGTCGTGCTATGAGCTTGTAGATCTGCTATTTTTGGAAAAAGTCATGAAAATGTGTGCAAATCTTTGAATATATATATACATTTTTAACTCAAATCTTTGCTTCTGGGGGTCCCTGGAACAAAATATTTTGAGATGGGGGTCCACGGCCAAATACATATCATTTACGTTTTATAGCAACATACGTTTTTTTTTTAAACTGCTAGGATTTAGAAGACATTTGTAGAATCCCCCGAAGCAAAGATTTGAGTTAAAAATGTTGGCTTAAAGAAAAATATATATTCAAAGATTTGCACACATTTTCACGATAAAAAAAAAATAGCAGATCTACAAGCTCATAGCCCGGCACTCGGTGCCACGCTATGAGCTTGTAGATATGCTATTTTTTAATAGCCAAAGACATCTTAAAATGACACAGATGAATTCCCGGTCTTAAAGGGTTAAAGACGTCTAAATTACGTCAGATATCTTGGCGCCCCCCTTCTGACAGCCACTCTACTGCTGGCTTTGGAAAAACTACAGAGAAGGTAGAACTTACCTGAGGTACGCTGGAGGTTCTGTTCTGATGGAAAAGGATTTGTATTTCTCATCATTGCCCTCAAAGATCTCTTCACATTCTGATGCCTTCAGCAGAATAACTCTAGGGCCTGTAGATTGGCAATAGGAAAGAAAACATAATTATTGAAGGTTCATATTTAATGTTCATTTGTGTTTCCATTTTAACGACAGTACAAGTTCTACTTTGTTGTTATAGTGACTATGAATCTTTCCATTTCCTGGAGTGTTCACATGAGTGGTGACAAAGCAACAGGCTGCAACTCATCAATCCAATCCAATCCACTTTATTTATAGAGCAAATTTAAAACAACATGTTGAACCAAAGTGCTGTAACACTCTATACTAGAATATACAAGAGCAAAAAAAACACACAATAAACAGGACAACATTTGACACAATGCCTGGAGGAAAACAGCAGCTTCTCAATCTGAATGTTCAAATGCCAAGGAGAACAAATGAGTTTTCAAACGTGATTTAAACACAGGCAGGGTTTGAGACGCTCTAACATGAGGTGGAAGCTCGTTCCACAGTGTGGGCGCTATGAAGGAAAATAATCTATCAATGGAAGCCAGCGACATGAAGCCACACTCAACAACAGCCGCAATGTTTCAGCGCTCCAATGAATCATATATGTTTGTTTCAACGTTTTCACTCCTTCTCTCTCCACACGATTCCTGCTCCACGTGAATGGAAGAATAGCCCTTAAAGGTTCACTATCTGCTCAGTTCAAAGCTTGTTGGATGCCTGACTTTGAGGACATTAGCAAATAAAGACACCATTTTGGGTTTTATTGGGGGTTTTCGAGCCTAAAAGTATGGTAATTGTTTGGGCTGGGCCGAGCTTCGGGTAGGCCCAGTAGGGCCCAGTTAGGGTTGGGCCTTAATTTTCAAGCCCGTTGAGAACTCTAATACCACTCTCTGTATAATATTAGTTAAAGCTGAGATCCATAAGTTTAATGTCCTACCAAGGATTCAAAAGCGGGTCTTTAGCGCTCTGCTAACAGGGAAATACTGCTCTTGCTTTGTCAAGACTGACCAGTCATGTTATTTAGTAGATACATGAAATATAATCCAGTGGTCCAGTGGCAGGTAGTTTCCCACCTGGAGGACACAGGGACAAACTTAATGTCACTACAGAGACCCTCTGGACAGACACAGGTAGTTTCCCACCTGGAGGACACAGGGACAAACTTAATGTCACTACAGAGACCCTCTGGACAGACACAGGTAGTTTCCCACCTGGAGGACACAGGGACAAACTTAATGTCACTACAGAGACCCTCTGGACAGACACAGGTAGTTTCCCACCTGGAGGACACAGGGACAAACTTAATGTCACTGTCAGGTGGAAACCTTGTACTGAAAGTCAATAACTGTTACTTTTCAGGGAACTGGAACAGTTTTCATTGATTCAATCTTGCACCTATAATTGACGGCCAAACTCATGGGGCTACACATGTGTGTGTGCGCGGTCTCCACGCACACACATGGCCCAACTAACTCCACATTTTACCCCAAAATTCCTCAATATTCTGCCTCTGAACCGGCTGCTTCCCATACCGTTACTCTACTTCCATGATGTACAATAAATATGAAACGCATTATGCCCCAATACTATGCAAATCTCTTCCCCAGCGCGAAATTCACTTCCGGGTGCTTATTTTGGTCTGACATCAGAGAACCCACATATTTGGGCATAACTGATATAGGCAGCTCCATATATGGAGATGTCTGACACTATCTGACATCACCATAATGACAGGGGCACAGCCATCACGGTCCCATATTTGGGCATAACTGATATAGGCAGCTCCATATATGGAGATGTCTGACACTATCTGACATCACCATAACTAATCACAGCCAGACTACACACATCAATTCACTACACCCTATGTATGACCCAGCCGCTTATCCCTTGATCTTGCCACATGGGGATGCTGGCTTCAGCATCGACAACCCCATCACAAAGGTTCATGCACAGTCACCCACAGCCAAAGTCACTCTTCAGGAGTTCTTCAGATTCCATCTACAACAGAGAACCCACTCCTTCAACACCCTTCTGAAGTCGGCCCGACTTGCTCAAGAATACTTCTGTGATCAATACTCCAAAATAGAAAATTGCCGGATGAACTACTACAGGAGTAGGGAACTACAGGACAAGTACAGGGCCCACCAGTATTCTGGTCTGATTGATTCCCTGGCTACTCAGCAAACACAGCCAGGACAGACTGAGGCCACCAACATTGGTCAACAGATAATTCTTCCAGGCTCACACACTGGTAGCCCCAGATACCTCTACAAGCACTATCTAGATGCCCTTGCCATAGCAGCCAGATACAAAAAGTTTGACCTCTTCATTACCATTACGGCAAACTCACGGAGTGAAGGTGTCCTCAATAACATTTTTGAACACCAGCAGCCCACTGACAGACCAGACATTGTCAATAAAGTCTTCAAACGGAGTCTGGATGAGCTCCTCCGCGACATGAAGCTGGGAGTTTTTGGCAAAATGAAGGCTAGAATACACACTGTTGAGGGACAGATGAGAGGACTGAAACATGCCCACATACTGCTACTCCTACACGAGATTTTGACTGTAGATGACATTGATCACATCATTAGAGCAGACATACCTGACCTGGACAAGGAGCCAGAGTTGCATCAGCTGGTGTGTCAATCCATGCTCCATGGACCCTGTGGTCCAGGCTACCCCAACAGCCCCTGCATGGTCAATGGCCTCTGTTCTAAGAAATTCCCCAAAAACTTCTGTGCCACCACTCGACTGCCTCATCATGGTCATGGCTACCCGGAGTACAGGCGGCCCATTGACGGCCACACCTTCAACAAGAAAGGCTTTCTGTTTGACAGCAGGTGGGTCGTTCCTTACAACCCCTGGGTCCTTCTCAAATACAAATGCCACATCAACGTTGAATTTGTAGGCTCCTTCCAGACCATCAAGTACCTGTACAAATACGTACATAAGGGAGCTGATGTTGGCACCCTCGACATTGAAGACAGGGATGAGATCTCCAAATTCATCAATGCCAGAACCATTGATGCTCATGATGCACACTGGAGGACTATGGAGTACAAGATCCAGGACAGACTCCCTGCTGTCACCAATCTCGCCATCCACACAGACGAATACGAGTCATTTCGCCCTTTCCGCACTTCGCCCAAAAAGTCGGACATTTCGCCCGGACACTTCGCCCCAAAAATGCGGACATTTCGCCCATTTTTGCGGACATTTCGCCCGGACATTTCGCCCATAGATAGTGAAGCTAGCTGGCCGTTTGTGTGCGAGAATGAGAGAGGGTTATGGTTAGATAAAAGCTCGCGCTCTCTCTCTCTCTCTCTCTCTCTCTCTCTCTCTCTCTCTCTCTCTCTCTCTCTCTCTCTCTCTCTCTCTCTCTCTCTCTCTCTCTCTCTCTCTCTCTCTCTCTCTCTCTCTCTCTCTCTCTCTCTCTCTCTCTCTCTCTCTCTCTCTCTCTCTCTCTCTCTCTCTCTCTCTCTCTCTCTCTCTCTCTCTCTCTCTCTCTCTCTCTCTCTCTCTCTCTGTGTGTGTCCCTTTTAAGGACCCCAATTGAAACAAGCCTAGAAGCTTTCTTGTGGTGTTTATCCTTTTAGTTGACCTGATGTCCTGACGGCGAGGACATCAAACAGGTGCTGAGGCTGGTGACCTCAGAGAGAAGAAGCTAGCTTTGAGGGTCTTTTACACTCCCAGAGTTAAATCAAAACTCTGGATTTTATTGTGTAAACCTGACTGGGTGCTGCAGTCAGACTTATCAAATTGCACACAAATAACAGATAGGGGAGAACGGGGTAAGATGAACCTCTGGGTAAGTTGAACCACCCCCTGTATCTTTAAAACTATACACATGAGTTGTCATGTGACCTTAAAATCAGGACACACCCATCATTTCCACCTGGCTGTGAAGTTGAGAGACACATGGGCAAAGTGATGAGCATATTTCTACACAAAAAAGTGTTTTTTTGCTGGTCAAAGTTAATGTTTTACTTTTCTGGTATAATGTTTTTTTTATTTTAAAGCAAATGTACCCAGGTTGAAACTTATATATCATGCATGTTGGTGATATTCCAATGTATTAAACCATGTGAATCATTTAGCTAAAGAAAAGCCTGAAGCATTAATTTAGCCAGGTTAGGTCAAAATGGTGGCCATGGGGGAAGATGAACCAAATGCCTTGGGGTAAATTGACCTGATGTTAATCACTATTCATATTTTTTTATTATGTATTTGCTTCTCAAATGATGCTGTATGACCTTTCATTTGGAGGAATACACTCATTTAAGAGTAAGTTTTCAATATTGCATTAACACTTGCAAATATTAAAAGGTTCTGAATAACAAACATTATTTAATTGGTTTTATATTGTTTAAATACCATTAAGACAATAAATAAGACTATTTGCAAAAGGGAAATGTGTTATTAAATTATTGTTGATACGTGAATACATTATTTGTTGAAGTTCAAAACTTCAAAATGCAAAATATCATATGGGTAAATTTACCCCTTGACTACGATCAACTTACCCCTTACCTGGGGCAAGTTGAACCACATTACCACTTTTTTTTAAGAACCCATATTTTTACAACCATTTGTCATAGATGCACACTCATGATTTCAATTGATAGAAAACATCTTGAAGTTTTAGTAGATGTTTAGATTTTACTTCCATCTAATTTTTCCTTGCCTAGAGGTCAACATAAGTAAAAAGTGGTTCATCTTACCCCGTTCTCCATATACCGCTGTGACTGCGGAGCAAATAAAAAACAAAAATGCCAATCAAAAGACAGGATATAGCTAAACTGTCCATGCATCATTATGTTTTTTATTAATTTCTGAAGCCTTTAGGAATAACATTCCTAAATCTAATTTGTTTTCAAGTGTAATCATTCAGAAAGAATGATTCAAGCCAAATCTAACAATTACAACAATTTAGGCTGGGGATAGATTATATTATCGACTCAGTGGCCTGTTTTTCAGTGCATTGTTTGATTGATTTACGTGTCATGCTTGATTCCTCAGACGAAGATCCAGCAGAATCTAAATGTTTAGTTCTGAAATGAATTTAGCTTGTTTGGCCTTTTTTATTTTTTTATTGTCTTGATTAGGATTAAATGGACAGTGATAGTGAAGTAATGTATATAATGAACAGAGCATATGGACAGATAACTGACAGAGGGCATATCTAATGTTAAGCATGTATTCTGTCAGTTCTGGACTGGGTTGTAGACATGTTTTAGGCCTATTTGTAAAACAAGCCAACGGTGTCAGGTTTGCCAGGAGTCATACACACACACACGCTAAGACAGGAGAAAATGAACATTTACATTTGCAATACTTTTTATTCTGCTATTCTGTTATTGTCATTACAGTACAGATGCATCACAGAGGAAGGTCACATTCCATTCCTTTGTCTTGAAATTTCAATAGACCTAGATCCAGGAGGTGGGGAATGGGCCATCTGCCGCCAATTAAAGCAATTAAAGTACACAGATAGCTGGTGATCAGTTAAGGCGTTTGTACCTTTTCCTATGCAAACTGCCATCAATCAAACAGTAGAACAAGTTGTAAACGGAGCTATGCAAATAGTCAAACAGTAGAACAAGTTGTGAAAGTTGAGAAATTCCCCTCTTAAATAATAATAATTGCAAAAGTAGGTAATTTCAATATAATGAATCTCGCACAACTGATGGATTATATATTTATAATGAATGCACAATATAATTGCAGGGCGAAATAGTCAAACAGTAGAACAAGTTGTGAAAGTTGAGAAATTCCCCTCTTAAATAATAATAATTGCAAAAGTAGGTAATCATAGCAGGTAATCGCACAACTGATGGATTATATATTTATAATGAATGCACAATATAATTGCAGGGCGAAATGTCTGGGCGAAGTGTCTGGGGGTGGGCGGGCGAAATGTCTGGGGGTGGGCGAAATGTCTGGGAAAAACGTCTGGGGAGGGCGAAATGTCCGGGCGAAATGTCCGGGGGTGGGCGAAATGTCCGCTCAAAAACGGGGGCGAAATGGTTTTAGGGCGATATGTCTGGTTACCACACAGACGGCCAGCAGAGCATAGTCTTCAGAGAAGGCCATGCACAGGAGGCCATAGCAGCAGCCAAACCCACTACATTGCTTGCCTTCTTCGAACTAAACAGCCAGGACCCTGAAGCAAGGCAATATCTATACATGCAGATTCCCGAACACTACACATGGAAGGCCCACATGTGGAATAAAAGAGTCCACGCACCCAAGGACAGGGAAATTCCACGTACAATAGGAAGAATGTCCAATGTATCCGTGCTCCAAGGAGAAAGATTCTACTTGAAACTGCTCCTAGCACATATCAGAGGACCACAGACCTATGAGGACCTTAAGGTACATGATGGCAACCACTATGACACTTTCAAAGACACAGCTCTAGCCATGGGCTTGCTTCAGGACGATCTAGAATGGATTACCGCCATGCATGAGGTGTCACGCTACGCATCTCCAAGGAAAGTCCGCGAAACCTTTGCCATCATCCTCCACTACTGTCACCCATCAGAGCCCAAACATCTGTATGACAGATTCTTTGCAGAGCTCAGTGAAGACTTTCTCCATGCGGAGGCCACTGCACAAAGGTGCCCCACAGACGCAGTAGACACAACATTCATACAAAATCAGCTACTGCTTGCAATTGATGATGAACTCTCACAAATGGGCAGCGGTCTATCCAACTACAATGACATGCCACAGCCAAGACCACTAACTGCGCAGGAAAGGCTGACACAAATCTTCAGATCTGAAAAATTCAACATAACACAGCAACAACAAATTGTACAGTCGCTTGCTCCTAAGCTCACTGCGGAACAAATGGCACTCTGCGAATCCGTCTATCAGGCAGTGCATGCCCCACAAGAAGAAACCATCACACGCCAGTTCATTCTCAACTCCCCTGCAGGATATGGCAAAACCTTTACCTTTAAGGTCATTGCTGCTACGATACGCGCAGAGCATGGCATTGTGCTGTGTGTGGGCAGCACAGGCTTGGCAGCACAGAACCTGGAGGGTGGTAGGACCGCTCATTCACGATTTAAGATCCCAATCCCCATTTTCCAAGACTCTGTCTGTGCCATCAACGCAGAGTCCAATCTGGCCAAGCTCATTAAAGACAGCAACTTAATCATCTGGGACGAGATTTTCAGTGTTGACCGCTTTAACGTCGAGTGTGTGGAAAGAACACTGAGGGATCTCATGCACTCACAGCAGCCTTGGGGTGGCAAAACTGTCCTCCTGGGTGGAGACCCAAGGCAAACCCTCCCCGTTATCAAAAGAGCAGGCAGGCCCCAGATAGTTTCAGCATGCATCCAGATGTCAACACTCTATCCTCACATGAAACACCACAAGCTAAACCTCAACATGAGAACACACGCAGCAGAGAAGGACTTCTCCCACTATCTCCTTGCATTAGGGGAAGGAACACTCCCACACGAGGAGGACACAGAATGGCAGGTCCGCATTCAACCCCACCACTTGGTTCACGATCTCCAAACTCTCATTTCATTCACCTTTCCTGACTTGCAAACTGGATGTGTCAACAAAGACAACCTTCTCAATGGCACTGTATACACTCCTCTGAATAATGACATTAGAGAAATCAACAACATATGCCTGGCAGACTTCCCTACAGAACAGAGAGTCTACTTTTCAGCCGACACAATTCTGGAGGACGACCACAAGGACTCCATGCCTGTGGAATTCCTCAATTCACTGACACCCTCTGGAATGCCTGATCATAACCTCAAGTTGAAAGTAGGAGCCCCAGTCATGCTGCTGAGAAACCTGCAAGCAGGTCCCGACCGCACTCTCAAGAATGGCACCAGAATGGTGGTACTGCAGATGATGGACAAAATCATTGAGTGTGAGATTGCAGCTGGCACAAACAGGGGTGAAAAAAATCTTCCTCCCAAGGATACCTCACTATGACAGAGATGAGGAGCTTCCCTTCACCTTCATCAGACGACAGTTCCCTATCCGCTTAGCTTTCTCTGTTACCATCAATAAGGGGCAGGGGCAAGAGAACGAACGAGTTGGCATCTACTTGCCTCAACCTGTGTTCGCTCATGGCCAACTCTACACAGCCTTCTCCAGGGGAAAGAGAGCCAGCGCCGTCAAAGTTTTCATTGTGAACAATGATGAGGGAATTACTGACAACGTTGTTTATCCCGAACTCTTTTATTAATCCAAACATGCTCATTCAAACACTTTGCATGTGCTGCTACTCCCTGATTGCATAGTGACAAATGACCTTCATTCTTCAACATAATTGCCATTGCCTTTGTTTGTATTCTCCCCCCAATGCAACATACTGTACACCTGCTCCTGATTAATGCTTCACTGTTAATGTTATTCTGGATGTCATTTCATTTCACTGCTATTTTGCCTTTCTCACATTTACATGTTGCCACCAACACTGTCCGACATCACACCATGCCAATAAACCATGCTATCTAACAAACAATGCAATCTCATTTCAATCAACAACAACCCGCCTACATTCATACCCAATACTTCTCTTGCCTCAATCACATTACTCAACACTACTACTTCCTTGCACACTACATGTACACACCTACACAGTGCGACGTCGCGCGGACGCTAGATGTGAGGGCCGCGCAGCGGCCCGAATATTCATAAAACCCACAGAAAGAATATCACTTTCACAGGTCTTCACAAATGTAAAAAAAAAAAAAAAGTATTACTAGATCTACAAGCTCACAACGCATCACATCACAGTGCATTCTGAGCTTGTAAATCTGCTACTTTTGTAGGACATTATTGTACAACAAATTAAAGGTAGGGTAAGTGATATTTTTTCCTTTTTTTGTTTTTCTTGTTAAAAAGGTTAAAGTACTATATTGTGATAGTAATCATTGCTACAGAGTGTTTGTTCGGTCACAGGGGTCTCTCCAGCTCCAAGAGAATATAGTGCATTTTCAGGTAGGGGACAACATTTAAGCCAATCAGGAGAGAGCACTGAAAATGCATTTTCTGTTCAATAAAGAGCTGGAGAGACATGGAGACTCCTGTTACTGAACAAACACTCTATAGCAATGATTACTATCACAATATAGAGCTATTTAACACTGTTACTAAACAAACACTCTATAGCAATGATTACTATCACAATATAGAGCTATTTAACACTGTTACTAAACAAACACTATAGTAATGATTACTATCACAATATAGAGGTATTTAACACTTATTTTAACCAAAGTAAATCACTTTCCCTACCTTTAATTTAAAAAAAAAGAAACATAAAAAGTTTAAATATAACGTTGCAGCACAACACATTTGATGAATCACATTGCAGGATGACCTGATAGCAGAGTGGCTAGCACATTGGTTCTCAAAGTGGGGTCCGGGGACCCCCAGGGGTCCTTGAGGGAGTTTTAGGGGTTTCCCGGCTAAATGATGGATAGTTACAGGGGCGTCAATTGGGTATGGCAAGGTAAGGCAGGTGCCATAAAAAAAAAAAAAAGCCCAGGATAGGTGTCCCTTATTTTAATATGTGGAAGTTGGCAACCCTAACTTGCCATACCTTAGCTTTTGCTGAACTGACGCCACTGGATAGTTAGGAACCAAATGGACCCTTATGGGACTGTAACTCTGAGAGTGTACAAAAGGAACCAAATGGACCCTTATGGGACTGTAACTCTGAGAGTGTACAAATGGAACCAAATGGACCCTTATGGGACTGTAACTCTGAGAGTGTACAAATGGAACCAAATGGACCCTTATGGGACTGTAACTCTGAGAGTGTACAAATGGAACCAAATGGACCCTTATGGGACTGTAACTCTGAGAGTGTACAAAAGGAACCAAATGAACCCTTATGGGACTGTAACTCTGAGAGTGTACAAATGGAACCAAATGGACCCTTATGGGACTGTAACTCTGAGAGTGTACAAAAGGAACCAAATGAACCCTTATGGGACTGTAACTCTGAGTGTACAAATGGAACCCAATGAACCCTTATGGGACTGTAACTCTGAGAGTGTACAAATGGAACCAAATGGACCCTTATGGGAATGTAACTCTGAGAGTGTACATTGTGTACACTCCCAGAGTTAAATTAACATTGATTTTACAATATAAATTGGGGTCCCAGAGATAGAAATTCCATTAAATGGGGGTCCGTAGCCTAAATGCATGTCAAACTGGAGGTCCTTGAAATTAAAATGGTTGAGAATCACTGCTAGAGCCGTAAAAATCTTCTCTTATGGGGGTCCTTGATATGAACACGTTTGAGAATCACTGGTCTAGAGCATATACCACATGGACTCTAATAACTGGAAAAAATACTATACTTGTAGATCAGCTATTTTTCCACAATAGTATAACATTGGGCTGAAGTTAATCAGATTTAGTAGATTATATGGAAAATAATCACTAAGACCATCATCGATAGTTGAAGCACCTATGCTACAGCGAATTAACTTAGATAATAACATTCACTATCTTCATTTTTCTAGAGTCACGGACCAGTAACATGAAACAGATAAATAGATACATTTCATTACTGTTGTTCCATTTCATTACTGTTGTTACATTTCATCACTGTTGTTACATTTCATTACTGTTGTTACATTTCATCACTGTTGTTACATTTCATCACTGTTGTTACATTTCATTACTGTTGTTACATTTCATTACTGTTGTTATGTTTGTGTTTTGTTAGCTGTACTATTTGTGTATCAAACTTTGAATGACTGTGGCATTGCTAACATTAGCAGTTTAGCATCTGGAAGTACAATGCTACAGTAAATCATACACACATAGCTAATAGAAACCTATAGCATTAGATAAAGACTCGTAGATGTATTTGTATCGATGTTGACATTGTTTTAATCTCTACGAGAGTCTTAGCTCCACTCCCCAGACTGCCCTGGAATGTCAGCTCCAAAGCCCGTATTTCTCCAAACATGTAGAAATGCTAAATAAAAGGTGCTTTACCCGCTTACCCCAAATGTTACCTAGGTGTCCGAAGTATTTGTGTAATGCATTAGTCCATATGTGTCAACAAACATGTGTTTTAATCCCGTCTGTGGCCGAACGCCATTTTGTCCCTCTCGTTTACTTTTTGTTTACATTGAGTGTAATTCCGGCTTTCACCGGATGCGCCCCGTCACTACCGCACATAGGGAACTTGAATTCCGACAGAATCGGCCACAGACGGGATTAAAACACTTCTTTATTGAATAATATGACACATTACACAAACACTCCGTACACCTAGTTAACATTTGGGAAAAGCGGGTAAACACCTTATATTTTACATTTGTACATGTTTGGAGAAATATGGGCTTTAGAGCTGACATTTCAGGGCAATCTGGGGGGTGGAGCTAGGACTCTCGTTGAGTTAAAATAAAAGTCAAAATCGATCAACTCTACGAGAGTCTTGATCTAAGGCTCTATAAAGCAGTTAATTATTTACATTACCTCTGATCCCACCATGAAAAACTCCATCTGGTTCCAACTGGAATGTAATAGGCTTCTGCTCTGTTGTGTAGTTTAATGACATTATTGTAGTTCTGTTGTTGTTGTCACGTGGTTGCTCTGTGCGGCAGACAGGAAGTGGATTCTTCTTCTTTTACTTTCAAGCCGGGTGGCAACCACTGCTTTTGGCTGCATACCGCCACCTACTGACTGAGTCACAACGTTGTGAGCTTGTAGATCGGCTATTTTTCAAATAAATAGCCAAAGTAACTGTCTTCAGCCAAAGGGCTGAAGACAGTTACTTTGTAGAGTTGCATTATCATTAAAAAACACGTATTATTACCCACTTCAGCCCTATAAATTTAGGCTATTTGAAAATAGCCGATCTACATGGTCACAATGTGTCCAATGAGACACATTGTGAGCTTGTAGATCTGCTATTTTCAAAAGATTTCTAGATATTTTATGCATTAGAAAACTTGTGAAATGGGACCGTCTGCATTATGAGTACTTAAAGTACATCATGATACCAATACTTTTGTACTTTTACTCAAGTCAATTTTGAATTCCGGACTTTTACTAGTAACAGAGTACTTCTACTTTTCAGTACTGATACTTTTACTTAAAGTAAAACATTTTTGTACCTTTTCGCTCACTGGTACAGAGTAGAAAAAGGTTCCATGGGAGAAGTGAGTTTAACCTTGTGGCCTCCTGAAAAATGGATTTTCAGAAAAATTGTATAAAAAAGTTGTAAGAACCAATGATCTAGTGCACTGGTTCTCAAAGTGGGGTCTGGGGACCCTCATGGGTCCTTGGTGGGGTACCAGGGGGTCCCCAGCTAAAAAAGGTTATCATGTCACTCCCTCTAGTCCCAAAAACGACACAGGTTGTTCTGCATACTGGTAGGTTTATTTTAATCTCTTGCTGGCAAACCCAACATAAAACTGTACAAAAACGGCATTAAAACACTTCTTTATTGAAAGATATGGATTATTACATTAAACTACTACCCCGTAGAAGTAGTTAACATTTGGGGTTTTGAGGTAAGAACCTTTATTTTCAATTTGTACACGTTTGGAGTACTTTGCGGGACACAGTGCAGAAAGTCCAGGTCTCCATGGGGCGTGAACCCTACAACTCTCGTAGATTGAAAACGTCAGAATCATAAATACGTCTACGAGAGTTGTATTCTACAGCTAACAATACACAAAAATGACTTGAGAATCAAATTCATGGACAAATGAGCAAACAAAGTAACGAACCTTTCGCCCGTGCCTTCCCCTGCATGGGAGGAAGTGCAACCACTTGGGTGTTCCACTGATACAAGACCATATAAAGAGTTACAGGCAATGAATAAACAGACACTTCCGGTACACATTTCCCAATAGCAATGAAACAAAATAATACTCATGAAACAAACAAGCAAGCAATAAAGAAATAACAATTATATAAAAATAATAATCATGGCAGCAGTTACATATCATACAAGCTCATAGCACGGCACCACTGTTCCTGATATATGTGAATGATATGTCTTCAGCTTGCGACTGCAAACTGTTCCTGTTCGCAGATGACTCGGCTCTGCTGGTCTCGGACAGGGACAGGCTGCAGGTTGAGAAAACTCTCAGCACTGAACTCAACAAGATCTGCATCTGGCTCTCCGACAACAAACTCTCATTACACCTGGGTAAAACTGAATCCATCCTCTTTGGGTCCAACCCTAACCTTAGAAAGGCTGAGAGTTTCACGACCCTAACCTTAGAAAGGCTGAGAGTTTCACGATCAAAGTGGGTGAAAATGTTATCACAAGAAAGGAGGAAATTACCTACCTGGGTTCCATCTTGGAGGCAAACCTCTCAGGTGACAAAAACGCTGAAAAGACGATCAAAAAGGTCCACAAAATAACACGGAGGATGTGGAGGCTTGTTCGTAAAGTCAGTAAGAATACTCTGAAGATTCTTGTAGGGGCCCTCATACAAGGTCATTATGATTATGCATGCACTTCATGGTATCACAACACCTCCAAGGCCCTAAAAACAAGGCTCCAAACATCCCAAAACAAACTTGTAAGGCTACTTCTTGGCCTCAATTACAAAACCCATCTAACCCATGACCATTTTGCTAGGATTGGATGGCTTAGGGTTGAGGACAGAGTAGAGCAACTTGCTATGGGCCTGGTCTTCAAGATACACCACAACATTGGGATCCCCCTGTATTTGTCAAAATACTTCCAAAATGTTAATCAAGTCCATGATCATAACACCAGAGGCAGCTCCACAAACCATGTTCAACCCAGATTTGGCACAACAAAGGGAATGAACTCTTTCTCATGCTATTCATCTAAAATGTGGAATGCCCTACCAAAAGGAGTAAAGGAGTGTAAAACCCTACTCACTTTCAAAAATGCCCTAAAGATACACCTTCAGGAGGCTGCAATTCAAAAATGGCCCCTGTCCAAGTCCTAACCTACCCCATGTCCTAACCTAACCTACCCCCCCCCCCCTCTCTCTTTCTTTTTTTGTACATATTTTCCCCCTTCATACCAGTAACCTGTAAACTGATTGTATGACATTCTGTATAGTAGTGTGTATATCTGTCTGTCTCTTATATGTCATCATGATTTGTGTGCGTGGGGATCTCATCTTAAACAAGCTACGTGCTTAACTGAGCTATCCAGTTTAGTAGACCTTGTATTGCGAATTTGTACTTCCATGTACTGTTATGTACTGTCATGTACTGTTCTCATGTCTTACTAAATAAAGTACATCAATCAATCAATCAACCAAGTGCAGTGCTATGAGCTTGTAGATCTGCTAAATCTGTGAAAAGTCGTGAAAATGTATATATACAGTATATATATATATATATATATATATAATAGTCTGTTATATTAGTGTAGAAATAATAACTACTAATTTCTACACTAATATAACAGACTAGAACCATAAAATCCATGTTTGCTTTTAGACAGACTCTGTAATGGCCATATAGTGAATAAATCCTTTATTTGAAGATGTTTGACATCTGGATCACAAATAATAAACTTAAACTGATACATGAGTGTAGTTTGAAATTATCTTGAATGATCTAACACTGCCTGACAGATACTCTCAGTGACATGAAGTTAAACAACAAATAACTTTAAATGCACCTTTTACATTGTCTGACAGTCTTTGTCAGTGGAGAGAATAAAAGCTGAACTTTGACACGGACACCTTTAGACAGAGAAAATGTACTTGAACACAAAACATTTGTGGTTTGTGTGTAATGAATAAATATCAATCTATTTTTGAGTTATCATTTCCTCTAACTGAACATCTGAATGCATTCTCACCACACCAGAAAAACAACCCTACTACATTTATCTGAATAACAACAGCTGATTACATGAAATATATTCTCAGTCGCTCTTTTCAGAGCCAGTATCATCACAACACGATGGTGTCCAGTTGCACATTAACTTTCCACTGGGTACAATGACCCGTCCAATGTTGCTTCATCAGGTGGCTTTTTGGGGCATAAAAGTAGACTGCGAGACACCAATAGTCACTTTGTTTTCAGAATGAAGGGCTGCGGGGCTTTGCTGGTTTTACTGTTCTGTCTGTCTGAGGCCGGGGCTCAGGGCAGTGTTGAACCAGGTGGCCTCTTACAACCTGACCCCTGGACTGAGCTGAAAGGGGTTAGGGACATGGTCCATAGCCTGGGAACCACTGTGATAGAACAGAGAGAGAAGCTGAACAACATGAAGGAAGAAGCTAAAGAGCAGAGAGACAAGGTCCATAGCCTGGAAGTTACTGTGATAGAACAGAGAGAGAAGCTGAGTTACACAGAGGCCAGGGTGGCAGCCAGTGAGAAAGAAGCCAAAGAGCAGAGAGACATGGTGGTTGAACAACGGGTTCAGCTGAGGAACATGGAGACCAGGGTGGCAGCCAGCGAGGAAGAAGTCAAGGAGCAGAGGATCTTAATGAGAGGTAAGGATGGTCCAATGGAGCTTGAAGAAGTTGTAACGGTGCAGGGCAGGCTTAAATGTTTCATAAAGTCGTTTAACATACATTTATCTGTGATATTTTTCAGGAATGGCTGCCAAATTGAGTGCGAGGGAGTCCCAGATTGAAGACCACCAGAGCAGACTGGGAGCCACAGAGGTCCAGGTTGAAGATCACCAGGCCAGGCTGAATATCAGCGAGAGCTACGTTGAAGACCACCAGAGCAGACTGGGTGCCACAGAGGTCCAGGTTGCAGACCACCAGAGCAGACTGGGTGCCACAGAAGGCCAGGTTGCAGACCACCAGAGCAGACTGGGTGCCACAGAAGGCCAGGTTGCAGACCACCAGAGCAGACTGGGTGCTACAGAGGTCCAGGTTGCAGACCACCAGAGCAGACTGGGTGCTACAGAGGTCCAGGTTGCAGACCACCAGAGCAGACTGGGTGCCACAGAGGTCCAGGTTGCAGACCACCAGAGCAGACTGGGTGCCACAGAGGTCCAGGTTGCAGACCACCAGACCAGACTTGGTGCCACAGAGGTCCAGGTTGGAGACTTGGAGAAAGAAAGTGAAGGTAATTTGAACCTGATGATGTTCAGTGGATGCAGACAGGAAAGAGTAGTGTTGAAAAATGACTTAAAGCGTCACAATCATTTTAACCAAATTTTTTAATTTGGCTATTCAAAAATAGCAGATCTACAAGCTCATAGCATGTCACTTTGTAGAGCTTGTAGATCTGATTTTTTTTGAAAAATCTGTACATTTTGTGAAAATCCTTGAAAAAACAAATATATATTTTCGTTTTTTAAAGCAAAAATCCTAGTTTCAACATTTCTTTTGTATTAACACGAGAACAATGGCTTTCATTATAGCATGCTAACTGTCCTCATCGATGGTGTCCCTATAGGCAGGTTTGAACTGAAAAAAAAAAAGTACTGTACTGTACCATATTATAATGAAGATAGGTTGAAAATGGGGGAAGTGGTCCTTTAAGTTTTAATTACTTCAGATGAGTTCAGAGAATAGATACTTAGTCCATGAGCCAGACAAGATTTTATTATCGAAAGAGTGGGCAAAACCATACCTATATTAAATGGTTTTCATGGTTATCACACATTTTGTTATTTTCCCCATAAACACTGTACGTACATGACAGGTGAAAAAATGACACAATTTTAAAAAAGAGTTATCATAATGAAACTTCCTGAGTTGATTACTTACATGAAGACAATGATTTATCGTATTACAAGTTTTCTGAAATTGTATATTTAAATATGCAAACTAGGCATTAGGAAAATATGCCCAAATTTGCATAACTTTCCAGAATCAACATTGGAACATTGGATAAAGCCAGAGTCAACATTATTATTTCATTTTATTAAGATGTTGGAGTCAAAGGTTTTTAATGGGGGAATATTCAATATCTGGCTCAATTTTGGGGCTCTGGATCATGGACTAAATGACTAATTTGCATATTTAAATATACAATTTCAGAAAACTTGTAATACGATAAATCATTGTCTTCATGTAAGTAATCAACTGGGGAAGTTTCATTATGATAACTCTTTTTCCAATGTTGTCATTTTTTCACCTGTCATGTACGTATGGGGAAAATAACAAAATGTGTGATAACTATGAAAAAGCTGCTCCTGTGGAAAGGTTATCATATATTTATTTACTTATATTGACCCTATGAACAATTTAATATAGGTTTGGTTTTGCCCACTCTTTCGATAATCATTGCTCAATTTTGGGGCTCTGGCTCATGGACTAACTGTTGATAAATGAATGAATGAATGAATTTTTTTTTTTTTTTTTTTTTTCGTGTCATGCCACCATTTTGGCCCATCCCATATGGGATTATATGACACATTACACATAAAGAAAACAATACATTAACAGTCCATTAACAGTCCATTAACAGTCCTTCCTGTTCATAGTACGTCCTTCCTTATAACATACCAAATAAATAAAACATGCATACAGTATTTATATGAACAAAATAAGAACAAAAATAAGACAATGCCATTTTACATGTAAATGGCCCTCCTCCTCATTGACCAGGCCTTGTCAAGAAATGAAGCAAATGAAAAAATGTCTCGTTGAAATAGACGTTTCAGTTTCTCTGAGTCATCCAACCACACAAATTCATACTTAGGATCTACCTTATTAAAAAGTCTCTGCCTGATAGAGTTGTAGAATGGACAATACAAAACAAAATGCATTTCATTTTCAATTTCATTAAGATCACACAAACCACATAATCTATCCTCCTCAATCGTACCTACATATCTACCCGTCTCAATATGAAGACCAAGTATGCCAGCCCTGATTTGAGCACATAGGCTTCGTTTCTTTTTTGACAAATGATACAATACATAATTTTCTGGACAATAGACATGCTTTATCTCACAATAAGTGCGGAGCTTTGGTTTATTCCATATATCCAGAGCCCATCTGTCCTTTACTTGTTGAAAAATATTTTCTTTTATTACCATACTCTCTACTTTTTCTTTATTATAAAAATGGTCTTCATACCCTGCTCTCAAAAGAATGTCATACATGTCCGTAGCCCATGCGCCCTTGATCAAAATGTCCCACTCGAAGACCTTTCTTACAATTCTATTGGTGTTCAACCCCAGTATTCTATTCCACAAACGTACCATGTGCTCACTCCACCGTACCTCATTGGGCTCGCACCCCATATCTCCCATGATGGCCAGGGTTGGCATAAATTTGTGTACTCCCAAGAAGTACCGCATTGCTCTATTGTGGACAGCCTCACTTTTAGGATATTGCTTAAATCCCCAGACTCCTGCTACATAATCCAACACTGGACAGACACAAGCCTGGTATAGTTTGGAGTAGGTAGAGAAACCAATATCCCTCAGGGTCTTTGTTTTAGCTATGACTCCCCCTAGTGCTCTATTTGCTGATTCTGTCAATAGAGTAGTTCCTTTTATAAAATGCATATGCTCATCCAAATAAAAGCCCAGATATTTATAGAACTTTGTATAATTCAACTTTGATCCCCCGAATTGGAATTGAAAGTCACTTGTGCGCATGGCAGGGTTTTTAAAATGCATGATTTCGGTTTTCTTTTCATTTATCAAAAGTCTCCATTTTTTACACCAGTTACTTGCACATGTTAGCATTCTTTGTAAATCAAATTCTGTCTCTGCTATCAAGATAATGTCATCTGCATACATTAAAATGCTGACATATTCACTTCCACATGTGACTCCGCAATTTAATGATTTGATTTGATTAGCTAAATCATTAATATATACAGCGAACAAGGTAGGGGACAAAGCGTCCCCCTGTTTCACTCCTGATGGTGTGGGGAACCAGTTGGTACAAGCATCATTTACCTTTACACATGCTTGTGGTGCCCTATAAAGTGAGCTAATTGCCTGATAAAACTTTCCATCTACACCCGTTTTAATCAATCTATAGGCAAGAAGGTCTCTATTGACAAAATCAAAGGCTTTTTGGAAGTCAATAAAGCATGCGTATGTTGATTTATTTACCTTCAATCTATTTCTTACTATGGCACATACTGTATAAATGTGGTCAATACAGGCCCTTTACATCTTAAAAACAATCTTTCTGAACTATGCATAGAGTACCACAGATCCTGCAACTCTTTATTCCAGTATGGTTTGCTTTGCTTAATTCTTTTCGCTTTAGTAGTATATGGCTTGTCCTGGGAATATTTTCCCATTTCATCATGGACTAGTTTACATAAATCACCATACCAACTATCTAACATCTCCTGTGTGTTAAAACAAGCCTGCTGTCTATCCACTAGGTCTATCAATACTTTGCATCTCATATTAGAACACAAAAAATCATTTGGTAGTTTTCTGCTTACACTTCTTTTATAAGGTTTAGATTGTTGGTCATTTTCCCTTGCTAAATCTACATCTATCTTAGTTCCATAACCTACTGTAAAATCCATTACTAACAGAGAATGGTCAGGCACTTTACTACGTTCTCCAATGAGATGCATGCAACCAGTTAATTCTACCATTTGGTTAGCAGTTATCACTTTGAATAATGTGCATGTTTTCAAACACTCATAAGGAGTTACTATATAATCTACAACTGCTTTTCCTTTTATAGATACTGAGGTGTAGTTGTCATTTAATGGGCATATTCTGCCATTTACAATACACATTTTGGAGTCTTTAAGAAATTCTATCAATGATTCTCCGTGTTTATTTACCCCCTCATCTAGGGCAACTCTTATTGGCACCTCATCAATTTCCCTCACATAGTCCTCTAAGTTACCAATTCTACTATTTACATCACCACAAACATAAATGGCATCCACATCAGAGTATAAATACATGTGACTCAGTAAATGACTAAAAAAACCGGATGCATCTCTTCCCCAAGGGGATGTCTCAGGGGGGAGGTAGCATGAGAAAACAACAAAACAATATTGCGTACTCAAACTAATAAACTGTAAACCAAGAATTCCATCCACCTCTTTACTGATCACTTTAATTTTATATGAACTTAATAAGTCGCAGTTAACACAAATACCAACCCCCCCTGAACCCTTTGGTGCCTTCACATGCTTTTCTCTATTATTCCCATACCAGACATACCCATCCAAGTCAATAGAAGCCTCTCCCGTTAAATGAGTTTCATTTAATGAGATTATGTCTGGTCGTAGGTGGTTTAAAATCACAGTTCTTAACTCACGGTTCTTGTCTGTCCATCCGTTTACATTCCAGTGTCATTTACTGTATTGATCCATATAATCCATATGGGAAAGCAAATGAAACTACATGAGTATTTATGAGTGACTTAATGCTAATATTGTGTTGATTTCAGCCCATGTTGCTCAGCTGTCCACCGTAGAAACAAAGCTGACTGCTACTGACAACCAAGTGCAGGAACTGAGGAGTAAGTATATTTACCAGACATTATGTTCTAAAATGAAGACTGAATGATGTTCTCCAAATATAATATAATTCACAAACTCACAAGAATACCACTAGATACTAGAATGTTCTATGAAGTACTGTAGCCACTGTTTAGTTTTACTACTTTGTCTTGTTGAATTGTTGAATACAATTGATTGGTGTATTTAACTAATAATATAATATATGCTCTTATTATATTATAAACAATGTGATAATGTTCTGTGTTGACAGACAAACCAAAGGTGGCCTTTTCTGTTGGTTTGGGTTCTTCTTTTGGACCATTTAGTTCTGACACCACTCTGGTCTACAAGAGAGTCTTCACTAACATCGGCAACGCATACAATCCAACCACAGGTAGGTTATGATTAATTGATGTTAATTAACTTAATAGAATCAATTAGTTTCCTCAACTTACCTCTATCAGTCTATCAGACATTATATAAGTATTACAGTATTGTACGTACATCTTCAAGGTGTGTTTCCTATTTAAACCAATACACAGGATGAGATGAGAGATGTTTAAACTGATTTTGATGCTATATGAACACATTTTGCTGGGGACCCTCAAGGACCCTCGGGGGTCCCCGGAACCCGCTTTGAGCGAACCACTGTTTTAAAAGTGAAAACCACCATCTTGTTTTCCACAATATGATTATGGTGGGATGGTTTATTCACATATGTTGTATTCTGTGTGTGTGTGTGTGTGTGTGTGTGTGTGTGTGTGTGTGCGTGCGTGCGTGCGTGCGTGCGTGCGTGCGTGCGTGCGTGCGTGCGTGCGTGCGTGCGTGCGTGTGTGTGTGTGTGCGTGCGTGCGTGCCTGCGTGTGCGTGCTTGTGCATGTATGTGTGTGCGTGCGTGCGTGCATGCGTGTGCGTGCTTGTGCATGTATGTGTGTGCGTGTGCACGCAGGTATCTTTACAGGACCTGTGAAAGGAGTTTATCAGTTCAGATTTACTGCAGCTAACGGTCAATCAACATGGGTGTATATCCAGATGTACAAAAATGAGCAGAGACTCATTTATAACAATGCATACAATAGTGGCGGTTGGGCATCTGTATCTAATGGAATGATCCTAGAGCTGGAGGAGGGAGACAGAGTTTACACGCGTATAACTGAAGGAAACAAGCTCCAAGATAGCGCATTCAACCACAACATGTTCAGTGGTTCTCTGCTCTATCCTATGTAACACTACTACAGGTACCATTACATTAAAGAGATGAGTGTTTGTTGGCCCCCATAATGTTCTTATGGATTATGTCAATAAACACAATATTCAAGCATTTATGTTTGTCTTCTTCTATGTTTTACTGGTTATCTTTAAAGGTATTGTAGGGAACATTAAGCCTAAATTTAATATATATATATATATATATATATTTTGCATTTTTTCCCCTCTATCAGCCACTATATAATGATGCTGGGGTGTTTTAATGCACTGAAACACAGTCCTCCTTCTGAAATCCGTATTTTCCCTAATGTTTATGTGTTCTATGTTTATGTCCGGTACGTAAATTAACGCACGCATGTGCGCGTCCGTGCGCGTCCGTGTCCGTATGAACGTTTTACTTTCGGTTTTAAAACGCTCTCAAACTTTGTTTTTGAGGCACCGAATTTACTTTTAAGATAGCGTGTGGATAGAATGTAGTTGTTTAACTTCATATATGTGGTCAATTTATCATGAAAGAGCCTATTTAAAAATAAAAAATCAGAGAACCAGCAGGGCAGGCATTGCCGCATATTGTATCCCAATAAAGCAACCTGTTTGGGGCACGGTTCCTTGAAATGTACCCTTGCTCTATGGAACTCCCTCCTACGTCACCCCCTGGTGGTCGGGGAAAAGAACTGCTGGAGTGGCGGTGTTTGTTTAGTTCTGAACTTCCCTACTATGCCTTTAAGACTATAATACATCTGAAGACCACTGATGAAGTGTTTTTGTCCACATATGACACATGCTCTATATGAGAAAATAACAACATTCATATTGAATATTCAGTATTGTAAGAAGACATTATATTCAGTATTGTAAGAAGACAGAATATTCAGTATTGTAAGAAGACATAATATTCAGAAGTGTAAGAAGACAGAATATTCAGTATTGTAAGAAGACAGAATATTCAGTATTGTAAGAAGACTTTATATTCAGTATTGTAAGAAGACATGATATTCAGTATTGTAAGAAGACTTTATATTCAGTATTGTAAGAAGACATAATATTCAGTATTGTAAGAAGACAGAATATTCAGTATTGTAAGTCTTGATTACGGTGTGTTTTGTAATAATAATACAAATCTACAAAGTAACTAGTAACTAAAAGTTCTCAAATAATTGTAGTGGAGTAAAAAGTACAATCTTTGCCTCTGAGATGTAGGCCTAATGGAGTAAAAACGTTAAAAAAAAAAGTTAAACGTATTGAAAATTGGAAAAGTAAAGTAAAAATACCTCAACATTTTACTTAAGTACAGTATAGGCCTACTATAACCTATAGTTGTTGGCATGCCCTTAGCTCTGGACGCACCTATGAAAATCTAACACACTAATTTGTTTCTGTTTGGTGCAGCTGTGTTACTTAATAGTAGTGGTGGAAAAAGTACTCAAATGTTTCACTTAAGTAAAAGTATCAATACTGCAATGTAGAAGTACTCTGTCTCTGTTACTCCAGCAAAATGCGTTTATGCGATCGCAGAATTTACAGCATAATCAGCAAAATGGTGCATAATTATGCGGATGTAACGTTTTTTCAAAAAGGCCGCATCGCATCGCATAATATGCGCATCGCATCGCATAATACGCACATCGCATTATATGCGATTCGCATCGCATATTTCCGCATATTTCGCAACTTTTAACATATTTCGCATTTTTCACAACTTTTCGCATATCGCATATTTTGCATATTGCCGCATATTTCACAACTTTCCGGATATTTCGCAACTTCTCCCAATTTCACCGTATGAAATTGCAAAAAAAAACGATATTTCGTCACAGAATCAAGGATTTTAGCCCGCATAATCAAGAGTTTTAGCCCGCATAATCAAGGATTTTTGCCCGCGTTTTTCTGGAGGGTCTAAGTAATAGTCGGGAATTCAAAATTTACTTGAGTAAAAGTATAAAAGCTTTGGAATCAAAATGTACTTAAAGTACCAAAAGTGAAAGTACTAACATGTTTGAAAATAGCAGATCTGCAAGCTCGACAAGCTTGTAGATCGGCTATTTTTGCTATTTCTCTATTTGAATCCTGAAAAGTAACAGTTCTGGACATAATGAGGGTTTTCCCCCCCGACAGAGACGATGTTTAAGTTACATTAGTTTTTATTTATTCATTTTTATTTAACAAGGCAATCAAGTTAAGAGAAGTTTCTAGAGTGATGAGTTTGAATTAAAGACTGAAGCAGCTGTGCGTGTGTGTGTGTGTGTGTGTGTGTGTGTGTGTGTGTGTGTGTGTGTGTGTGTGTGTGTGTGTGTGTGTGTGTGTGTGTGTGTGTGTGTGTGTTGTCTCTTACAGTAGGAATGTTAATGGCTATGCCTCCTATCAGGGCCCTTAAGGGTCCTGCTAGCGTCACACACACACACACACACACACACACACACACACACACACACACACACACACACACACACACACACACACACACACACACACACACACACACACACACACACACACACACACACACACACACACACACACACACACACACACACACACACACACACACCTCTGGAGATTAGCTAGGCTGTAATGCGGAATGTTTCTATTCTTGTTGTGTGTCCTTCTATAGTCAGTTCTGTACTGCTGCTGATAGACCCAGAGGACAGACGCACGCACACACACGCACGCACGCACGCGCACGCACACACACACACACACACACACACACACACACACACGTTTGTATAGACCATATTCACACAGCGACCATGTTGGCATTTTGCATTGAAAAAACGGGGTGGCATTTCATTAACTTAATAGCAAAATGGCCGCTGTGTGAATATGGTCATCAACATTTTAGGAGGGCAATTTTATGAATGCCATTTTCTGCCGAAAAATAGCAGATCTACAGTAGCCTAAGCTCAACAAGTTGTGAGCTTGTAGATCGGCTGTTTTACAGTGCACGACACCAGTGCGCAACTATGTTTAAATCGTTCATAACTCCATCTCTAATCCCTAAACCTGACCTTGTCTATTTATCATTAAACCTAAACACCATCCTGAATCTGGTTTCAAAGGTTAAAGGGATAGTTCTCGCCCAAAATGACTTGTTGTTTTTGTCTCATTCCTAAGACAATAATTTGATGACCAGTGGACCGGTAGGCAGCGGTTCCGGTAGGAGACACAAAGCTGCCGGTCATCAAATTATTGTCTTAGGAATGAGACAAAACAAATATCCATGAATTCAACTCTCCATGGAGTGACTAATCCATAGAAAATAAGTCATTTTGGGCGTGAACTATCCCTTTAAGCTACAAGGTTATGATTAGCGTTTAGTTTCAGACAAACAGTTAATGCCACCATAAATGTTAATAACATGTCTTGCACTCCATCACATATTATACCCTCTCTCTCTCTCTCTCTCTCTCTCTCTCTCTCTCTCTCTCTCTCTCTCTCTCTCTCTCTCTCTCTCTCTCTCTCTCTCTCTCTCTCTCTCTCTCTCTCTCTCTCTCTCTCTCTCTCTCTCTCTCTCTCTCTCTCTCTCTCTCTCTCTCTCTCTCTCTCTCTCTCTCTCTCTCTCTCCTCCTCAGTATATAAACCCCTCCAGCTTAACTCTATCTATTCCTGTCTCTCTGTCTGTCTGTGTGTCTCTATCTCTCTCTCCCTCCCTCTCTCTCTCTGTCTCTCTGTCTCTCCATCATGGCTCCAAAGAAAGTTGAACCTAAGAAAGCCGACCCGAAGAAGCCAGAGGCCAAGAAGGAAGAGGCTCCGGCGGCCGAGGCCAAACCGGCCGAACCAGAGCCTCCCAAACCTGAACTGGACCTGAAGAGCGTGGTTCTGGAGTTCAGCCCGGACCAGGTACCGTACTTTATACTTCTTCCATCTCTGCTTCCATCATGCTCACTGTGGACACAGACAGAACGGAGTGACTTTTCTGAAGTGGACCGACACCGTTCAGTTCCTTTAACATAGTGGTTCTCAACCTTTTTCCACGCCAAGGACGCCCAAATTGACACATATTAGCCCGCGGACCCCTATTTGAAAAGATATGCCAGGGACCCCCCATAACGAGAAGATCGTTACGGCTCTAGCAGTGATTCTCAACCATTTTAATTTCAAGGACCCTTAGTTTGACATGCATTTAGGCTACGGACCCCCATTTAATGGCATTTCTATCTCTTGGACTCCAATTTATATTGTAAAATCAATGTTAATGTAACTCAGAGAGTGTACAAATGGACCCTGGTTCCATTTGTACACTCACAGAGTTACAGACCCATAAGGGTCTATTTGGTTCCTAATATATCATTTAGCTGAGGACCCCCTGGAGCTCCCTCAAGGACCCCTGGGGGTCCCCGGACCCCACTTTGAGAACCAACGTCTCTAACCCATTAAGACCTGAGGCCAATTCTACAAAACGCCTTCTGGTTCTCAAACTCAAATAAAAATCAAACACATAAAGAAATAACAGATGCACAAGCTCGCAGCGTGGCACAAAGTGACGCGCTGTGACTTTGTACATCTGCTATTTTTGAGAACCAGTGTTCTAAACCAGTTTTAATGGGTTCATGTGTGTCCGTGTTAATTAGAAGTTTTATCTAGTCAGTTCAGTGGAATGTCTTTTTTTATTTTGATTTAACCAGGCAATCAAGTTAATAATAGTTTCTTGAGTGATGAGTTTGAGTTGAGTTTGACTGAAGCAGCCGGTGTGTGTGTGTGTGTGTGTGTGTGTGTGTGTGTGTGTGTGTGTGTGTGTGTGTGTGTGTGTGTGTGTGTGTGTGTGTGTGTGTGTGTGTGTGTGTGTGTGTTGTCTCTCACAGTAGGAACCTCCTATCAGGGTCCTGCCATGTCACACATGTCACAACGTGTGTGTGTGTGTGTGTGTGTGTGTGTGTGTGTGTGTGTGTGTGTGTGTGTGTGTGTGCGCGTGCGTGTGTGCGTGTGTGTGTGTATGTGCGTGTGTGCGTGCGTCCGTGAGTGAGTGAGTGAGTGACGTTATCAGGACCCTTAAGGGCCCTGATAGGAGGCATAGCCATTAACATTTCTACTGTAAGAGACAACACACACACGCACCGCATGTGAGTCACCCCTGGAGATTGGCTAGGCTGTACTGTATATCCGATCTACAAGTTCACAATGCGTTGCATCGCGATGCGTTGAGAACCTTTTTTGCAGTTCTTGAAATAGAGCTCAAGTGGTCCTACTTTTTGCTGCCCTGTAGTCAGGGACGTGCACAGATAGACTCTAGGTGGTACTAGAGCTTCTTTTTACCATAACCACTCGAAACCTAGCATCCCTTTTCTGAGGAGAACTTTAGCCAAAAAATAGCCGATCTACAAGCTCACAACGCCTCGCAGCGCGAGGCGTTGTGGGCTTATAGATCGGCTATTTTTGGCAAAGAGGTATAGGTGTAGAGGGAAAAAAGAGCAGACCAAGTAAACCAAAAAAAAGTATAATTTACTTGAGCACCTGCCCCTCAAAATGTTTGTGCACGCCACTGCCTGTAGTTCTTCATTTGTAATGGAACGCCTCTTTGTACACCCCCCCCCCCTCCTCGGCAGATCGAGGAGTTCCGCGACGCCTTCACGCTGTTCGACGAGACGCCCGCCGGCGAGATGAAGATCCGCTTCGCGCAGTGCGGCGACGTGATGCGCGCGCTGGGCCACAACCCCACCAACGACGAGGTGCTGAAGCTGCTGGGCCGGCCCAAGGCGGAGGAGATGAACGCCAAGCTGCTGGACTTCGACAGCTTCCTGCCCATGCTGCAGCACATCGCCCGCTCCAAGGAGACGGGCAGCTTCGAGGACTTTGTGGAGGGCCTGCGCGTCTTCGACAAGGAGGGCAACGGCACGGTGATGGGCGCCGAGCTGCGCCACGTGCTCGCCACGCTGGGCGAGAAGATGACGGAGGACGAGGTGGACCGGCTGATGGCGGGGCAGGAGGACGCCAACGGCCACATCAACTACACAGAGTTCGTCAAGCACATCCTGGCCGGGTAGACGGGACAGGACGGGACGGGGGGGTCCGCGGCGTTGCTGTTGTTGTTGTTGTGGGAGGGGGGGGAGGCGAGGAGGGGTCCTCAAAATGTCGTCCGTATTCTGGGGTAAGGCTTTCGCTGAAAATAGCCGATCGACAAGCTTCACAACTCGTTGCAACGTGTTGTGAAGCTTGTCGATCGGCTATTTTCAGCAAAGATATTTAATGTGACTTGAAAACAGAAACAATACTAGTACAGAACCCTGAGGGACTCCACTCAACAAAGTTAGTGGTTAATACGTAATTATTGAAAATATCTTGATATTAGAAAATATCTTGTGCCAGCCAGGGACCACCCGACCCAGGGACCCCCAGGGACCCCCCCACCCCACCCTCACCCCGTACGAGATGTGTGTTGTTAAAAGAAGTTTGTTATGTGAGTGTGTATGAAAAACAGCCGATCTACAAACTCTACGCGCTTGTAGATCGGCTATTTTTCAAACAGCCGACGTGTACATAGGGAGTTAAAGTGGTTAAACTGCATTGTGATGCTACGTTAACTAATATTGTGCTGGGGACCCCCTGGAAGCCGCCCTCAAGGACCCCTGGGCGGTCCCTGGACCCCACTTTTGAGAACCACTGGGAAGGAGGAGGAGGAGTGACATTGTCAGAAGGGCGGGGCAATTAACAACCCCAAAAGGGGTTCCCGTCTTCAAAGGTATATTACAAATAGAGGTTCCTGCCCTGAATGGGTTAAATAATGGTCCATAAATCGTAATCGAAGCAGGTTTTTTTTGTTTTTCTTTTCTCCCCATTTATTTCCTCCCGTGTTGTCACTGCTGTTATATCCTACTGACTCACCTGCCAGTGAGGAGCCCCCACCAGGAGGACATATAGAGGTCAACATCTATGTTGGCTTTCCATGCAGGGAGACCCGGGTTCGAACCCCGGGCGTTACACTGAGATAAGGTTTAAATAATGGTGATGAATTGATTTGAAGTCAGATCGCCTAGTCGTCCTATGACATCATAAATGTGACATATATCTGGTCTGACTCCACGGTTACTGTCAACTGTTTTCTACCCAATAAAATGACATCATCACCTTCCTACCTCTCATCTGTTATTCATTATTATTATTATTATTATTACTTATCATTATCATCATTACTGTCATTGTTATAATTATTATAAGACAAATGGAGACTGTTGCCATTCATGTGATTGACAGTGAAATGGATTCATGGTGAACTTTACTGAATAATAAAGGTGGTGTACGTTAGGGCTTTCACGACAAGAGATTTTTACTGGTCGACTGATTTGACCCAGTGGTAGTCGACTAGTCGAAATTTACATATATATTTAAAAAAAAAGATTTTTGGCCATTGTTTTAATGCCATCCTACAACTATATTACTATTATTATTATCCTCCTGCCTTTATTTTTATGCCGTTTTAAGGGAAGCGCTTCTGGCACAGCAGCACAGCACAACAGCAGCGTCTCCAAGGATCCCCATTGCCCAATAATAGGCTATTATTTGGCATACTTTTGACTCCCTTTTGATAAAAAAAAGTAAAGTCAGGAGGATAATAATAATTACATTACATTACATTACGGTCATTTAGCAGACGCTTTTATCCAAAGTGACTTACAATAAGTGCATTCAACATAGGTAGGGAACGAAACTACTAATCACCAGAAGTCTTAAGTGCATTTCCTGCAAAAACAAGCAACTAAGAGTATACCTAGTGCTAAGGTGAAAGTGCTATATTATATCAGCTACCTACTTTCTTAACCAGATGAGACAAAATAGCTAAATCAAATGAGCACGAGTTATACAAAAAGTGTATCGACTAAACAAGATCCAATAAAACAATACAACAATAAAACAAGAGTTCGTACAACTAGTTAACAACAAGTAAGCCAGACAAAGAGGAAGGGTAGTGTTTCCTGAAGAGGTGGGCTTTCAGCCTGCGGTGAAAGATGGGCAGTGACTCTGCTGTCCTGACTTCAGTGGGAAGTTCATTCCACCACTGTGGGGCCAGTACAGAAAAAAGTTGTGACCGTGTCGATCGACCAGAAGGACCTGGTCATAAGACCTGGTCATAAGCCCATAATAGTAATGGGCTTTATTTTCAACTATTCGACTAGTACCAACAAGGCCGACAAGTGGTTATACTAGTCGACTAGTTGGTGAAAGCCCTAGTGTAATATTTATATTTATATATATATATATGGACAATATAATTCAATAAACTCACAGGTGACAAGTGCAAATCAGTCATCAATTGGGTATACTATTTTTCTGAAAATAAATTCTTTAGGAGGCCACAAGAGGGAGGTAAACTCACTTCTCCCATGGAGAGGTAATGGCATTCACTGCCTACAGTTTTCTTTTCCCTTTATCTACTCTGTACATACAGGGTTTTATATGTGTTGATGATATTGTGTTTTGGTGTTATTTTTATGATAAATTGATTGAATGAATATAGGACCACAATGGCAACAAGTCCCCAGGACATCCTTTCAGCTCAAAGGTCTGACTGTACCTCGTGCTGTTTACATTTCTGTCTAATAATGTATTCATTCAATCAATGTCATTTCTCTGTGTATTTAAGGTTTTGTCATATCGGCCCCTGTGCAACTTCTGTTTACAAGCCTAACACAATTTCATCCTTAATCACAATTAGTTGTAGGACAATTAATCGTCAATAATAATCATTATCGTAATAAACTTTATTTGTAAAGCACATTTCATTACATGAAATGCAGCATAAAACAACATAACAAAAAAAATATATATATTGCACAAAAAGGGAGTGAATCAGGCAAAACAGTGAGGACGTGAATAACAACACAGAGATTTAAAAATCAACTAAAAGCAGTGGCGCAGCCAGAACGCTAGTATAGGCTGGGCCTAGGCAGGAGCGGGTGGGCACGCATGCGCAGCGCGCGAAAATGTGCGGTCCCCGACCCGTGCTCGCGCGCGAAAATGTGCGGTTATTGGGCGTTTTTGGGCGTTTTTTTGTTACTTTATTTTTTGTTACTTTATTTTTTGTCACTTTATTTTTGTTTACTTTATATTTTTACTATTATATTAGGGTTAGGGTTAGGTTAGGGTTGTGTTATTTAATTCATATTTTTGCCTGATTTTACCGACTTTGTTATCAAAAAATGTATTAAAAAATCGATTGGGTGGGCCAGCTTTCTATGTGGGTGCCACGGCCACGGCCCACCAAGGCCCACCCATGGCTGCGCCCCTGACTAAAAGCAAGCGTGAAGAAGTAGGTCTTGAGCTGTGCTTTAAAGCTATCCACAGAGGCTGCCTGTCTTAGGTGTAATGGGAGTTTATTTCACGCTGTCGGCCCGTAGAAGCAGAATGCTGCTTCAGCGTGTTTTTTATATGTCATTGTAGGCACTTGGAGCAGGTCAGCACTAGAAGAACTGAGGGGGGTGTTTTGGAACATATCTAGGCAGGCAGTCAAAGAGGTAGGATCAAGGTGCCAGACCATTTATAGCTTTATAAACAAGTAACATTATTTTAAAATCAATCCTAAAAACAACCAGGAGCCAATGCAGTGAAGCTAAAACTGGAGTAATATGTTCCATCATCTTAGTTTTAGTTAAAACTCTGGCTGCCGCATTTTGAACAAGTTGTAATCTGTCAGTTGTTTTCTTAGGCAGGCCAGAGTAGAGTGCGTTGCAGTAATCAAGCCGAGAGAAAACAAAAGCGTGGATCTACGTTTTAGCACCGTCCAACGACAGAGGCTCTAATTCGCTCAATATTTCTAAGATGAAAGAAAGGCAATCTTGGTAACATGATTAATGTGTATTAAAATTCAATTCAGAATACATAATAAGTAGGCAGACTAATGTGACCCTTCTTAATTTCTGTCAGGTTGGGTTCCCGAATGATTATTGAGTGACACGGATCACTCAAATGAATTGAATGACTGACAACAGGAAGTGATGCCCATGATAGTTTCCCCAGTAAGCTCCCATAGGGTAACTTGTGAATTACCCACAGTTCATAGCGTTGTAGGCAGCATTAAATGCGGGGGGATACCAGGGCAATAGTTGCTTTCTCACCGTTCTCAAAGAGAGACAGAATGGAGGAGATAGTAAAAATAAAATAAAAAATACAGCTAAACACAGCTAAGTGTCATGAACTCATCTTCAAAGTGCTGTTCCATTCCTTTTATACCATTTGGAGTCCTTGCAGCCTCTCTCACCCTCAAGCTCTTACCAGCTGACATCACTGCAGTCTGTTCAGGGCTCAAGGGTTTAACCCTTTAAGACCGGGAACGCATCTGTGTGTCATTTTTTTGATTTCTTGAATATGCTAATTTTTAAAGCGAACATTTTTAACTCAGATCTTTGCATCTGGGGATTCTACAAATGTCTTCTAAATCCTAACATTTTTTTTTATACTTATGTTGCTATAATCACTGGTTCTCAAACGTTTTCATGTCAAGGACCACCAAAATTATATGTATTTGGCCGGGGACCCCCATCTCACCAGAAGCAAAGATGAGTTAAAAATGTTCGCTTTAAAAAACATATATATTGAAAGATTTGCACAAATTTTCACGATCTTTCCAAAAAATAGCAGATCTACAAGCTTGTAGCGCCGCACTCGGTGCCGCGCTACAAGCTTGTAGATCTGCTATTTTTTAATAGCCCAAAGAAATCTAAAGTGACACAGACGCGTTCCCGGATTGAATGGGTTTAAGCTTGGCTTGGAACTGGGCCAACAAGGGTCTCCTTAGGAGAGAGAGTCAGCAGGAAGACCGTTTTCACGTAGAACCTTCAAAATAAGAGTGTTGTCCTGAACCTGAACCTCCTCCACACGGCTCACTCTCCTCTCTCCTTCTCCTCAGCAGCTCCCTCAACTCCTCCTGTAGTGTTCTGAGAGAGGAGAGGAGAGGAGAGGAGAGACGAGAGGAGAGGAGAGGAGAGAGATCAACATTACATGATGCTCAAATTTCAGCTTCAGAAACCCGCCTACCAGTGACATCATCTTTGTTTTTTCAGACAACATTTCCAATGTTTTTTATTTTCATTCGTATTAACGCCAGAACAATGGCATCCAGTATAGCATGCTAACTTTCCAGGAATAGAAAGCCTGCAGTTTCTATTAGCTTGGATTCTCCATCGATGATGTCACTGGTAGGCGGGTTTCTGAACTGTCCACAGCCCTCCTCTGAGACACAGAATGAGTAGACAGAAATGGCACCATTATTATAATGGGTGAAGTTGTCCTTTAAGCTAGCTGATTAGTAGTAGGTGAGTGAACTGTTTAAAGGTTAGTTGCAAGTTATTTGGTCAGTGAGTTGGTTAGTAGAAAGGCTAGATTAGCTGATTAACTGGGTTAGTTGGTTAGCAGTGCAGTAACTTACTGCACTGCTAGCCAACTAACCCAGTTCATAGTAAGCTGGTTAAAAGTTGACTTAGTAGTTTAAGTTGTTTGGTTAGAAATTGTAGCTGATAAATAGCCGAGTTAGTTGTTAAATGCTTAGTTGGTTAAAGGTTAAGTTAGTTGTTATTAGATTGGTTGGTCAGTAGATTATTGCAGGATGTTAGCTGATTGGCTAGTCATGTAGTTAGTTTACACAGGTTGTTAGCTGATTGGCTAGTCATTCAGTTAGTTCCAATAATGTACCTAATGTGTTGTTTGGCCTCCAGCAGACAGGTGGCGCTGTGTTCAGCTCTACATTCCATCTCCTCCACCTCTGTCTGGGTGCAAATCAACATCTGCTTGGCCTCACTAGCCTGAACATAGTATACGACACATTCAAATATAATTAATTATTATGAATGTGAACATAGTATGGTAAGACAAATATTTTGAACTAGTCCATACAACCGGCGATGTGCGCAGCAAATCTATATGCAGACCTTTGCGCTCGGTACGCATAGTTTAAGTTTTGGTGGTGTGTGGTGTGACAACCAGAGCATACGAGTGGAGCTGGAGCGAAACTAGATTCCTATTCCTTTTTTCAGGAGGGCTAAGATGTCGGCATCATCCCAAAGTTTAACAATATAATTATTCGGGATGGCACTTCCACACTCATTTTAAGTAAAAAGGACAGGTGAGCTAACGCAACCCTGAGGTTCTCCAGTATTCAAGGTTCTGGATTTGTTTTTCTCTTTGTTTTTGTCGTTATGCACATGAATTCCTCCATTACAGTGCATTCAACAAACTACTAATCACCAGAAGTTTCAAGTGCATTCTCTTCTAAAACAAGCAACTAAGAGCATACCTAGCGCTAAAGGTAAAAGTGCAATATATCAGCTACCTACTTT
>NC_139941.1:55638338-55658338 GCF_963454915.1 Gymnoscopelus microlampas
TTTCTTATAATGAAGATTTATTTTTCATTTCCTTGGCACAAAAGCGGGAAATAATAACACCAAAAACGAAATAAACAAACAAATATCGGTATCACTATCTGCTTACAACGCATCACAAAGTGACGCGTTGTAAGCTTGTAGATCTGCTATATCTGCTTTTTTTATATTTGAAATGTGTGAAGATTTTTCAACATGTAGACGATTATGACAATTATGCAAAAATATTCGTGATTATCTCAAATAATTGGGATTACACGATAATGTAATAATTGTGACAGGCCTAGCCAAGCTGCTGATAATTGTGCATGTTGACTCACTGGAAACACTCTGCTACACCAGTGGGTCTCAAAGTGTGGTCCAGGGACCCTCATGGTTCCTGGAGGGGGTTCCAAATGGCCCCTTACGGGTGTGTAACTCTTAGAGTGTACAAATAGAACTAAATGGATCCGTACGGGTCCATTTAGTTCCATCTGTACATTCTTGTGTCATTCTTTGTGACGCATACCCAACGGCAACTTTAATATATAATATAATGAGGATCTATCAATGGCTGGTTGTTTCCTAAACAAGGCTGTGATTGGTCGGCTGGCCTCTTACCGTTGGTCAGCTGTTGCTCCAACTCTTTGATCTCCTGCGTTTCCATGGCGATGCGTGACAGCATGTCGTCAAGACGACCGTCCAGCTCCTGCTGTTTCCTGTTCATCTTGGCTTCTGAGGGACGGCAGAACATCAACCAATCACAGTCTGTTTTTTTGTTTTTTTAACCGCTGATCCTATTGGCTACATCAGACACAAAGGACAGAGAAAAGAGCCAATTATGTTGGTGTAGACACTCGACAAAGCCGGATGCACCACGGTGGATTTGAACCCACAACCTCCATGGTGGTGGGCAGTTACTTTACCACTGCACCATCCCAGCGCCCGGGACCCCCAGATTTTAGTTAAAAATGTTCACTTTGGATTGTTTTGATGTATTTTTTTTTTGTTTTGATGTTTTTAATTGTTTTTTGGTTTTGTTTTGACCATTTACTGCACTTTGGTCTGCTCAGCTGTTGTAAATGTGCTCTATGAATAAAGTTTGATTTAATTTGAAAAATATGTATATTCAAAGATTTGCAGAAATTATCACCATTTTTCCCAAAAATAGCAGATCTACAAGCTCATAGCGCGGCACCCAGTGCCTCGCTATGAGCTTGTAGAGCTGCTATTTTTGAATAGCCAAAGACATAAAAAACACTGTTTTGAGCTTGTAGATCGGCTATTTTTGACAAAGAGATATGCTGTATATAATAGATGGAATTAAGCTGTCCGAGTTCAGTTGTAACTCTAAGAGTTTTTGTCAAATTCCTAAGCCAATAATTTGTCATTTTGGGGGTGAAATATCCCTTTAATCGTTATTGTTATGCTTTTGGAAAATTGTTGCCAGTAATGTAAAATACTGATAACTAGTCATGTAAACATGCAAAACACCTCTATACTCCTTATTACATGTAGCCTAGTAAATTCAATACATTTAAAGGGATAGTTCACCCAGAAAAATACTTTTTTTCTATCGATTAGTAACCTCATGGAGACTTGAATTCATGGATATTATTGGTTTTTGTCTCATTCGTAAGACAATAATTTGATCCAATACTTTTACTTCTACTCCACTACATCTCAGAGGCAAATATTGTACTTTTACTCCACTACGATTACTTGAAAACTTTAGTTACTAGTTACTTTTCAGATATAAATTAGGATATAATGAAACATACATTAACCACTTTAAACCTATTTTAAACCTAGGCTATATGAAAATAGCAGATCTACAAGCTCACAACGCGTCGCATCGCGACGCGTTGTGAGCTTGTAGATCGGCTATTTTCAAATATTTAGTACTTTTACATTTGGTACTTTAAGTACATTTTGATGCCAACACTTTTGTACTTTTTTTTTAACTTGTAACAGAGTATTTTTATATTGCAGCATTCGTACTTTTACTTAAGTAACGAATTTGAGTATGTTTTCCACCACTGCATTTGAAACTGAGTTTTTTTATCACACTAGAGCTGGTATGAGGACTTTGTTTTCAAGGACCACCATAACTCATAAGTCATCATAACTCATAACCACATGGACCCTTCACTACTCTATTCACCGAGTGGCAGAGAGAGGAGAGCAGCCAACCAATCAGATCACAGTATTCTCAGAAAGTCCCAGAGCGGTCATAAACATGTTTATCATAGAACATGTTAGGTCAGACAGACAGACAGACAGACAGACAGACAGACAGACAGACAGACAGACAGACAGAGAGAGAGAGAGAGAGAGAGACACAGAGGGAGTGTAGGCTACTTACCGTTGTTCAGCTTCTGCTTCTCTCTCACTTCCCCTCTCTCCTCTCCTCTCTTTTCTCTTCCGCTCTCCCTGCCACTCGTTTTACAATCTCTCTCTCTCTCTCTCTCTCTCTCTCTCTCTCTCTTTGAATCAACACAGGAAGTCCCTGGCCAATAGCGTGGGTGGGGCGGAGTCAGACTTGGTGTCAGATTCTTAAAGAGACAGTTTGTGCTTTTTCATAGATTTACAACATGGACCATTCATTCATTCATTCATTCATTCATTCATTCATTGTCAGGCCGAAAGGCATGATGGCAGCGAAACTGTGCACACACACTCCCTGGATGCCAGAGCAGCTTTAGTCCAGGACAGCCCTAATATCCATATTCGTTATGGATATGGTTGATAGATCTATCGGGGATAGATCTATCAACACTGATAGATAGATTTCTACCAGCATGACACTGTACGCTCCAACACCTGTTGCAGCATTGTCTTGTTGTGCTGTTGATCAACAACTCTCGTCTCCCTTCAGGGGGCGCCACAGTGCAGCCCAGCCCCTCTGCTGACCCTCCAGGAGGACAGCTGGCTCCCATGCAGTATTCTGTCACACCATAGAGAGGATTCACACACACACACACACACACACACACACACACACACACACACACACACACACACACACACACACACACACACACACACACACACACACACACACACACACACACACACACACACACACACACACACACACACACACACACACCTTGACCAGTGTTCCTTCTTCTGCTAGAAGTAAAACATTTAGCATGTTTACATACCTATGTGGTTCTCTGTAGTCATGGCTCTTATTAATGCCTAATTGTCTCCGTCAGGCCGAAAGGCATGGCCGAGACTATGTTTTGCACCCTGTCCGTCTGTCTTTTTGTCCGTCCGTGTGTGCATCCGTCCGTCTGTGTGTCCGTCTGTCTGCGAGCAGCTAATCTCCGCCACTGTTGTCGCTGCGAAACTGTGCACACACACTGGATGCCAAAGCCGAACCTCTGCCCCAAATCTTTCAGATTGGCCCGTTATAGCGCCACCAGGAGGCCAAAACACATTTTTTTATATTGGTTCTACAGATTTTGTCCAAAGATCACGCACATCGGTACACAGTATCTCCATAGTCATTAAACAAAAATAGTCTTTCAGATTTCTCATATTCCATCCTGATTGGCTAAGATTGGCTTCCAAAGTTTGCAGGAGTGCTCTGTTTTGAACAAAATGCCTCAAATCGTGAACACAGCATGCAATTAGATTTTCTTTTTATAATATAGTTTGTTGATTACTTTTGATGCAGTAATGTCTTAAAAGTCCTTAAATTGTCACTTCACTGTCATCGGGGTACCCCCCAAAATGTGCCCCAAAATATTGTAGCGTCCCCAACCCGGCACAACTTCCTCCACTGAGGGAGCTAGCTTATCTGGCACAGGGAGTTGTTGGCCGGATTGGTGAGCCGAGGGTCATGAGTTCGACTCCGGCTTGGGGCACTGCATCTCTCGGCCGTTACATTGGTGTCAGAGGTGGAGCGTGCCCTTGCGTGAGGGAGGTGAGGGACTGGCTGTGTGTGGTGAAGCGAGAAGCACAAGGGCTCACTTCGATTCGAACCGAGGGGAGAGTGTAGCATCCCCATGGCGACACAACTTCCTCCACTGAGGGAGCTGGCTTCTTTGGCACAGTGGGTTGTTGGCTGGACTGGTGGGTCATGGGTTCGACTCCGGCTGCATCTCTCGGCTGTTACAGTACCGTCATATAATGTTCATAATATATGTAGGCCTATCATGCTCCAATAATCTTTTTCTTTATTCGTTAAGAAAAAGGGAATCAAATAATATATAACTGGTGTATTATACGGTATTGTAATGAACTGTGTATTGGAATGAGCACGGCAACATTTGGCGACAGCAACACTTTTATTTGTGGCGATCAACCCGAAACCTCCAACCAAGCCACACAACAACACATAATATAACAAAATGAATACAAATCAATGACATTTGTCACATTTAACAGGCAAATCCCTCCAACACATTTACCACATATGATATGGCAAATAATAACGCAATTAATAGGACAATTAAAAAAATGCAGACTTGCCCAGAGGCATGCTGGGAAGTCGCTCCTCAGGTAGCTCTGGTCCATAGTGGTAGAAGGAGTTCTCCTTAACGCTATGTGACTTTTCGGGCGTTGCCCACACACCCCCGGTACACTTTCACTACTCACCAAAACAAAGACGGTTTTAAGACGTTGTAAGCCTACTTTCCTTGGTGGGGACACTCTGAGCCCCCCACCTCACGTCTAAAATACACCTTTTGGCCAGAGTGAAAATATTCCACCGGACGGAAAAATGTTTTAGTTACTCCACTGCGCCCCCTACAGATCTGGTCAATGGATTTGTTTTCTATTGACTTGGCACACCCTGGGATGCTACACAAGCAAGCCCCCAGCTGAGGGGTGTTAACTGTCCCAAATACCCCTCTTACCCCACATGAGGGGTGTTGACTGTCCCAAATACCCCACTTACCCCACATGAGGGGTGTTAACTGTCCCAAATACCCCTCCTACCCCACATGAGGGGTGTTAACTGTCCCAAATACCCCTCTTACCCCACATGAGGGGTGTTAACTGTCCCAAATACCCCTCCTACCCCACATGAGGGGTGTTAACTGTCCCAAATACCCCTCTTACCCCACATGAGGGGTGTTAACTGTCCCAAATACCCCTCTTATCCCACATGAGGGGTGTTAACTGTCCCAAATACCCCTCTTACCCCACATGAGGGGTGTTAACTGTCGCTCCAGTACTCTTCTTACTCTTCGTATTACAGCACATATTCCCAGAGAAGCCGAAACGGAAGCCTTCTCCTCGAGGCCCTTGGGGCTGTGTTCTTCTGGGAGGGGCCAAAACGGCAAGTGGGCGAGGCCGGTTTCAGAGAGGCGGAGTCACCAGATGAGGGAGGTGGTCGTGATCATCAGCACGGTCAAGATCAGAGGGTGAAGGTGAAAGGTCGCGGCGAGTCGACAGGGGGCGGAGTTAGACTCATCGTCGTCATCATCGCAACCGTCGACCTTGTTCAGACACACCCTCTGCTCACAGAGAACACCTGGTGACCGATCATTATGACATCATCACATGACCTCATCATGACATCATCACATCTCTGGCAGAAAAAGGTTACATTTCGTCACCTTGCTAAACTAATGGTCATTATTTTAAGTTTTTCAGGAAAAATAAAAAAACTGATCCAAAACAAAACTACTGTATATGATATTTCTTAATCATTTCATCCAAAATATTTATAAATAAATATGACTATTAAAATAGAAATAACACTCTCAACATAAGAGATTTAAATAGGTTTAAATAGGATTCAATCTGATTTAGGCCAACAAAAAAAATCTGTAAATAATTTGGCCTAAGTCACAAAACCATGTGAAAAAAAAGGCTATTTTGGCCTAAGTCACACTAGGGAGTTAGGCCACTATACTAAAAGGGGAATGATCAGCATGATCCTTTTCAATTAGGAGATAGGCGATTGTACCAGAGGTGACCAGTGTCATGAGGAGCTGACTTAGGCAAAAATATAATTTTCCTCAAAAAATGACCCAGGCCATTAGTTTAGCAAGGTGACGATTTGTAAAAAAAAAAAAGATAACTTAAATCTCTAGATGCTGGGGTTTCAGTGGTTAAACTATTAAAAGTACGGTAGGTGATTTTCTTTGGTTAAAATGGGTGTTAACTAGCTCTATATTCTGATAGTACTCGTTGGCAGTGTTGGGATAGTTACTAAAACATAGTAATATGTTACTTATTACATATTACTTGTTTAAAAAGTAATGTAGTTACTTTACTTATTACTCCCTGCCAAAAGTACCTAGTTACTTATTACTTTAGTTACTTTTTTTTTCTCGCCCCCAATAATTTGCATCCTTTCTCCCCAAAAGTCTGACTTTGCATTTTCAACATTAGCAGTTGTTTTTTTCTCTTTTCTGCAGCCTACATTGTAAAATCCTCATTGTACACTCATTTGAATTATATTAACACTAAGACTTTTACAGTGTATGAATTCATAACTTACAGACTAAATGAAAACCATTTGACGACTATGAATTGAATACTAAGGACCTCAATGGAAACAAGTATTTTAAATGTATTTAATGTATTTTTTGCCTAATAATATATATAGAAAATAGCCGACCTACAAGCTTACGGCGCATCTTCATCGGTTAACAAGTCGCTTATAATAAGCAGACATGGCAACACTGTTTGTTCCGGTTTAAGGGCGGCCCGCCCTTCCGCAGCTGATAATAAGTCACACAGACAAGTGCGCAACGTTTCCGTATCCGCTCTAGACCGGATCAGCAAGCAGCCTGCATAGCAACTCGATCCCAACCAGTCTACCATTATATCAATGGACCAAAAACAACACAGGATCAAATAAACACACTCAAACCCAGAGTACCACGAGGCACGTGAAAAAAAGTAATAAGTTACTTTTTGAAAAAAAGTAAAGGTAATATTATTACTCAAAACGTGAAAGTAATTAGTTACGTTACTAGTTACTGGGAAAAGGTAATAATATTACTTTAAGTTACATATTACTTTAGTTACTTCCCAACACTGCTCGTTGGTATAGAGTGTTTGTTTCAATAATAAGAGTCTCCATGTCTCTCCAGCGCTTTATTAAACAGAAAATGCATTTTCAAGCCGGGATACCAATTGTATCCAATCAGGATGGACAACTCAGTCAGGATACACATTAAACAAGTGAAATTGGAAGTGATGACACAAATAAATGAGCAGACAACATTGTAACTGGAACACTATAAAAACTAAAGCTGATAAATGGGTACTCTCTCCTGATTGGCTGACATTTTGTTACCTACCTGAAAATGTGTTTTCTGTTTATTAAAGAGCTGGAGAGACATAGAGACCACTGTGACTGAACTAACACTCTATTACTATCAGAATATAGGGCTTAAAAAAACAAAAGAAAAACACGTTTTGTTTTAACCCAAAAATATATCCTACTTTTAAATTCAGGTCTTAGATGATTACACATCTAGGTTTGAGCCTGTGTTTTCAACAGGCGATGTTGAGTGTATTTATGTTTTTATATATAATTCAGTTGCAATTAAAAGATGCAGGTTAGATTTTGGATATTCATAATCAACTCTATTGTTAATAGGTTTCTGTTCTCCTCACCGTTTGTTATCTCTATTTAAAATAGTTTAGATTATGTACGGTATGTTGAAACACCAAAGAAAGAGGCTCTCCCGACATTTTAATCCCTGTAGTCATAATAACCTCTTTACAACAGCAACGTGTAGGTACTGCTGTTGGCCAGCAGGAGGCAGAGTTTTACCTGTAAAACCGTCAGCACAGACACAACGCAGGAAGTCAACACATGTTCCATTGTTCTGACACACCAAGCCGTCTTCATCACACACATTAGCTGGAGAGGAGAGGAGAGGGGAGGGGAGGGGAGGGGAGGGGTGTAGGAAAACAAGACAAAAATGTGTGATAATTCATACCAGCTTGCGGCAAGCTAAACAATAAACACTGCAGTATTAACATATGCAACTCCTTTGAACATGTTCCAGATTCATAGCGAATTTAATTGTTATTAATGAATTTGTTTGTTTCAACTTTTCTGCAGTTCATTTCTTTCTAGTCTTCGTCCTAGTCTTTTTTTAACGTTGTTGTTGTTTCCTGGACCTGCTCTAGCAAGATGGTAAAACAATCAAATCAGTTTGAAATCCACTGTGCTTCATTATCTGATGTCCCAATGCGTCCCAATGCTTCTAGCAGATGTTGGTTCCAGACTGCATGGAGTTGCAGCAGTGATGAGTTTGATATAGTTTTAGTCACATTTCAGTCATCTGAAATGTTTTAGTTTTAGTCTAGTTTTAGTTCACTAAATACCATAAGATTTAAAGGGACTACACCATGAATTTTAACTTTTTCTTCTTTTTTGTGTGTTTTTGGTCTCCCCTACCTCTCTTCTATCCCCAAAAACACCCCAGTTTGAACACTCAGGCTTTCACAGCATATCTGGGGTTTTCTGTAAATTGGTCTCAAAACAGGCCAAACTGATTTGCACCCTGACGTGACGTCAGGGTACAATCCCTCCCGTTTTTCAGTTCCAGTTAGGAAGCAAGCCCAAATAGAAACAAGACCCCACCCAACCCTGCAATATAATATGCAGACATGGCAACACTGAGGTTGTTTGTAGACAGTAGGCTCTCACTCACCGACACATCCTCTCTTCCAGTTGTATCCTGACACACAGGAGTCACAGCGCCTCCCTGTGGCGCCTTCTCTGCACACACACGACCCCGCCTGGCCACAGCGCTCATGGACACTACCCTGCAGCTCACAGTTACACTCTGCACACACACACACGCGCACACGCACGCGCACGCGCACGCACAGACACAGACACAGACACACACACACACACACACACACACACACACACACACACACACACACACAGATGGGTTACGATTTAGAGGTTCAGGGTTAGGATTAGTTTTTCCTATTTTAAACACACTTGAACGGCGATATCACACACCGGAAAAAAATGCCGATCTACAGTACAAGCTCACGAAGTGTCACATCACATCGCAACGCTTTGTAAGCTTGTAGATCTGCTATAGTTAGTAATTCGATAGATGTGAATTTGTAGATCTGCTATTGATAGTAGTTAGATAGATGTGCGCATGCAGATCTGCTAGTTTTCCATCCTAAAATGTTCATGTCCTCACAACTAAGTAGCCTACAGTAAAACAAATCTGTGCGTGTGTGCGTGTGTGTGCGTGTGGTCACTAACCAGCGCAGACATCCTCGTCCTCTATGGCAGTATTTGGGTCTCTGTAGAAGCCCAGGCGGCAGTCCTGACAGTTCCGTCCTCTGGTGTTGTGCTTACAGCTCACACACGTCACCACGTTCAGGTAGTCAATGTACGTACAGCGGTTCGAGTGGCCGTTACACTCACAGTCTGCCACACACACACGCGCACGCGCGCGCACGCACACGCACACGCACACGCACACGCACACACACACACACATTTAACATCTTTATTTGTGTTCACATTTAATGAACACAAACAATAGTAGATGCACAAACTTGGTAAAACTCAACAACAATGTTTCAGGATACAGATCACGGGTTCAGGAAGCATCGCCTCCTCCATATATGGCGACTGCCAATTATCACAGACACTGAACAGAATTTTGCCAATGCCTTAGCTTTTGGCTTGGGCATTCCTGCAATCTGCAGGCCTCTCACAACTCATTTATGGACCTTAAACAGAGGCTTCCAAATATGAACACAAGCAGTTTACATTTGTAACCAAGCTGTATAATAGCATCCTTAAGACGTTGGTACTTTAGCACCTTGGTAAGAATGCATATTCCAGGCTGTGGTCAAATGTACACGCCACTTCCAAAACAGTAACTTCTCTATTGTCCTCATCAACAACAACAACATCTGGTGTATAAGTTGTAACATCTGAAAAGGCATCATTTTCATTATAGCACATGAACATGGCAGTTGAAACACAAGAGTGCTTATGCATTTTGCTTTTCACACACAAAGGGGGATGATATGAAACACATGATATGCAAACATGGAGTGGATTGTATGAATTTACTGGAAAGGGTTTAGACAAAGCCCCCAGAACCGCGGAGGATTATTGAAGCCATAGAAGCCTGGTGGCCAAATCTGGTAATGCAAGACTTCTGCATTTAGGATGCTATGGTCTGAAACGCTACAGTGAGCTCTACTCTATTGCCTCCAACGTTGGAGCCAATCCCGGAAGAAGAGTGTTACTTCCGGGTGCTTCATCCGCTGGGTGAGCAACGTTCAACTATCAGTCATTTGGCTGGGGACCCCCTGGAACCACCTCAAGGACCCCTGGGGTCCCCGGACCCCACTTTGAGAACCAATGGTTTTGACAGTCCTGGACCTGGAAATGGACAATGGGTCAGGGGTCAAGCTGGGGTCTTACCCTGGAAGTTGACGGAGTCTAGTTTTGACAGCTGGCTGACCTTTGCTCCTCCGGTAACCAGGATCTTCTGGTTTGCTTTTGGACAAGAAAACAATCCGTTGTGACCATGGTGACAGCCAATCAGCAGCTAGCTGGTATCAAGGTCTGGGAAGAGTGCTACCGTGACAGCCAATCGGATTTGACCCGATGGGTCTGGAGTCTTAACCCGGAGCTAACGTGGAGGGTGAGGTACCTTTTTTCTACTTTAGATAGGATGGGTTACATTTTCTCTACTTTAGATAGGATGGGTTACATTTTCTCTACTTTAGATAGGATGGGTTAGGCTACCTTTTCTCTACTTTAGATAGGATGGGTTCCCTTTTCTGTATTAGATTGCATGAGTTACCTTTTCTCTCATAGCCTCGGTCACCTTTCTCATTCTCCCCCACATTCTCAGTCTTTTCCTCTTTGGCCTCAGATGCTGTTGTGTTGAACAGACAGAATAATTAGAACGAGGAGAGAAATGCCATTCATCTTGGATTTGTTTGATTGTTTGTCAGCAAGATAACTTCAATGTGTGATAGGATAGAAGGTGCAGGTCCGGCTCCACCCACACTGTGAGTTTAAAACAGTGGTCACTAAACCTCACCATTTGGGAACCCTTGTTTTCTGTCCTACCAGGACATCTGGAGTGCTTGTTTTCTATCCTACCGGGACCTCTAGTACTGCTGGTTTTATATCCTACCAAGACCTCTAGTACTGCTGGTTTTCTGACATACCGGGACCTCTAGTACTGCTGGTTTTCAGACATACCAGGAGCTCTAATACTGCTGGTTTTCTGACATACCGGGACCTCTAGTACTGTTGGTTTTCTATCCCACCAGGACCTCTAGTACTGCTGGTTTTCTGACATACCGGGACCTCTAGTACTGCTGGTTTTCTATCCTACCAGGAACTCTAGTACTGCTGGTTTTCTATCCTACCAGGACCTCTAGTACTGCTGGTTTTCTATACCGGGACCTCTAGTACTGCTGGTTTTCTATACTGGGACCTCTAGTACTGCTGGTTTTCTATCCTACCAGGATCCTTGGTGTTGCTATCCAAACAAGGATCAATGTTATGGCTGTGTAAATAAACAGAAGTAATCGTGCAGGTTCAGGTTTGGTTGCCCACTAATGTAGAACATCTCACAGCCAGATCTGTGTTTTATACCTTTGTCTTCTTTTCTCTCCTCCTTCGTCTGTTCTCTCCATTCTCTGTCTTTAAGGCGGTCCCCGCCCCCACCTGAGTCTGCACCGCCCCATCCTGAGTCTTCCCCGCCCTCTTCCCTGGGTTCTGGTCCACTGGGGGCAGGCTCTGGCATTGATAGGTCAGAGCCAAAGAACTCTGATCCAGAATCCACTCCAGGATTCTGAGGGTCTACATTACCAGTACTATCTGGCACGGGACTAAATCCCAGCCCGTCCAGGTCCAGGTCTGGGTTTACATAATCTGTCCCTGGGTCAGAATAATCTGAACCGTAATTTCCTCCTCCTGTGTCTGAACCTCCTCCAAGACCAGGCGTTCCTGGAGCTCCGTCAAACCCTGGTCTGGCGTCAGCATCAGGTCCGGAGTCGGGTACCGTTGGAAAGTCCTGTCTAGAATCCAGTCTTGAATCCTCTCCAGGATCAGCTGAGTCTGGGGCATCTGGAACAGGGAAGTCGAAGTCAAGGGGAGGAGCCAAACTGCCAGAGGGAGAGGAGGGGCTGTCTGTAGGGTTGGGGTTTGAGTCTGGTATGACAGAACCACCTCCTTTAGCAGGAGGAGACCCTGTAGGAGCAGGAGGAGGTGTTGGAGTGTCTGCTGCTTCCAGAGGAGGAGTCGGAGTCGGTGGAGGAGGTCCGTCTGCTGTCCCTGGGCTCTGGGAGGAGGTGGAGGAGCCGGGGGGAGGCGCCATGGGGGGAGGAGCCAGCTCGGCGGGAGGTGACTCAATGACATCAAGATCCTGAGTGGGTGGAGCCAAGGGAATGGGCGGGGTGATGCCAGCTGAGGAGTCGGCAGCAGAGGCAGAAGGAGCTCTGTCATTGGCTGGGGTGGTCGTTGTCAGGACAGATGATGCTGTTGCTAGGCTAGGGGTGGTTGCCTTAGCAACAGATGGTGTGTCTATAACTGCTACGGGAGGAAGATCAGAGGTGTTGGTGTTGGTACTGACAACTGGTACTGCAGTACTGACAGTGGATACCGCAGTACTGACAGCTGATACCGCAGTACTGACAGCTGATACCGCAGTACTAACCGCTGTTAGGTCTGCAGTACCTGGAAGTCCTACTGTGGGGTTAGAATCAGGGGGCCAAGTGACTGGGTCAGAAATAGACTTGTCGTACTCAGTACTGCTAACTGGACTGGCGGTACTGTAAATGATAATAGTACTGCTGCTATCAGTACCCCTGGTGTCCGGTAATGTGGGACTAGAGGTGACCAGCGGGGAGGTGGCACTAGCATCAAATAAAGTAGTTGTATCCGCCATAGTAGTAGCAGTAGTACTGGTGTCTGTACTGTAAAATGGAGAAGTAGCAGTACTAGACATGTCTGTAAGAGCAACAGTACTGTCTGTAGTAGTAGGAATGTTTCCTGTACTGTCGGTAGTAGAAGTAGCTAGGTCTGGACTCCATGTACCAGTAGTTGTAGCAGTATAAATGTCAGTAGTAGTGGTAGTAGTTGTAGCAGTGGTGGGACGAAGAGTAGTAGTAGTAGGAGTAGTAGTAGGAATGGGAGTTGTTGTGGTAGTAGTAGGAGGGGGAGTAGTAGGAGTAGTGGTGGTGGTGGTAGTAGTAGTAGTAGTAGTAGGAGAAGGGGTAGTAGGAGTTGTGGTAGTAGGAATAGGAGTTGTGGTAGTAGGAATAGGAGTTGTTGTAGTAGGAATAGGAGTTGTAGTTGTAGGAATAGGAGTTGTGGTAGTAGGAGTTGTGGTAGTAGGAATAGGAGTTGTGGTAGTAGGAATAGGAGTTGTGGTTGTAGGAATAGGAGTTGTAGTTGTAGGAATAGGAGTTGTGGTAGTAGGAATAGGAGTTGTAGTTGTAGGAATAGGAGTTGTGGTAGTAGGAATAGGAGTTGTGGTTGTAGGAATAGGAGTTGTGGTTGTAGGAATAGGAGTTGTAGTTGTAGGAATAGGAGTTGTGGTAGTAGGAATAGGGGTTGTGGTAGTAGGAATAGGAGTTGTGGTAGTAGGAATAGGAGTTGTGGTAGTAGGAATAGGAGTTGTGGTAGTAGGAGTAGATGTAGTGGCTCCACCAGATGCTGCTGTGTCAAAGACACTGCTGTCCGCTGTTTAGGAAGAGAACAGTTATCACTACAACTAGACCATGGCCACTCACTAAAGATGAACACCTAGAGCAGCGGTTCTCAAAGGGCGGTCTGGCCAGGAGCCCCCAGGGGTCCGTGAGAGGGTGCCCGAGGGGGGGTCCATAATGTGGTTTACACTCTCAAAGTTATGGATGGTCTGTGGGCTAAATTGAAAACTTTGAGAACCACTGACCTAGACCATGCCCATTATATACACCTGATTAACAAGACCACGCCCATTATATACACCTAAGAAACTAGGCCACACCCACTATCAAAACCTGAGAAACTAGACCACGCCCATTATATATATACACCTGAGAAACTAGGCCACGATCATTACATACACCAGAGAAACTAGACCATGCCCACTAGGCTACATAAACCTGATTACCATGTTATTTAACCACCTAGTGGCTAAATGTTATCTATATACCACTTTTAATGTTTGGCAAACGCTACAATAAACACATCTATTCTATATTCTGAGCCATCAATGGCTCCATGACTCCATCTACAATCTAATTGTAAAACAATCTATGAGTCTAGCTCAATGTTTCCTCATGTTTGGTCACCATGTGTAACTAATGGTTTAACTACAGGTATTCCTGGGTGATTGACAGGTGTAATTTGACTTCACTGATGTCATGTACTGTAGTGGGAGTGGCTTACCTGTGTCTGTGGCGGAGCTAACATCTGTCCATAGAAGGTTGGCATGGTAACAGTAAAATTAAATACAACAATTTGTGTTTTGTTTTAATAGTGCGTAAGCAAATCTACTGGCCAGCAACTATTGATCTGATTATTTGATCTTTACTGAACAATGCTGACTCACTAGCCTGGGATTCAGACTGATTGGCTGATTGTTTTTTCTCTTTTCATCAGCCACTGGAGTAGTGTGGTGGCGTTTACCTGCAAAAACACATTGCCCTATCGCTGTATTTTGGTGTTTTCACTGTTTTTGATCCAGAATGCCGCAGCACTTGGTCTTCAACCAGCCAAAACTGTTCACATGTATCCCCCCTTCTCCTCTCCCTCCATTGGCTCCCAGTTGCTGCCCTCACAGAGTACAAAAGACTGATGTTGGCCTACAAAGCAACCAAAGGTATGACACCCCCATATCTTCAAACCTGATCCAACCTTACAACCCCTCCCGCTCACTCAGATCAGCTAACACAGGGAATCTGTCTGAACCTTCTCTAAAACATCCGGGACAACGCTCCACACGTCCTAGACTCTTCTCCATTCTGGCTGCAGTTAGAACTGCAGACTCACTCCCAATCTTCTGCTGAAGACTCACCTCTACTGTTTAGACTGATGATAGGTTCTTGGTTTACCTATGATCCTATATTACTAGATTACTATTGCTCTACATTTGATGTATTACCTCGTGTTGTCCTTGCTTAGTGCTTACTGTAAGAGGCTCTGGATTAAGAGTGTCTGCTAAATGCCTAAATGGTAAATTGTAAATTGTAATTGTAGAAGGGGACGTTTTTGGGGAAACCAAAACAAACAGTGAAAACACCAGAATACAGTGAGAGGACAATGTGTTACTGCAGGTAAACACCACCACAATACTCCAATGGCTGATGACTGCTGAGATAAAGGGAAATGATTTATGCAACTAGAAAAAGTGCTCCTCAGAGCACAAGTCTCCTAGCCTGGTATCCAGCCTGCTTCGCTACGTTCGGTCTGGAATGCACCCCATTGACTCGTTTTGCAGAACTACACTCGAACTACATATGTTACGTTAGGCAACGTCGTTGCTGATTGGATGTTGTTCAAACGAATGACGAATCACAACGATCACACTGTTTTTTTTGTCCCGCCCCGCACCACAGACCAATCAGAAGCCACGGCACGACTCGAAACGTTTGTCATGTCCCGCCTCCCTTGGAGATAGGAGGCATTCCAGACTGATAAGCGGAGAGAGAGAAAAAAGTCAGCCGAACGTAGCGAATCAGGCTGGATCCCAGGCTACAAGTCTCCGCCAGGTCAGGTAGGTTAGTGTGGGCCAGCAATGTTCAGAAGTCGCCAATCAGGCTGGAATGTGAAAAATCGGACGGATCAGTCTTGATCACCTGACTATAGAGATAATATGTACTGATTTGCGTGATGTTTGGACAACATTTGTAGGAGTAATATAACAAACTTGTTTCGCAAAAAGCGGCCTCATGATGGCGCTATAACAGGCCCATGTGAAACATTTGGTTCTGAATTGGCAGGAGTGTGTGTGCACAGTTTCGCTGCAATCAATCCAACAGTGGCAGAGATTAGCTGTTCACACACGGACGGACGGACAGGGTGCAAATCATAGTCTCCGCCAGGCCGAAAGACAATTATGTGAACACAGTAATATGCCTTTAATATGTCTCTGTGGAACTCAGGATTTAAATTCCGCAAAGCAATTTAAATGCAAAAAAAATGTGTGTGTGTGTGTGTGTGTGTGTGTGTGTGTGTGTGTGTGTGTGTGTGTGTGTGTGTGTGCGTGTGCGTGTGTGCAGGTGTTCACTGAGGTTAAGTCTTGATTGACAGGATGAGGTGGGCTAAACAGGGCTTAGCACACACACACACACACACACACACACACACACACACACACACACACACACACACACACACACACACACACACACACACACACACACACACACACACACACACACACACACACACACACACACACACACACACACCATCTGCCAGGCTGAAAGTCAGATTAGGCTTCAGATTCTCCTTATTCATCGTAATCATGTGACTGCTTCCAGCCAACCAGAGAGCAGCCATCGCAATCATGTGTGTTATTATAAACTACACTTCCCATCGTTTCCCACATGGGAGCGGGGTCAGGGTAAAGGTCAAGCAAGACGGGGGCGGAGACAAGATGAATGAAATGATACAGACAGACAGACAGACAGACAGACAGACAGACAGACAGACAGGCAGGCAGACAGGCAGGCATAGGCAGGCAGGCAGACAGACAGACAGACAGACAGACAGGCAGGCAGACAGACAGACAGACAGACAGACAGACAGACAGACAGACAGACAGACAGACAGACAGACAGACAGAAATTACCTCCTCTTGCTCCTGTTGCTTCACCTGAGAGAGACAAACAGACAGACAGTCAGACAGTCAGTCAGACAGACAGACAGACAGTGTAGATCTGTTGTTTACAGTATGTTTACTAGATTTTGTTTTAAATGATTCTAAATTATTTTTGGGAAGATGATCAGGGGCCATTAAGTACCAGGTGTGTATAATAGGCAACGTATTGTATGTGTTGGTGTCATTATTATTCTGCTGTTTTCCTACAGTTCTGGCATAAACTATAAGCTATGGCTGCTTTGTACCACATCGCGTCCGACCATGGAACAGGGTCATGCCAAGCGGCCTTGAAACAAATGTTACTCAGGTTGGCCAAAGAGGGGCACTATAATAGCAATCGACTGAAAAAGCCCAATACGCTATATGCATATTGGACAGAAATTGGGCCTCTTCCTTACTTCCTTCACAGGTTGTTACCAATGATACTAATGAAGGCTCTGTTCCATTCTGGTTGTTACAATGATACTAATGAAGGCTTTGTTCCATTCTGGTTGTTACAATGATACTAATGAAGGCTCTGTTCCATTCTGGTTGTTACAATGATACTAATGAAGGCTTTGTTCCATTCTGGTTGTTACAATGATACTAATGAAGGCTCTGTTCCATTCTAGTTGTTACAATGACACTAATGAAGGCTCTGGGTTGCAAATGGACCCTTATGGGTGTGTAACTCTGAGAGTGTACAAATGTGTACACATTAAAAAGGCCTTAAAAGTCCTTAAATTGTCACCTCACTGTCATCTGGGAACCCCCCTCTGGGGGTCCCAAGTCCGACCCACAGGTTGAGAACCACTGATATACAGTGATGAGAGACACTTATGGTGTGTGTGTGTGTGTGTGTGTGTGTGTGTGTGTGTGTGTGTGTGTGTGTGTGTGTGTGTGTGTGTGTGTGTGTGTGTGTGTGTGTGTGTGTGTGTATTACATGTATTAGCCATGCCGGCGGGAACAGGCAGGAAGCTTCCTGGTCTCCAGGCGTTGGATTTGAACCCTCGCCCGCAGAGCTGACAGTCCTGACCCGAGGTGTTGTGGTCGCACACACACTGCAGAACGCCCTGACGCAACACACACTCTGAGCCATGCAGGTTACAGTCACACCTACACACACACACAAACACACGCACACACACACGCACACAAACGACACACACACACACACACACACACACACACACACACACACACACACACACACACACACACACACACACACACACACACACACACACACACATAAATAGATGTTCTTAAGTAAGATGATTTTCATGTCATGTTAACCTCAAGTATTCTAATTCTAATATTATAAAATTATCACAGACTTAAAGGAGTAGTTCACACAAAAAAATGACTTATTTTCCATCAATTACACACCCCATGAAGCCTCGAGTTCACCGAGATTGTTTTGTTTTTTGTAACATTTCTGAGACAATCATTTAATGACCGAGTCATTAGGAGACTCAGTAGGAGGATGTTTGAGTCCGCCAGTCATCAAATTATTAACTCAGGAATGTTACAAAAACAAAAAAATCTCCATGAATTAAAGGCTTCATGCGGTATGTAATTGATAGAAAATAAAATCATTTTTGCGTGAACTACTCCTTTAAGACGTAAAACTAGAGAACTGACTCCTTTAAAACTAAACGTGTTCTTTTTTTTGCATTTTCAGACATTTAACCACTTAAACCCTCATTACTTAAACTTGACCTTTGGCTCTGTACTTGGTCTCTCCCCCCCCCACACACACCAAACCTTTTTGCCGAAAATAGCCGATCTACAAGCTCACGCAAGGTGTTGTGAGCTTGTGGATCTGCAACTTTTGGCTAAAGTTCTCCTCAGAATAGGGATGCTGGGGTTCAAGTGGTTAACGTAAAAACAAACAAAGAATCCCATCACATTTGGCGGTCCCTCTGTAGTAACTCTGAGGACCCCCCTAGGGGTCCCGGACCCCCTGTTGAAGACCCTTGTCCTATTGTGCTAAATTGTTGTGTGTCTTTGTGCTGAACACACTGTGGGGGACAATATAAAGACAAATTATGATGATAATATTTACCTGGCAGGAACGTCTATGTTAGAGATGGCGTAGAAGTATTTCAGCAGGTTGTCCGTCTGGACGTAGGTCCCGCCCAGAGCGGGGCGGAGCAAGCGCAGGCGCAGGTTTGTGAAGGAGAAGAACGCTCTCAGTCCCTTCATGGTCTCCATGCGGGTGTACAGGGCGTCCATGTTGATCAGCTTGGGACCCGCGATCACTGCCAAGCGCGCCCGCACCTCAAAGACCACCGCCCTCTCTTCCTATTGGACGGTGATGGAAAAAGTACTAACATTATTTTTTTACTTTAAAGGGATATTTCACTCGCAAACATGTTTTTTGGGTCATTTTAACATCTGCTTTTGTGTTTCACCCCCAGACAGCTTTTAAGTTGCTTGAGTCAGTATTATTGATTAGACACGCCCCCTTTCAATACAAATCCATTGTAACTTCAAACTTCATGTTAGATTCATCGAAAACACCCGTCCTCAGTTCTGGTGACTGTTGTCCTTAAGTCTAATAATGAGGGCAGGCGTGTTTTTTCAATTACTATTTTCATAATTATTTTTATTTTTTTATTTATTTTTCCTAAAACATTAAACAAAAATGAAAAAAGTAATTGAAAAAACACTCCCCCGTCACACACCTTTAAACCAGGTAAAACCAGTTCAAACCAGTTTCAAACCAGGTAAAACCAGTTCAAACTAGTTCAAACCAGGTAAAACCAGGTAAAACCAGTATAGATGGGTTACCTTTGCTCCAACCCAGCGGGAGTACTGTTCGGTGCAGATGACCCTGGTCAGGTTGCTAGGCGACAGGTCTCGCACCTGTTTAGCTGGCATTCCGAACGCCTCCATACAGTCGTCAGCATAATACTGGAAGGGTTGCCAGGTGACACCTGAAATAGTATCAGTATTATTATTGTCTCCGCTAAGCAGAAGGCGTGGCCGTCTACGTTTTGCACCCTCAACGTTCATCCAGGTGTCCGTCCGTCCAACCCGATCGCCAAGAATTTAGTATACATTGCACGGAGTGGTCATTCCGTGCATAGGCAACTGGAAAACCCGAAAATCCGCGCAGAGCCGCCTCGCATCTTCCCATTGTGACTAAACCATTTCGGAGGCACGCAGTTTCGGTTCGGGACGGCAACTTGCTCGCTTTAGCTCGCTCGGTGGTCCCTTACGTGGCGA
>NC_139941.1:55660838-55688338 GCF_963454915.1 Gymnoscopelus microlampas
TGTCTGTCTCTCCTACACTGTCTCCCTCTCAGCTGTCCTACTGTCTGTCTCTCCTACACTGTCTCCCTCTCAGCTGTCCTTCTGTCTGTCTCTCCTATACACTGTCTCCCTCTCAGCTGTCCTACTGTCTGTCTCTCCTACACTGTCTCTCTCTCAGCTGTCCTACTGTCTGTCTCTCCTACACTGTCTCCCTCTCTGCTGTCCTACTGTCTGTCTCTCCTACACTGTCTCCCTCTCAGCTGTCCTACTGTCTGTCTCTCCTACACTGTCTGCCTCTCAGCTGTCCTACTGTCTGTCTCTCCTACACTGTCTGTCTCTCAGCTGTCCTTCTGTCTGTCTCTCCTACACTGTCTCTATCTCAGCTGTCCTTCTGTCTGTCTCTCCTACACTGTCTCTATCTCAGCTGTCCTTCTGTCTGTCTCTCCTACACTGTCTCCCTCTCAGCTGTCCTACTGTCTGTCTCTCCTACACTGTCTCCCTCTCAGCTGTCCTACTGTCTGTCTCTCCTACACTGTCTCTCAGTTGTCCTACTGTCTGTCTCTCCTACACTGTCTCCCTCTCAGCTGTCCTACTGTCTGTCTCTCCTACACTGTCTCTCAACTGTCCTACTGTCTGTCTCTCCTACACTGTCTCCCTCTCAGCTGTCCTACTGTCTGTCTCTCCTACACTGTGTGCCTCTCAGCTGTCCTACTGTCTGTCTCTCCTACACTGTCTCCCTCTCAGCTGTCCTACTGTCTGTCTCTCCTACACTGTCTGTCTCTCAGCTGTCCTACTGTCTGTCTCTCCTACACTGTCTCTCTCTCAGCTGTCCTACTGTCTGTCTCTCCTACACTGTCTCCCTCTCAGCTGTCCTACTGTCTGTCTCTCCTACACTGTCTCCCTCTCAGCTGTCCTACTGTCTGTCTCTCCTACACTGTCTCCCTCTCAGCTGTCCTACTGTCTGTCTCTCCTACACTGTCTCTCTCTCAGCTGTCCTACTGTCTGTCTCTCCTACACTGTGTGCCTCTCAGCTGTCCTACTGTCTGTCTCTCCTACACTGTCTCTCTCTCAGCTGTCCTACTGTCTGTCTCTCCTACACTGTCTCCCTCTCAGCTGTCCTACTGTCTGTCTCTCCTACACTGTCTCTCTCTCAGCTGTCCTACTGTCTGTCTCTCCTACACTGTCTCCCTCTCAGCTGTCCTACTGTCTGTCTCTCCTACACTGTCTCCCTCTCAGCTGTCCTACTGTCTGTCTCTCCTACACTGTAATCTTCTGTTATCGCTGTTTCTTCTCTTAAGATACAAACCTTTGTAATCCTCTTGTGAGCTATTGTCTTTTTGACCCAAAGGATTACAATTAACTTGCTCTAAGAGAGGCTCTAAATCTCTATTGCCTCTCCCGGGAAATCTCCTAGCACATGGGTCTTCAAGGGGGGGTCTTAGGTCTTAAGGTCCTTACACACCGGGCGACACCGGCGAAAATAGCGAATATACGCAAAATTCGGACTTGTTCCGAATAATTAAAAGACGCTTTTTCGCTTCGCTTTTTCGCTTTTTCGCTCCATGTACGGAGCCATTGACTTTATAAGGTTTTAAAAAAAAACGCATTATTCACACGAAAAAATCGCCCCGGTGTGTAACAACCTTTAGAGTCACTACAGGGGGGCCAACACATCTCAGTGTGATAGGGACTTTTTATTTATCAACCGCTTGAACCCTAGCATCCCTATTCAGTAGTGTTGATTTTGACAACACATTTTGATTTAGTTTTAGTCATTTTGACGTCATCTGAAATGTTTTAGCTTTTGTCTAGTTTTAGTCGACTAAATATCAGAAGATTATAGTCGACTAAATCTACAGTTGATTTAGTCGACTAAAATGTATTGTGGCGGTGCCTTGATTGATTGCGTCGTAATGGCTGATTTTACACTTGGTTGCATGCTGAAAATAGCCGATCTACAAGCTCACAACGCCTCGCAGCGCGACACGTTGTGAGCTTGTAGATCTGCTATTTTCAGAGAGCAACACCGGAACGTAACCAAACATAAAATGACTTGTCTTTTAGTTCTACTGGATCTCTTCTCCACTAGTCCCTCACTAACATTTTAGTCTAGTTTTTATTTGTTGGGGAAATTGTCAATATGTTTAGTCTTAGTTTTAGTCATCATAGCGTAGTTTTTATTTCGTTTTGATTTCGCTTTCGTCAGTGAAAAAAGGTAGTCGACGAAATCAACACTGCTATTCAGGGAGGAACACTCGCAGAAAATAGACGTTGAAGGCCCCTGTCCTAGCATCTTCCATATGGGCTCCTTTCCTTAGATTCTGCTTACTGAGACCACCCTGCCTGTGCTGATCCTTAACACAATACAGAGACAATACTATTTAAAAGACAATCCCTAAAATCAGAGTTTGACACTTAAAGTAAGTCATTTATTTTGGTAAAAACAAATGTTAAAAAGTGAAAGCTCTATATCGTGATAGTAATGCATTGCTATAGAGTGTTTGTTCACTTTACTAAAGAGCTGGAGAGACATGAGATTCCTGTAACTGAACACTCTATGATAATACTATCAGACCATAACACTATTTAACACTTATTCTAATAAAGAAAAATCACTCACTTCACCTTTAACTAAATTAACAATACATGCTATTATATGAGCTATTATCAATAATTAACTTTAACATCACATACCCTTTATCAATTATTTATTTACTCCACCTCACATTCCCTTTGGATCAATTAGAGAAGAGATCTATCTGTCTGTCTGTCTGTCTGTCTGCCTGTCTAAATTAAAAAAATTAAGTTAGGGTTACAAGGTTGCGATTGGGTTTAGGATTAGATATTTAGAGGTATGTTTTGGGGGTTTTCTCTATTTTATACTTGGTTGTGTGGCGATATCACACTGATCTACAAGGCTCACGCATTGTGAGCTTGTAGATCGATACTTTTTTGTCTATCTTCTTCTATTTTCAATGCAGTCCTAAAATGTCAATGCTCTCACAAGTATAGAAATAAAAAACGTGTGTGTGTGTGTGTGTGTCTGTGTGTGCGTGCGTGGGTGTGTGTGTTATGTATTTGTGTTAAATGTGAAAGATTTGAAATATGTGCGTGCGTGCGTGCGTGCGTGCATGCACGTGTGTGTGTGTGTGCGCGTGAGTGTGTGTGTGTGTGTGTGTGTGTGTGTGTGTGTGTGTGTGTGTGTTTCCTCACCAGGGTGCAGAACCTCTCAGGTGGGTTTCCGCAGGTGATTCCGGGCGGCTCCACTCTGATTTGCATAAACTCCTTCACATTGGCTGCCGGGGGCTGACAGGCGTAGAACTCCCACCCTGGCCCCGCCTCCGAGCCCACCAGCGCACGGCAACGCTCGTACGGACCAATCAGCTGTCCGCACGCCGTCGCCACGACGACCAGGCCAACCAGGAAGTGTGCGAGGCGGGACATGGCGCGGCATCTGATCCCTGTGCTCCTATTGGTTGACTGTAATGTCACTGATGATCCTTGTACTGCTATTGGCTCCAGGTGCCATGCCAACACCTGGTAACAGGAAAATAGATTCTTGGATGGGTTGTGATGTCATCAGCTGGTTGTGATGTCATCATCTGGTTGTGATGTCATCAGCTGGCTGTGATGTCATCAGCTGGCTGTGATGTCATCAGCTGGCTGTGATGTCATCAGCTGGTGCTTCCCGTATGATGATTGCTACCGGCTGCATGGTTGTCATGGAGACTAGATTGTTGTTCTCTTCTGTCAATAAACCTAAACAAATAATCATCATATAATAACACATTTGCTTTCTTTCTCAGCTGAATAGGATTTTCAATGTATATACTGTAGTGCTAGGTTTTGATTAAAACAAAAACTTTTGTTAAAAAGTTAAAGATCTATATTTAAATAAAGATTATAGATTACAATTAACTTTAGAAATGATGAACAAAGACTTTTTATTAAACAGAAACTAATTAATAAAGAAAGAAACATATATACATTTCGGCCATTTGAAAATAGCAGATCTACAAGCTCACAATGCTTCGCGATGCAACGCATTGTGAGATTGTAGATCGGCTATTTTCAAAGGATTTTTTTAATACATTTTGAACTTGTGAATGGGACATTATGCACGATGAATACTTTACTTTTGTACTTTAACTAATTGAATTGAATTCTGGACTTTCACTTGTAACAGGGTATTTCTACATTGCAGTATTGATACTTTTACTTAAGTAAAACATGTGAATACTTTTTCCACAATAAAATGCTAATAAAGTATTCAATCAATCAATCAATCAAGATGAATCAATCAGAAAGCTACAAGTTGACTTACAATGAGATCCTGGTGAAGTGTCCTCTCCTCTCCTCTCCTCTCCTCTCCTCTGGAGCTGACCAACCTACTGACTGTAATCCCATTACATATTGTAAATACCTTCTGGCACACCCACCTGTCAGTGTTGCCAAGTCTGCTTATTATAAGCGACTGTCGTGTATTTGCATTATGGACCTTATTGCCTATATTTTATGAACATTATGTAAGCCAAAACCAGATAGAAATGTTAAAAGTTATTGTACTAAAGTGAGGAGTAGTCATGTGTTGTAGACAGACCCTGTCTGCACTTCTAGGCTATTCAAGCACATGATGTTAATCTTGACCTGTTGTTCAAAAGGAAGCCGGCTGCTAGGTGTGTATGGCAATTTACATCATCTTTGCCTGTGTCTTTCAGGTTAACCACTCCCTTCCTTCAGGCACTTGCAAATCAAATCAACAGATGTTCCCTGATCTTCGTCTAGGTGGGGGGATTCTCACTGATCCTGTACTGAATGCTGAATAAACCGAATCATGATCAGACCGATCTGGACGTCTTCTACACTTTCTTTTAAGCAGCTAGGCCTGGTAACCCGCAATCTTATGCTTCATTTACCACACGACTTTGTGGCTTTGTTTTTCTATAATGTCGCTTGCAAATATTGGTATAGTTGCAGGCTGCGTTTTGTTTTTTTGGGCCTTGGTTCTAAAAGTGTGTTTTGGGCTTGCTGTGTAATGCTGTTTAATCCATCTAGTTCTCGGACATTTGCATGTCAAGAACCCCTCAAATTATTATGTATTTGTCTGCAGAACCCCATCTGAAAATATTTTCTTCGAGATTCATTTTTAAAATAGCAGATCTACAAGCTCACAACGTGTCGCATTGTGACAGGTCGTGAGCTTGTAGATCTGATATTTTCAAATATCCAATGCATATAGGTTTTAAGTGCTCATGTAGCCTAATGAAGCATAGCGTTAGTTCATGCAGGACACGGAAGTCGTGCACGCCAAAGCTGTAACCAGCGGTCAGTCAGCTGATGTGAACATCAGCATTCTATTTCCCATTCACAGCTCAGTGGTCATTACGTCACACACTCATTATCCAATCACAGCTCACGCATGAGCAAAGAGGATCCTTTAAATACGGCTTCTATTCTCTAGGTCTTTCTTGGTTGCTGAACCAATGCACTTTGCTAGCTCCTCCTCCACCCCAGCCTCCACCTTTTGATTAGAGTCTGGCTTAGCCTAAAATACTTGTGGTTATCATGTATATCTGCTTGTTTAGAGTCTTGCATATAGGCTCAAATACTTGTGTATCATGTATATCTGCTAATTCTAACTAATATGTCAATGTGCTGCTATTGTTGACATTGTATCCCTATGGGGATTTGCTTAAGCATTCTCTGAATATATGCTTAGCAGGCTGCTTCCACAAAATTCAGTGAATATTCTCCCAAAAGCGGAGCTTTAACGCCAAGCTTAACTGTATTCCATTTGTGGCAATAAATGGTTCTTTATCTACTAAGACGAGTGTGTTTCTGATTGAAGTATAGTTCACGTTGGGCAATGTCTAGGCGGAAATGGTTGAATTTGGCAGAAGTACCGCCCAAGGAAATGACGTTGATGCTTTACAAATCTGTTAACATTCTCTGTGAATGAAACGGTGGAAACACGCACAACGGAAATCCTCTCCACTCAGGACTTCCGAGACACTCGCTGGTTTAGGTCATGACCAGGCTCTTCTCTTCGCAGATGAGTGAGGCTGGGAACGGAGCTAATTATAGTTGCTTATTTGGGGCTTGTACTATAGACCTGGTTGCTTATCTCCCTCGCAAAATCTGGCAACAAGGCCACCTCTCTCTCTCTCTCTGGTGTGTGTGTGTGCGTGTGCGTGTGTGTGTGTGTGTGTGTGTGTGTGTGTGAGACACAGCAGGGACAGCCTGCTGCAGAGGCAAGAGAAGACTCTCACAGAAGTAGCGTAGCCTACTCCTCCTGTTTGCTCCGATTAAAATAAATTGGATTCTGTTCAAAAATGAGCTGGCTAAATACATTGTGTTGTACGTCTCTTTTTTCCCTTCTTATTCTTGTGGGGGGGGGACAAAAGTAATATAATATAATATATTACTCTTGATTCCAAGTAATATGACATTATTACATTTCTAAGGAGTAATATGTAATAAGTAACATTATTTTCCCGAGTAATATTGCCCAACATTGGTCTTTGGTATGATCCGGACAGGGATCAAACTCAAACCTTCCAATCTGAGGGCGGACACTCTAAGTTGTATTACCAAATGATAATGTTCTAAATGTAGGCCTGCCTGATGATTGATTCTTCTTGCATCTCTCTCTCTCTCTCTCTCTCTCTCTCTCTCTCTCTCTCTCTCTCTCTCTCTCTCTCTCTCTCTCTCTCTCTCTCTCTCTCTCTCTCTCTCTCTCTCTCTCTCTCTCTCTCTCTCTCTCTCTCTCTCTCTCTCTCTCTCCCCCTCTCCATCACAACCCTGGGGAAGAGATTAGATCTCGCAATTGGAATGTTCAGTCTGTCTTCTGGCTCTTTATGACTACCAGATGTTTGCTGTGTCTCTCTGCTCTTCTCTCTCTGTCCTGCCAACCTCTTCAGCCTTTATACCCTTTCACACCTGGGGGAGATTGTCTGTTCTGTTTCTTGCTCCCACACTTTCTTTCTTTCTTTCTTTCTTTCTTCAGAGCAATGCAACATGTTTTAGAGCATTGGTTCTCAAAGTGGGGTCCGGGGAACCAAATGGACCCGTTAACGGGTCCATTTGGTTCCATTTGTACACTCTCAGAGTTAAATTAACACTGATTTTACAATACAAATTGGGGTCTCAGGGATAGAAATGCCATTAAATGGGGGTCCGTAGCCTAATGCATGTCAAACTGGGGGTCCTTGATATAATCTTTTTACGGCTAGAGCTGTAAAAAATCTTCTCTTATGAGGGTCCCTGGCATATCTTTTCAAATGGGGGTCCGCGGGCTAATAATTGTCAATTTGGGGGTCCTTGATATGAAAAAGTTTGAGAATCACTGTTTTAGAGGAAGTTTAGATTGCATTTTGTTCATAGATTCTATATGAAGTATGAATATGACTTGTTTCTGTTGTTGAAGAAGTGATTTAGAGACTGAAATGATTATTATTTTAAATGTTTTTTTTTTCATAATAATAAAACATGGAACAGTTTTGGACATTTCCACCCGAGAGCGACGCTATAGAGCTATTAGGTTTGACGGTAATCCACACACACACACACACACACACACACACACACACACACACATAGCTGAGCAGAGGCGCACATTGCCTAATGGCATATTTGGCAACTGCCTCGGGCCCCACCACTAGGGGGGACACTAGGGGCCCCACCACTAGGGGTTCCACCACTAAGGGGCCCCCGAAGGCCAACAAAATGTACCCCACCGCAATGTCTCCACTAACACGCAGACAGACAGTGACAAGACAGCAGCACCCCTCTGCTATCCTAGCCTTGGATCAAGACTATCATAGAAGTATTTTATCGAGTCTGACTGTTACTTTCGTATCTACGATAGCCTAGTCTTGGCTGCACCCCCCCAGTGCATCCTGCACTTTCACCAGTAAAGCCCATACTTCTCCGTACATGTACAAAAGGCTGGCCCAAAGAGAAAAAACTGAAGCCGAAGAAATTGGCACGCTGCATAAAAAAACTTATGACAAATTCATTTAATTTAGTCTAGTTTTTGTTTGTTGGAAAAAGGTATTCGACTGACATTTTTTGTCGTAGTTTTATTTATTTTTTTAATTTACACTGGAATAGTCTGAGAATGGCCATAACGTTGTCATCATTTTTCCAATCAGCAGAATATAGGAATAGTCATAGAAATAAAGTAACCAGTAACTAAAGATGCCAAATACATAATTGCAGTGGAGTAACAAGTACAAAAAACTGAACCCAAAGAAATCGGCGCGCTGCATAAAAACATATATGACAAATTAAAACATTGGCGCACGCACACAGTCCCCCCCCCTTAATATCTTTGCCTATAGATGAATCCACAGACGCGCTGCCTGTAGCTGCCTGTAGGGGGCCATTGCTGCGGTGCGGAGCGTTGACACCGCAGCAATGGCTGCCTACAGGCAGCGCGTCTGTGGATTCGTCTATAGAGCCCCCCCAACACCCTAGGATCGCCTCCGCTGCTGAGCGGGCAGAGAGGATCCCCCTCCCTCTGGCCCACCCAGTGTGTTAAAGTGTCCCTGAGCAAGACACTGATCCAATAACTGCTCCCCGGACGACCAATTAATGTCACTTCCCCACTGCTTACATTGTAGCATTAGTTAGGATGTTAAAAAGGTTAGTTGATTAGCTTAATTAATAGGATGGGTGAATGAATTGGACATCATTTGTATGTGCAATTATACTGTGTAGCACAGTGTTTCTATTATACTGTAACACAGTGTTTCTATTATACTGTAACACAGTGTTTCTATTATACTGTAACACAGTGTTTCTATTACACTGTAGCACAGTGTTTCTATTATACTGTAACACAGTGTTTCTATTATACTGTAGCACAGTGTTTCTATTATACTGTAACACAGTGTTTCTATTATACTGTATCACAGTGTTTCTATTATACTGTAGCACAGTGTTTCTATTATACTGTAACACGGTGTTTCTATTATACTGTAACACAGTGTTTCTATTATACTGTAACACAGTGTTTCTATTATACTGTATCACAGTGTTTCTATTATACTGTAACACTGTGTTTCTATTATACTGTAACACAGTGTTTCTATTATACTGTAACACAGTGTTTCTATTATACTGTAACACAGTGTTTCTATTATACTGTAACACAGTGTTTCTATTATACTGTATCACAGTGTTTCTATTATACTGTAACACGGTGTTTCTATTATACTGTAACACAGTGTTTCTATTATACTGTAACACAGTGTTTCTATTATACTGTAACACAGTGTTTCTATTATACTGTAACACAGTGTTTCTATTATACTGTAGCACAGTGTTTCTATAATACTGTAACACAGTGTTTCTATTATACTGTAACACAGTGTTTCTATTATACTGTAACACAGTGTTTCTATTATACTGTAACACAGTGTTTCTATTATACTGTAACACAGTGTTTCTATTATACTGTAACACAGTGTTTCTATTATACTGTAACACAGTGTTTCTATTATACTGTAACACAGTGTTTCTATTATACTGTAACACAGTGTTTCTATTAAACTGTATCACGGTGTTTCTATTATACTGTAACACGGTGTTTCTATTATACTGTAACACGGTGTTTCTATTATACTGTAACACAGTGTTTCTATTATACTGTAGCACAGTGTTTCTATTATACTGTAACACAGTGTTTCTATTATACTGTAACACAGTGTTTCTATTATACTGTAACAGTGTTTCTATTATACTGTAACACAGTGTTTCTATTATACTGTAACACAGTGTTTATATTATACTGTAACAGCGTTTCTATTATACTGTAACACAGTGTTTCTATTATACTGTAACACAGTGTTTCTATTATACTGTAACACAGTGTTTCTATTATACTGTAACACAGTGTTTCTATTATACTGTAACACAGTGTTTCTATTATACTGTAACACAGTGCTTCTATTATACTGTAACACAGTGTTTCTATTATACTGTAACACAGTGTTTCTATTATACTGTAACACAGTGTTTCTATTATACTGTAACACAGTGTTTCTATTATACTGTAACACAGTGTTTCTATTATACTGTAACACAGTGTTTCTATTACACTGTAACACAGTGTTTCTATTATACTGTAGCACAGTGTTTCTATTATACTGTAGCACGGTGTTTCTATTATACTGTAACACGGTGTTTCTATTATACTGTAACACGGTGTTTCTATTATACTGTAACACGGTGTTTCTATTATACTGTAACACAGTGTTTCTATTATACTGTAACACAGTGTTTCTATTATACTGTAACACAGTGTTTCTATTATACTGTAACACAGTGTTTCTATTATACTGTAACACAGTGTTTCTATTATACTGTAACACAGTGTTTCTATTATACTGTAACACAGTGTTTCTATTACACTGTAACACAGTGTTTCTATTATACTGTAGCACAGTGTTTCTATTATACTGTAACACAGTCACAGTATACATATTGACACATAGTACCTGAGGTAGGATATAAAGGTGCGTGAGCATAGCAGCAGATGTATACTGTGCATGATATACTTATGGATGTTAGTTAAGGTGCGAGAAAAACACAAAAACAATAGTCAGCGAAAAATATGTGCAAAATATGAGTCCCTACCGTATAATCCACATAAAGTAAACTGACAATGGTATAATCCACAGTAGGTCCATGAGGAAGAAGAGCTAGACAAAACAAACAAACCTAGTTAACTAATGCCAGGGGCCACATCTTGTCACCGTTGCTTCAAAAAGGCACCAAACTTGTCAAAAACACTGTTCAGGGGTCTGCCATGACAATAGTCCAGTGTTCATTTTGAGAACAAATGTATATTTAGTTTTAGCCATAGTCTTAGCATAGTTTAGTCACCAGAAATGTTTTGGTTTTAGTCTAGAATGTGACTAAATGACTAAAATATATGTATGCGGACTGTGTTCGGCTGCATGCCGAAAATAGCCGGTCTACAAGCTCTCAATGCGTCGCAGCTCGACGCGTTGAGAGCTTATACACAAATCCACGGAGCGCTGCCCTGTAGGTGGCGCCGCCATTGCTGCGGTGTCAGACTCGGTCAGCTGCTGCTACGGTTCTGTCCGTCTGTTGACGTTATTCTTTACATCTTTGTAAAGTTAGTGTCAGAGTAAAAGTTAGTAAAAAGCAGGTAAAAGAGTAACGTGAGCACTGAGCAGTCAGTGACAGCAGCTGACTGACACCGCGCAGCAGCAGCAGCTGACCGAGTCTGACACCGCAGCAATGGCTGCGCAACCTACAGGGCAGCGCTCCGTGCATGTGTGTATAGATCGGCTATTTTCGGCCCGTGACATGACATGTCTTAGTTCTACTGGATCTCTTTTCCCACTAGTCCCTCCCCAACATTTTAGTCTAGTTTTTATTTGTTGAAAAAAGGTAGTCGACGGACATTTTTCGTCTTCGTTTTTTCATAATCTGAGAACGGCCAAAACGTTGTCCTCATTGCTCCGATCAGCAGAATATAGGAATAGATTAGAAAACTAGTCATATAGATATGCAAGTAACCAGTAACTGAAGATGCCAAAAAAATAATTGTAGTGGAGTAGAGGTTTATGGTATAAAAAACCTGAAATATTCAAGTAAAGTAAAAAAAATGTTACTGAAGTACTAACAGTACTTAAGTCAATTTACCCATTTACTTTCCAGCAGTTCTCTGAATGCATGTACACATATGTGACTGTGAGCACTGCAGCAGTGGGTGGAGAGTAGGAGGGTCCTGGTTCTGACAGCACTGTTCTGTTCAGTGTTGATCTGGGAGAGTTTAGCCAGGACGCGGAGCAGAGTACTGGATCAAGTCATTACCAGTGTCCTACTGACCTCAAGACCATAACATGTCAGCGAGTAAAGTCAGATCCCAAACGGTAAAAGAGGACCTCAAATGTCCACCATCAAAGTGGACCGAAGGAGATGAACTATTTGGGGTTTTTAAAAGAGAGACGTCGTCCAACAGCTTTTCAGCTGCTGCGTCAGAGGAGGAACAGCCAGAGATCTACCAGCAAGCCATGCTGAAGCAGCCTGTGATAAAGTTACACAGAATAGGTGTGTGCATGTTTTTATGTCCCTGTACTCTTTTCTTTCACCTTCAATAGAAAGCAGATGTACAGAAATGTTGGCGGTACTCGGTGGAGTAACGGAGTAATGCTTCCTTCCAGCACTAAATCAACTGTAGATAAGCATATGTAAGCATATGATATGTGTGTGTGTGTGTGTGTGTGTGTGTGTGTGTGTGTGTGTGTGTGTGTGTGTGTGTATGTATGTATGAGAGAGAGAGAGAGAGAGGGACAGAGAGAGAGGGACAGAGAGAGAGGGACAGAGAGAGAGAGAGAGAGAGAGAGAGAGAGAGAGAGAGAGAGACAGAGACAGAGACAGAGACAGAGACAGAGACACACACACACACACACACACACACACACACACACACACACACACACACACACACACACACACACACACACACACACACACACACACACACACACACACACACACACACACACACACACACACGCACACAGAGAGAGAGAGAGAGAGAGAGAGAGTGTGTGTCGTGTATTTGAGACAGTAAACTGCGGTTACCAGGCTGGTTTGAGATATTAAAGTAGAGGAGAACACGTCAGGTTTCCAGGTTCTGATCATGATTCGGTTTATTCAGCATTCAACAAACAGCATCATAGCAACAGCAGAAGAAGCCAGGTGCAGGAGCCCCTGAGCTCCACCAGCAGACTCACGTCGTGTGAGACAGTGCTACTAACTTCACATTTCAGTCCACTCTTTTAAACTGTATGTTCACATAACAATACAAACAGGTGAGGTGAGGGTCACTCTGAAAGGTGACAAGATCACCCCCTTTCATGTCCTTTTTCAACATTGGCCGATCTGATTAGCAACTGTATGCCAGGAAGCCAGACCGGGTGTATCCACGTTAAACAATGGAGATGTAGATTGCATTTCACACCAGGGCAGAGTGTCCATGATTACATATGCAAACACCAGGCTAGGTACAACACACTCTTACACACATTCTGCTTACTATAGTATAATTTCTATATGGTGTTTACCTGTAAACTGTTCATAAAACATAAGCAGATAAGGGCCAATATATCACAAGAGAGAGAGAGAGAGAGAGAGAGAGAGAGAGAGAGAGAGAGAGAGAGAGAGAGAGAGAGAGAGAGAGAGAGAGAGAGAGAGAGAGAGAAAGAGAGAGAGGGGGGGGGGGATTTTAGTGTGTGTTTGAGTAGCATAGATTTCGTCCGAAGTTATAAGATCCTAATTTCATGCATTTTAATCACAACTGGCTGCAAGAAGAATCAGTCATCAGGCAGGACAAGAATCAGCCTAAATGTTGTAATGCCGTAACGGCCAATATGTGCCTGGCAGTTGCTGCTGGCGTCCTAAATTTAGAACATTATCATTTGGTAATACAACACAGCTTCATGTTATTTCAAAACGTTTTCTGTTTTTTTCTCTCTCCTCATCTCCATCACAGATGTCTTTCCTGCCCAGCTCCAACATATCTACAGCAGAAATAGACATCTCAAACATCACCAGATAATTCATACAGGGTTGAAGCCCTACCACTGTGACCAGTGTGGAACAAGGTTCAATAAGAGCAGTAGTCTGAAACGACACCAGATAATGCATACAGGAACAGAAGCCATACACCTGTGGACCAGTGTGGGACTAGGTTCAGCACGAACAGTAGTCTAAAAAACCACCAGAAAATTCATACAGGAGAGAAGCCCTACACCTGTGACCAGTGTGGGACTAGGTTCAGCACGAACAGTAGTCTAAAAAACCAGCAGAAAATTCATACAGGAGAGAAGCCCTACACCTGTGACCAGTGTGGGGACTAGGTTCAGCCAGAGCACTAGTCTAAAAAACCACCAGAGAATTCATACAGGAGAGAAGCCCTACACCTGTGACCATTGTGGTACCAGGTTCAGCAAGAGCACTACTCTGAAACAACACCAGATAATTCATACAGGAGAGAAGCCCTACACCTGTGACCAATGTGGGAAACGGTTCAAACGGAACGGTCATCTCGAACTTCACCAGAGAATTCATAGGGGACAGAAGTCCTACCACTGTGACCAGTGTGGGAAACGGTTCAACAGGAGCAGTGAGCTGAAAATACACCAAAGAATTCATACAGGAGAGAAGCCCTACCACTGTGACCAGTGTTGGAAACGGTTCAGCACGAGCAGTGAGCTCAAAATACACCAAAGAATTCATACAGGAGAGAAGCCCTACCCCTGTGACCAGTGTGGGAAAGGGTTCAAGACGAGCAGTGAGCTCAAAATACACCAAAGAATTCATACAGGACAGAAGCCCTACCACTGTCACCAGTGTGGGAAAGGGTTCAGCCGTAGAGCTCAACTAAAAAATCACCAGATAATTCATACAGGTGAGATGCCCTACACCTGTGACCAATGTGGGAAAGGGTTCAGCCAGAGCTGCAATCTCAAAGATCACAAAATAATTCATACAGGGTTGAAGTCTTACCACTGTAACCAGTGTGGGAAACATTTCAGCCACAGCAGTAATCTCAAACGTCACCAGATGATTCATACAGGACAGAAGCCCTACCACTGTCACCAGTGTGGGAAATGGTTCAGCCAGAGCAGTAGTCTCAAACGTCATGAGAGAACTCATAGAGGAGAGAAGACCTGACCTGCCACTGACAGTTGGAGATTTCGAGTAAAAAGCTTCTCTGTAAAGTCTCACCTCGAACAACATCACATTGTAATCAATCTGGGAACCCATCGTCAAAGAAAAGGAAAACAGCGCCCTCTGCTGTTTTTTTTAACCTTTGATTTGACTCTGGGGGGGTGATTAACACGACATATGCTCACTGGAAACCAAGGTTTGGCCATGCCCTCAGCCATCCACTTCCAGTGGTGTGCCTATGTTTTCATTCCCACTAACAATATTTCTCCACGGAACACTAACACCACTTCTCCCAAAGAACATGGATCGTTTTGGTTATAAGCCCACTTGTTTCTATGATGAAAGAGCAAGTTAAAATGTTACTAACTTTCCGTGGTTTTGTCGGCTTCGAGGACGCTATTGTTAAATGAGTTTCAGTTTGTTTCCAGTGGGAAATGAGTGCACAGATGTAAATCCCGGCCACTACATTTGATTGGGTAAAGCGCGGCCTGCTTCCTGATCTGAAGGCCCGCACACTTGTAGCCAATGTGCATAGGATCTCAACGGGGATCCCGACAGATTCCACGAGCGCATCTCTGAATCTGTTCTTGTGAGATTACATTGTAATATACTTTGGGCAATGTAGTGGTGCACACTTACCACACACACATTTTTACTGGAATATTTTAATATTTCACCACTGCAATTATTTGAAAACTTTATATAATAGTTGCTTTCGAGATTTCTATTCTTACTACAAAACATACATTAACCACTTCAGCCCTATGTACTTAGACTATTTGAAAACAGACGATCTACAAGTAACATAGCGTATTACAGTTTATTTTGTTTGGCTGTAAAATGGCTTCCAAAGTTAGTGGGAGGGGCCCAATGTGAATCCCAATTTGAGGGTCCACTACTCAATGCAATTTATCAATAGTTTTTTACCCAATGAAATGCGATATGATGTCTCACCTAACTGGTTATATTCAGGAGAAAGCCCATGTTCATATGTTCATCTGTTGCATATCATATAATATATATATATTTAATATATATATATATATATATATATATATATATATATATATATATATATATATATATATATATATATATATATATGTGTGTGTGTGTGTGTCCCTTTTTAGATTTACCCAAGATCACGGGTTCAAATCCCACCGTGGGTGTAGGCTACTTTTTATTTATTTATTTCAAAGTATGTTCCAATAACTGTTATATACGCTAGTGGGAGGTTAAGGTTAGGCATAGTTTTTGTGAGGTTAAGGACAGATATAGGCATAGTTTTAGTGAGGTTGAGGTTAGGTTTCAGCATAGTTTTGTGAAGTTACGGTTGGGGTTAAAGTTAGGGTTCAGCATAAAGTTGAAAAAGCACAATGAAGAAATTGTTCATGCCACAGAAAAGCATTGAGGGCAAACGTCTCCCTTGTGCCTGAGTCATACCACTGCATTTATATCTGACCTGCTTGTATAGGCCTATGTATATATTGGACAGACACACTACACATTTACACTGATATATATTCATGCCATGATACTATGATTGTCTCAAAGCCAGTGTGGGAGAAAGTAAGGGTTAAACAGCGCAGACAATCTCCCCGGCCTTAAAGGATATGAAGGCTGAAAAGTATTGCAGAGAGAAGTAGAGAGAGCAGAGAGAGACAGCAAACATCTGGAAGACAGCTCAACATTCCTATTCCTATTTCTGTTGTCCTCTGAGACAACAGAAAAGAACAAAGGATGTGTAATGATGACGCAAGAACCCCTCAGAGAAGTCGGGGAGACAGGGAGGTGCCCCGAGTCAGGAAGGAGGGGGACATAGAGTCAGGAGCCCCTGAAACGATTATATAAGGGCCACGCAGAGGAGAGAGGAGAGAGATTTGGGATCACATACTAGCCGCTTATGCTGTTTGCTTATATTCTGAAGCTGTGAACTTACCTGTGACCACAATGGAAACAAGTCCCCAGGATCCTTTTAGTCTAAATGTCTTACTGTACCTCTGTGCTGTTTACATTTATGACTATAATAAAGTATTCAATACTTCAATCAATGTCCATATTCTGCTATAATGATGATACAGATGGCATATAGTCATTATGTTGACCATAGTGACCACATCCATACTGTAGCAGATAAACTAGAACAACATGAATAATACTGTTGGGTTTTATGCTATTTGATGCTTATTTAGACTTATATTTCACCTGTTTCACTCATCTAGGTGAGATATAGTTTATTTATAGGTGGATGGGACTCCCTAGTGGTTGTTAGGGGTTATTACATCTTTATCTTTATTATCTATCTCTTTTATAGGCTTACAATCTTAATATGACGGTTATGGGACAGGAGAGTATTTTGCACATTATAAATATGTTTAGAGGTCATTTGTTTTAATAATGTTTAATAATGTGATCATGTTTCGTCTGGGTTTATTAGAAACTTGTGTTTATGATTAATATAAGGCTCTTGATAAGTACGTCAGTCATCTCTTTGATCATGTGTGACTTTCATAAACCAGTCGTTACGCATGTTGTTGGTGAAACCGGAGACTTCAAATGTGTGTCTATGTACTTGCATGCGTTGCCCTTGTGTGTGTTGGATGTGCACGGAGCTAGGTGTGTGTGCTATATCTATTCTAGTATCCAGTGTATCTATATCTAGTGTGTGTGTGTGTGTGTGTGTGTGTGTGTGTGTGTGTGTGTGTGTGTGTGTGTGTGTGTGTGTGTGTGTGTGTGTGTGTGTGTGTGTGTGTGTGTTCAAATATGATTATTTGGGGGGGGGGGGGGATGTCTCAGTTCAAATATGATTATTTTCAGGGGTCCCCAGTCAGAGTTTTTTTTCCCGATCTGCACCAAATTTGGCAAAAACACTGTTCAGGGGTCTGCCATGAGAATAGTCTGAGAATGACCATAACGTTGTCCTCATTGATCCAATCAGCAGAATATAGGAATAGATTAGAAAAATAATCACATAAATATGCAAAGTAACCAGTAACTAAAGATTCCAAATCATTACATTTTAGTGGAGTAACAAGTACAATAATGTGGCTCTGAGATGTAGTCGAGTAGATGTTTATGGTATAAAAAGACCTAAAGTACCTCCAACTTTTACTCAAGCACAGTACTTGAATAAATGTACCGAGTTACTTTCCAATAGTAATGCATGTAGGTTACCCATATGTGACTCTGTGAGCGCTGGAGCAGTGCGTGGAGAGTGGGTGGAGAGTGGGTGGAGAGTGACTGAGAGTGGGTGGAGAGTAGGAGGGTCCTGGTTCTGACAGCACTGTTCTGTTCAGTGTTGATCTGGGAGAGTTTAGCCAGGAAGCGGAGCAGAGGACTGGGTCAAGTCATTACCAGTGTCCTACTGACCTCAAGACCATAACATGTCAGCAAGTAAAGTCAGATCCCAAACGGTAAAAGAGGACCTCAAATGTCCACCATCAAAGTGGACCGAAGGAGATGAACTATTTGGGGTTTTTAAAAGAGAGATGTCGTCCAACAGCTTTTCAGCTGCTGCGTCAGAGGAGGAACAGCCAGAGATCTACCAGCAAGCCATGCTGAAGCAGCCTGTGATAAAGTTACACAGAATAGGTGTGTGCATGTTTTTATGTCCCTGTACTCTTTTCTTTTATCTTCAATAGAAAGCAGATGCACAGAAATGTTGTCGGTACTCGGTGGAGTAACAGAGTAATGCTTCCTTCCAGCACTAAATCAACTGTAGATAAGCACTGTGTGTGTGTGTGTGTGTGTGTGTGTGTGTGTGTGTGTGTGTGTGTGTGTGTGTGTGTGTGTGTGTGTGTGTGTGTGAGAGAGAGAGACAGCTGCAAGAAGATTGTGTGTGAGTGTGCGCGCGCAGGAGTGCGTGCACGTGTGGGTGCGTGAGAGAGAGACAGCTGCAAGAAGAGTGTGTGTGTGTGAGAGAGAGAGAGAGAGAGAGAGAGAGAGAGAGAGAGAGAGAGAGAGAGAGAGACAGCTGCAAGAAGAGTGTGTGTGTGTGTGTGTGAGAGAGAGAGAGAGAGAGAGAGAGAGAGAGAGAGAGAGAGAGAGAGAGAGAGAGAGAGAGAGAGAGAGAGAGAGAGAGAGAGAGAGAGAGAGAGAGAGAGAGAGAGAGAGAGAGAGAGAGAGAGAGAGAGAGAGAGAGAGACAGCTGCAAGAAGAGTGTGTGTGTGAGAGAGAGAGAGAGAGAGAGAGAGAGAGAGAGAGAGAGAGAGAGAGAGAGAGAGAGAGAGAGAGAGAGAGACACAGCTGCAAGAAGAATCAGTCATCAGGCAGTTGCTGCTGCCGTCCTTAATTTAGAAAATTAAGTTGGTAATAAAACACTGTATGTACATCAGCCCAGTGGCCTTGTGGTTAGAATGTCCGTCCTGAGATTGGGAGGTTGGAGTTTGATCCCGGCTGGGTCATACCAAAGACCCAACATTGGGCAATATTACTCAGGACAAAACTTAGTGCATATTACTCCTTAAAAAAAGTAATAATGTCATGTTATATAATATTAGTAATATATTATATCACATGTTATATTACCTATTACTTTTGTACAACCCCTCCCCCCCCAAACATAATAAGAAAAAAAGAGAGATGTACAACACAATGGTCACCAATCTGAATAATTGCAAGTCTATAAAACAAAATAGTCAATAGTCTCTCATCTTTTGAACTCTTTTTCTGCTGCAAATTCCACATTTGGAACAATAATTATCCTTAGTCCAAGACCCATGAGTGGTCATTTGAATGGGTCCCAGCAAGGGACATTTTGAGTCCCATGGAAATTCTATGAATCCTAATAAAATAAAACCTTTTTCCCATTCAGACAGTATGGCAACATGTTCTGCCTTTCATTGTTTCCAAGGCAAAAAACAAACCATGTCACTCTGCCTTTCAACTATATTCAAGAGCAAGGCAAAAAGGTACTTTATGTCACTGCTAGCACCAAACTCTGGTAGAATTGACAGTTTTAAACTCTATAAAGAGAAGTGTTTGCCCTATCTACTTCAATACACTACTTTGTTTGGGCTGACATTCTTTTTGAGTGGTGCCAACCACTCCATCAAGTGACCGAGTGTGTTCGTCCGTATGTCCGAGCACGGCCTCAACAGCTGCAGCTAATTGCAACACAAAGATGCAACCAGTTACACTAATTAAACACAAACAGGACACACACGGACACACACACACACACACACACACACACACACACACACACACACACACACACACACACACACACACACACACACACACACACACAGGTGTAGCATTGCGCCGCACCCTCTGTGTTCCCATTGGCTAGGCTTTAAACAGCCATAACTCCAGTTCCCAGCATGCTAAACTTCCCAAACTTGTTAGGTGCTCTTAGACGGCCAATAGGGACAGGCTGAAAATGTTGAGCTCCGCCCTCTCTGTGTTCCTATAGGCTAGACTTTAAATTGTCAAAACTCCAGTTTTCAGCATTTCAAACTTCCCAAACTTGTTAGGTGCTCTTAGACGGCCAATAGGAACAGGCTGTAATTGCTTAAGCCCCGCCCCCTCTGTGTTCCTGTTGAGCAGCCTTGAAATGAATGGACAGAGATTTAATATTGTTCCTCTAGTTCATATAGCTTAATGAAATTAACTCATCCAAGGCACCACTCACATCGAACTGGGTGTGAAATACATATTTTGTTTACGAAGAAATGTTGCGACAGGTCTACAATGTGAATAATTGAAATGAGGAGTCACGTCATTAGGAACGTTTCTTGAATTCTGACAGAGCAAGTTAATTAACATGAAGTAAATTGATTAAACAGGATGAGTAGGCTACTTGTGTGAGAGTCTTCTCTTGTCTCTGCAGTAGTCCCTGCTTGCGTCTGTCTCTCACACACACACACACACACACACACACACACACACACACACACACACACACACACACACACACACACACACACACACACACACAGAAACAGAAGATAGGCTCCTGCCCTATGGGCCTCATGGCTCCACAAGGCTTACTTACTAATGCAACACAGCTTGCATGTTATTTCAAAACGTTCATGTTTTTTCTCTCTCCTCATTCTCCATCCCAGATGTCTTTCCTGCCCAACTCCAACATATCTACGGCAGAAAGAGACATCTCAAACATCACCAGCGAATTCATACAGGGTTGAAGCCCTACCACTGTGACCAGTGTGGAACAAGGTTCAGCCAGAACAGTACTCTGAAACAACACCAGAGAATTCATACAGGACAGAAGCCCTACCACTGTGACCAGTGTGGAACAAGGTTCAGCAAGAGCAGTACTTTGAAACAACACCAGATAATTCATACAGGACAGAAGCCCTACCACTGTGACCAGTGTGGGACCAGGTTCAGCAGGAACGACACTCTGAAATGTCACCAGAGGATTCATACAGGAGAGAAGCCCTACCACTGTGACCAGTGTGGGACCAGGTTCAGCAGGAACGACACTCTGAAATGTCACCAGAGGATTCATACAGGAGAGAAGCCCTACCACTGTGACCAGTGTGGGACCAGGTTCAGCATGAACAGTACTCTGAAACAACACCAGAGAATTCATACAGGACAGAAGCCCTACCACTGTGACATATGTGGGAAACAATTCAGCCAGAACAGTCATCTGAAACTTCACCAGAGAATTCATACAGGACAGAAGCCCTACCACTGTGATCAGTGTGGGAAACGGTTCTGCCAGAATGGTCATCTCAAACTTCACCAGAGAATTCATAGGGGAGAGAAGGCCTACAGCTGTGACCAGTGTGGGAAACGGTTCAGCAAGAGCAGTACTCTCAGATGTCACCAGAGAATTCATACAGGAGATAAACCGTACCACTGTGACCAGTGTGGGAAACGGTTCAGCCAGAGATGTACTCTCAAAAGTCACCATACAATTCATACAGGAGAGAAGCCCTACCACTGTGACCAGTGTGGAGCAAGGTTTAGCAGGAGCACTCATCTGAAACAACACCAGAGAATTCACACCGGACAGAAGCCCTATCACTGTGACCAGTGTGGGAAACGGTTCAGGCAGAGCGGTAGTCTCAAAGTTCACCAGAGAATCCATACAGGACAGAAGCCCTACCACTGTGATCAGTGTGGGAAACAATTCAGCCAGAGCAGTAGTCTCGAACTTCACCAGATAATTCATAGGGGAGAGAAGGCCTACACCTGTGACCAGTGTGGGAAACGGTTCAGCCACAGAGGTAATCTCAAAAGTCACCAGAAAATTCATACAGGAGAGAAGCCCTACCACTGTGACCAGTGTGGGAAACGGTTCAGCCACGGAGGTACTCTCAAAAGTCACCAGAAAATTCATACAGGAGAGAAGCCCTACCACTGTGACCAGTGTGGAGCAAGGTTTAGCAAGAGCACTCATCTGAAACTACACCAGAGAATTCATGCAGAAGAAAAGCCCTACCACTGTGACCAGTGTGGTAGCAGGTTCAGCACAAATTTTAATCTGAGACAACACCAGAGAATTCATACAGGAGAGAAGCCCTACCACTGTGACCAATGTGGGAAACAGTTCAGCCATAGCGGTTATCTCAAAGTTCACCAGAGAATTCATACAGGAGAGAAGCCCTACCACTGTGACCAGTGTGGTAAACGGTTCAGCCAGAGCAGTCATCTCAAAACTCATGAGAGAACTCATAGAAGAGAGAAGACCTGAACTACCACTGACACACACACACACACACACACACACACACACACACACACACACACACACACACACACACACACACACACACACACACACACACACACACACACACACACACACACACACACACACACACACACTTCCCCCCCTCAATTCCCCCTGAAGAACAAAGATCTCTTGGAATTTCTTGTACTCTTTTAATTACAAATGTCAGTAGTGGGTTAAAGGTACCATGGAAATGTCATGATCATACAGTATAATGATGATGAAACTTTGTTCGTTAAGGTCAGGTGTAGTTGTGGAAAAGCAGCGGTGTAAAGTAGCTAAGTAGTAGGCCTCCATGTACTCAAGTACTATACTTCTTGAGGTTGTTTTTATTTTTTTAGTGGAATATTTTAAATGTTCAATACTTTTACTCCATTACATCTCAGAGGCAATTATTGTACTTTTACACCACTGCAATTATTTGAAACTTGATATAATAGATGCTTTGGAGATTTTAATTCTTATTACAAAATGTATATTAACAACTAATTTAGCTGTTTACAACTTTGTCATGCAGAAGGGAGAAGTTTGCCCTGAGGGGGGTGTGGCCCCCTTTCTTTAGATTTAAAGGTAGGGTAAGTGATATTTTTGGGTTAAAACAAAAAGTATGTTGTTAAAAAGTTAAAGCACTATACTCTGATAGTAATCATTGCTATAGAGTGTTTGTTCAGTAACAGGAGTCTCCCCGTCTCTCCAGCTCTTTAATAAACAGAAAATACATTTTCCGGTAGGTGTCAAAATCTCAGCCAATCAGGAGACCCAGTTTTAAGCTTCATTTTTATAGTGTTCCAGTTCCAATTTTGCCTGCTCATTTGTTAGTGTCATCACTTCCAATTTCACTTGTTTAATATATATCCTGATTGAGTTCTCTATCCTGATTGGATAAAATTGGAAATTAAACTGAAACTGAAACGAAAATGTATTTTCTGTTTTATAGAGAGCTGGAGAGGCAAGGAGACTCCTAACACTGAACAAACACTCTATAGCAATGAATACTATGAGAATATAGAGCTATTAAACACTTATTTTATCCAAAGAAAATCACTTACCCTACCTTTAAAGAAAGGCTAAAATGTCCAGCACTGAGGTTAGACTGAAGGGCTAGACGTCACCACAGCAATAGCTGGTTGTGTTTTCATCACACACGTCCAGTGCACCCTCACAGGAGAGCGTGCTGCGTGCACCAGGGCTTTGTGACTATCTACACTACAGTGTATGAGATGTGCATGAGATGAGCACGACAGTGTCCGCACGTTAGTTTCACGGGACTTTGTCTGTGCGGGCGATATATGTAATATATATATAACTCTATGGTGTTGGGGCTGAGCCGCTCACTGCCTCTCACTGCAAATGGATTATTAAACGTAAACGACGTGTGAAAACAAGAACGCTGCAAACAGCTCATAAAGCCTTCCGTGTGAAAAGATTTACTGTTTACGTTGGTTTCTTGTGTCGCCAATAAGCTACCGACGATAGTTTATTGAATGATCAGTGGTCAGCAAAGCTTAGTATGTTCGTCAAGTCAGACGAAAATAAACCTTTTACTTCCGGTCAATGGGCTTCACAATAAGAGTACTTTTGGCAACTTAGAGGAACATCTGTGTTTGGCTTCCGGTCGCTGGACTTCAAAACAAACTGAAAGCGCTTTTAAGTATTGGAAAGTAAGTATTTGACTTGTGGTCGGTGGAATCTAAAATAAGAACACAGTTGACCTGTAATATGCTTTTTTTTAAGAATGAGTTTTCACTGTTGCTACAAAAATATAAAATAAGTGTGAACCCATAGCAGGCCTAACATCCCACTGTGAGAATCAAGGAGTTTATTGTTATTGTTAGTGATCATTATTAGTCATCAGTTCCCCAGAAACGTTTTAACAGAGTAGATGTCATTTCCTGTGTTCTGGAGAATTTTGGGAGTTTGATACTTTTATCAGGCTTTGCTTTACTGGCATTGTAAAATGATGGGTACATCATCCATTAAAAAACTAAAACTAGGCCTTACAGAGATTGATTTGATGACTGAAGCAATTAAAGACCCATCTTTAATAATAACCATGCATTACTTAAAAGTGAATATCTCTGTATGATTGCATGAACTGAGTCCCACTAAACGTTATGTTTTGTAGCCTACTTGTATGTAGTATGTAGTATGTAGCATGTAAGGCAGGTTCTTCCTTATTAAATGTTTGTACTTGTATGTAGTATGTAATGTTGTCCTTTTTACATATAGTTGTTTGTATTTGTTGATGACATGTATTCATATTCTATGATATGTTGATGAATTGAATACATAGGACCACAATGGAAACAAGTCCCCAAGATCCTTTTAGTCTAAATGTCTTACTGTACCTCTGTGCCGTTTACATTTATGACTATAATAAAGTATTCAATACTTCAATCAATGTCCATATTCTGCTATAATGATGATACAGATGGCATATAGTCATTATGTTGACCATAGTGACCACATCCATACTGTAGCAGATAAACTAGAACAACATGAATAATACTGTTGGGTTTTATGCTATTTGATGCTTAATTACACTTAAATTTCACCTGTTTGACTCATGGAGGTGAGATATAGTTTATCTTTAGGTGGATGGGTCTCCCTAGTGGTTGTTAGGGGTTATTACATCTTTGTCTTTATTATGTATCTCTTTTATATTTTAGCCCTTGCTGGGTGGCATTTAGTCATTATGTTGTGTCCTTTTCTGACCATAGTGACCACATCCATACTGTAGCAGATAAACTAGAACAACATGAATAATACTGTTGGGTTTTATGCTATTTGATGCTTAATTACACTTAAATTTCACCTGTTTGACTCATGGAGGTGAGATATAGTTTATCTTTAGGTGGATGGGTCTCCCTAGTGGTTGTTAGGGGTTATTACATCTTTGTCTTTATTATGTATCTCTTTTATATTTTAGCCCTTGCTGGGTGGCATTTAGTCATTATGTTGTGTCCTTTTCTGACCGTAGTGACCACATCCATACTGTAGCAGATACACTAGAAGAACATGCATAATACTGTCAATTCAATGAAATAATTGTATTTGCCACCCAAGTCAGGCCATAGGAATAGTTTGTAAGTTCCTCCTTCCTCTGGAAAGTGTTGTCTGGTGGCAGAGACTAAACAGGTGGTACGACTGTCCTGTTGTTCTGCCCTAAAACTAGATAGATAGATCTATACACAAATCCACGGAGCACTGCCCTGTAGAGGGCGCCGCCATTGCTGCGGTGTCAGACTCGGTCAGCTGTTGCTGCGCGGTGTCAGTCAGCTGCTGTCACTGACTGCTCACGTTACTCTTTTACCAGCTTTTTACTAACACTAACTTTACAAAGATGTACAGAAAATCGGGACGAACCTGTGTAGTTTATGGCTGCTCCAACAGCCAAGCAGGGAAAGAGTAACGTCAACAGACGGACAGAACCACAGCAGAAGCTGATGAGTCTGACACCGCAGCAATGGCGGCGCCAGCTACAGGGCAGCGCTCCGTGGATTCGTGTATAGGCAGGGTTCCCACGGTCATGACATTCCTGGATTTTCTTTTAAATGAGAAAAACAGTTTTCCAGGCCTGGAAAGGCTCGGAATTAATCAAATACTTTGGAAAATGTTATGCTCCGTTTTTGGCTGTTGATTTTGTTAACAAAAACATGTCTAACATTATGTGAAATAACCTGCTGACTATAATGTGTACAGGACGTCACGTGACAAAACATAATAGATCTACAAGCTAACAACATGTTGCATGGTGATATGTTGTTGGCTTGTAAATGTGTTATTTTTGCCACGTGACGCCTTCTCTCCAGTCTGTCTTGGGGCATTGATAGCACACAGGTGTAAGAGCCTCATTAATGCATGGTCCTAGAAAGGGGGTAAAATACTTGGAAACTGCAGCCAGTTGTGCAAGAATAACAGCTTTTAGTATAGATAGATTAATAGATAACCCTTTAAGGCCGGGAACGTATCTGTGACATTTTTAGATTTTTTTTTAGAAAAATCGCACAGCGTTGTAGATCTGCCATTTTTTAAAAAGAAATCATGAAAATGTGTGCAAATCTTTGAATTATGTATTGAATTTTTTAACACAAATATTTTCTTCTGGGGGTCCCTGGAACATAATATTCTGAGCTGGGGGGGCAAATAAATATAATTTTGGGGGTCCTTGACATGAAAATAGTTTGAGAACCACTGATATTATAGCAACGTATGTTTTTTGTTTTTTTAACTGTTAGGATTTAGAAGACATTTGTAGAATACCCCAGAAGCAAAGATTTCAGTTACAAAATGTTCGCTTTAAAAATATATATATATTCAAAAAAATGTTTTTCAAATTTCACATTTTTTCCAAAAATAGCAGATCTTACAAGCTATTTTTGAATAGCACAAAAAAAATGTAAAAAAATGACACAGATGGGTTCCTGGTCTCAAAAGGTTAATGGATAAATTGACTGCTTTATACCAGGTTGGGCTGAGAGCTCAATGTGTGTAAAAGCCAAAGAATGAGAAACAGAGACAGAGGTTTAACTTAAAGATGTATTGGAACTAAACTGTTCAACATACACAACATCAATTTCATGACTAGAAGGAAAATAAAACAATGGGGGCCCTTTAAAGTCTGAAAGTCAAGTTCAGAGAGAGTTCCAGTGGAACTCTCAGTGGGTTTCTCCTTTTGGGGAGAGAGTAAGGAGGAATAGAACCGTTCCTGTGTTCCTACCACACACAGTGGAGGTGGGGTGGGGGGGTGAGGGAATCGAGCTGCAGAGTCCAGGTCTAGGTGGGTCAGTTGGGTGGCTCGCCATCAACAGGATCTCCAGCCGAATAAAAAAAAACTGATCTAAAGGCCAGGTGAAATACATTCAGTCAGTAATCTATAGTTGTACAACACCGTTCAATTCTCTAAATAATCATCATTATTTCATGACTTTCATTAAATAATAATAATAATAATAATATTCATTTCATAGCATGCATTATTGGCATAGGGAAATAAAATACAAGAATATACTTAAAACATAAATGAAGTTATAAATCCAAACACTTATACAAAATATACAAAATAACTCTCAAGACAAGGCAATTCCAGCCTTGTCTA
>NC_139941.1:55693338-55708338 GCF_963454915.1 Gymnoscopelus microlampas
ATTCTATGAAATAACTGGACAATGAATATCCTAAACTAGACATGGCAGATCTTAAACACACACACAAACACATATATATATATATATATATATATATATATATATATATATATATATATATAAAGTTTGCATACTAACAGTGTGTGTGTGTGTGAGAGAGAGAGAGAGAGAGAGAGAGAGAGAGAGAGAGAGAGAGAGAGAGAGAGAGAGAGGAGGGGGGGGGGGGGGGGGGGGGGGGGCGGGTGCAACGGCCAATCTGTGCCTGGCAGTTGCTGCTGCCGTCCTAAATTTCGATCATTATCAGTTGGTAAAACAACACAGCTTGCATGTTATTTGAAAACATTTTATTGATTTATTTTCTCTCTCCTCATTCTCCATCCCAGATGTCTTCCCTGCCCAACCCCAACATATCTACAGCAGAAATAGAAATCTCAAACAACACCAGAGAATTCATACAGGACAGAAGCCCTACATCTGTGACCAGTGTGGAACAAGGTTCAGCAGGAACTTTAGTCTCAAACAACACCAGAGAATTCATACAGGACAGAAGCCCTACCACTGTGACCAGTGTGGAACAAGGTTCAGCAGGAACAGTAGTCTCAAACAACACCAGAGAATTCATACAGGAGAGAAGCCCTACACCTGTGACCAGTGTGGGAAACGGTTCAGCCAGAGAGGTAATCTCAAACTTCACCAGAGAATTCATACAGGACAGAAGCCCTACCACTGTGACCAGTGTGGGAAACGGTTCAGCCAGAGAGGTAATCTCGAACTTCACCAGAGAATTCATACAGGACAGAAGCCCTACCACTGTGATCAGTGTGGAACAAGGTTCAGCAGGAACAGTAGTCTCAAACAACACCAGAGAATTCATACAGGACAGAAGCCCTACACCTGTGACCAGTGTGGGAAACGGTTTAGCACGAGCAGTGAGCTCAAAATACACCAGAGAATTCATACAGGACAGAAGCCCTACCACTGTGACCAGTGTGGGAAACGGTTCAGCCAGAGAGGTAGTCTCGAACTTCACCAGAGAATTCATACAGGACAGAAGCCCTACCACTGTGACCAGTGTGGGAAGTGGTTTAGCAAGAGAGGTCATCTCAATATTCACCAGAGAATTCATACAGGACAGAAGCCCTACCACTGTGCCCAGTGTGGGAAACGGTTCAGCCAGAGAGGTCATCTCAATATTCACCAGAGAATTCATACAGGACAGAAGCCCTACCACTGTGACTAGTGTGGGAAACGGTTCAGCCAGAGAGGTCATCTCAATATTCACCAAAGAATTCATACAGGAGAGAAGCCGTACCACTGTGACCAGTGTGGGAAACGGTTCAGCCAGAGCAGTTATCTGAAACTTCACCAGAGAATTCATACAGGACAGAAGCCCTACCACTGTGACCAGTGTGGGAAACATTTCAACCGGAGCAGTCATCTCAAACGTCATGAGAGAACTCATAGAGGAGAGAAGACCTGAACTACCACTGGCAGTTGGATATTTAGAGTAAAACGCTTCTCTTAAAGTCTCACCTCAAACAACATCATATTGTAAGATACTTTGGACAATGTAGTGGTGCACACACTTACCAGAACACACGTACACACACACACACACACACACACACACACACACACACACACACACACACACACACACACACACACACACACACACACACACACACACACACACACACACACACACACACACACTCTCTCTCTACTCAATATATCGTCCCCCTGAAGAACGAAGATCTCTTGGAATTCCGTGAATATTCTAGGCTACCACCCAAAGTACTGATTTAATTACCCTTTTCTTTATTATATCACAACTTTCAGTGACAGCAGTGGATTAAAGTTACCATGGAAATGTCATGATCATATAATGATCATGAAACTTTGGTCGTTAAGGTCAGGTGTAGTTGTGGAAAAGCAGCGGTGTAAAGTATCTAAGTAGGCCTACAAGTACCATTTTGAGGTTGTTTTGATTTTTTTACTGGAATATTTAACATTGTCAATACTTTTACTCCACTACATCTAAGAGGCAATTATTGTACTTTTACACCACTGCAATTATTTGAAACTGTATACAGTACAATAGTTGCTTTAGAGATTTTAATTCTTATTACAAAACATGTATTAACCACTTCAGCCCTATGTACTTAGGCTATTTGAAAACAGCCGATCTACAAGTAACGTAGCGTATTACAGTTTATTTCCTTATTGGCTTCCATAGTTAGTGGGAGGGGCCCAATGTGAGTCACAATTTGAGGGTCCACTACTCAATGCAGAGCCAAAAGCCATTTTATAATTGATTAAGTTACCAATAGTTTTCTACCCAATAAAAGGTGAAGTGATTTCTCACCTGCATGTTTGCGAACGCGGAAGGAGGCACGGCGAAGCCGCGCCTCCGCCCAAGTGGAGCATACTATGAAACTCTGCTCTCATTGTGTCTCTGTCTGTGTGCAGTATGTGTGCACTGCACTGCCTGTGTGCAACCAACAGAGTGGCGCCAGAGTGCAGTCAAAACACACACACACACACACACACACACACACACACACACACACACACACACACACACACACACACACACAGTCCGTAAATGCACAATATTTTCGAGCTGCGTTCGCTTCCAGCGTTCGTGCGTCTTACTTGTTATATGTACACACGTATGTATGTATGTATGTATGTGTGTGTGTGTGTGTGTGTGTGTGTGTGTGTGTGTGTGTGTGTGTGTGTGTGTGTGTGTGTGTGTGTGTGCGTGTTTATATATATATATATAAAATGGGTGCAACGGTTCACAAAATTCACAGTCGGTTGACGAAACTTCAACCTGTTTTTTGCACTTTCTCCATTTACAGCCCGTACATCTACATAAACGTTCAGATTTCAAAAAAGTGCTTACCCCAAGGCCACGGATGTTACATTCACTTTGGGTGGGTATAAGTACCCGTATCTATTCAATAAAAAGCATTTTATCCGATCGCCGGCCATTTTCTCATAGAGTTATAATGTATCAGAGTGCAATACACCTCCCAACCGATACGGTCGCGTAGTTGAAAGCATATGCAGAAAAAACTATACGGATGATACGGGTACTTATGCGGGCCCGAGTAGAATTGTAACATCCGTGGCCATGGGGTAAGCACTTAATATTTGAAATATGAACGTTTATGTAGATGTACAGGTTGTAAATGGATTAAGTGCAAACAGCTGGTTGAAGTTCAGCCATGATGCTCGTGGCGGACAAGCGTCGTGTGATCCATAGCTAGTCAATAACAAGGCTTATCCAAGACTCCTTTGCCATCCCGGTCATAATTAACTGGAAAACCAAAGTGGCTCCAAACGCCAGATCTGCTAGATGGTGGAGGGTCTTCTATTTGTGGCATTAGCCATTATTGCAACAGGTTAGCTTAGCATGTATTATTCAGGTGACTCTCTCTCGTTTTGCCTTTTTTTTGTGTGGGAGGAGCAGGCAACTTGCTGGCTGCTCTAGGCTGCATAGTTGTGAGCGCAGATCCATTGAGACAGCTTTCCTTCAACGAGTAAGGTTGAGCACAGAGCGCATCGTCCGAAGTTGATAAAAAAAATATCGATATTGCTTGGTTCGCAGCGCGTACCGAAACCCTCGTATGGCACGGTTCAATTAGAATATAATGTATTGTTGCAGGCTTTATATATATATATATATATATATATATATATATATATATATATATATATATATATATATATATATATATATATATATATATATATATATATATAGTTTTGTTAAGATGTTTTTCAACTGTGTCATGCAGAAGGGAGAAGTTTGTCCTGAGGGCTTTCTGCCAGAAAGGGGGTGTGGTCCCCTTTCTTTAGATTCACCCAAGATCACAGGTTCAAATCCCAATGTGAGTGTGCTTTCAGTGCACCCTCACAGGAGAGCGTGCTGCATGCACCAGGGCTTTGTGACTATCTTCTACAGTGTATGAGATATGCATGAGATGAGCACGACAGTGTCCGCACGTTAGTTTCACGGGACTTTGTCTGTGTGGGGCGATATATTATAACTCTATGGTGCGGGGGCTGAGCCGCTCACTGCCTCTCACTGCAAATGGATTATTAAAGACGGGGTGCCGTGATTTTCAGTGACCCCCCCCCCCCCCCCAACACATAATCATGAGGTATTATGGTTATACTAGGAGGAAGATTTTTTTTCAAAAAAGTGTACAGAAATTGTTACAATTTTTTTTTTATGTGGACACGCCTCCAGTTCATTAAGTATCACCTCCTCCACCACCTTAGCACCACCCACCTGTCCTAGTCCCTCCTCCTCCTCATGCCCACACCTGTTGTGTTATGATAATGAGGGGGAGGGTATGTTTTTACTGTCACTAAAGCGCTGTTTCTCTATTAGCACGTTTGACCCTCAAGGTTTTAGCCTCCAGGAAGAAACTCCAAATAATCAGAGGAGGCTTAATGAAGTTCTATCAACCTCATAGACACATGAAAAACAGAAAAAGTGCAAAAACATGGCACCAGCTCTTTAAACGACGTGTGAAAACAAGAACGCTGCAAACAGCTCATAAAGCCTTCCGTGTGAAAAGCTTTACTGTTTACGTTGGTTTCTTGTGTCGCCAATATGCTACCGACGATAGTTTATTGATCAGTGTTCAGCAAAGCTTAGTATGTTCGTCAAGTCAGACGAACGTAAACCTTTTACTTCCGGTCAATGGGCTTCACAATAAGAGTACTTTTGGTAACTTAGAGGACAATCTGTGTTTGGCTTCCGGTCGCTGGACTTCAAAACAAACTAAAATCGCTTTTAAGTATTGGAAAGTAAGTATTTAACTTGTGGTCGGTGGAATGTATAATAAGAACACAGTTGACCTGTAATATGCTGTTTTTTAAGAATGAGTTTTCACTGTTGCTACAAAAATATAAAATAAGTGTGAACCCATAGCAGGCCTAACATCCGTCTGTGAGAATCAAGGAGTTTATTGTTATTGTTAGTGATCATTATTAGTGACCAACTGACCAGACCCCAGAAACGTTTTAACAGAGTAGATGTCATTTCCTGTGTTCTGGTGAATTTGGGAGTTTGATACTTTTATCAGGCTTTGCTTTACTGGCATTGGAAAATGATGGGTACATCATCCATTAAAGTAGGCCTTACAGAGATTGATTTGATCGATGGCAGCCCTGACCCATAGTCAAATACAGTATAGATCATTGGTTCTCAAACTTTTTCATGTTTAGGACCCCCAAATGAATATGTATTTGGCCACGGACCCCCATATCAAAATATTTAGTGCCAACTGACGACCATAAAAGATTAGTTGTTTGTGTAACATTTATTTCAAGATAATAAAAAAAACAATACAAATACAATAGCTGATCTACAAGCTCACAGTGTTTCGCAGTGTGACGCGTTGTGAGCTATTTTCAAACAGCCGATGTACAGGGTTAAGTAGTTAAACTGGTTTTGATGCCAAACACGATGTTAAATAAATGCGATTAACGATAGCATAATATAGTTGTATTTCATCAGCACACCAACTCCAACTCGTCAATATTTTGAGGGCAATTATTTAATGAATCAAAAAGTTTTGCACCACCCTGGCCTCCGGCTAGCTAGGCTAACCTTTTCCTGCAGGAAACCCTGGTTAGGCGTGTTTTTCGATAGACAGACAGACAGACAGACAGACAGATAAACTGCAGTAGACATGAAATACAGGTCATATCCATTCCAATGGTGTGTTATAAAACATGGTTTTGAAAGGGGGTTTGGTCATCTTTCTTCAGATTTATCCCAAGATCATGAGTTCAAATCCCTTTTCTTCCCTTTTCTTTTTTTCAAGGCAAATCCCAATAAATGTTTTGTACTTGTATGTAGAATGTAATGTAGGTACTTCATTATGTTTTCCTTTGTACCTAGACTTGTTTGTATTTGTTTATGACACGTATTCATATTCTATGATATGTTGATTAATTGAATACATAGGACCACAATGGAAACAAGTCCCCAGGATCCTTTTAGCCTAAATGTCTTACTGTACCTCTGTGCTGTTTACATTTATGACTATAATAAAGTATTCAATACTTCAATCAAAGTCCATATTCTGCTATAATGATGATACAGATGGCATATAGTCATTATGTTGACCATATTGACCACATCCATACTGTAGCAGATAAACTAGAACAACATGAATAATACTGTTGGGTTTTATGCTATTTGATGCTTATTTAGACTTAAAAGGTCACCTGTTTGACTCATGGAGGTGAGATATAGTTTATCTTTAGGTGGATGGGTCTCCCTAGTGGTTGTTAGGGGTTATTACATCTTTGTCTTTATTATGTATCTCTTTTATATTTTAGCCCTTGCTGGGTGGCATTTAGTCATTATGTTGTGCCCTTTTCTGACCATAGTGACCACATCCATACTGTAGCAGATACACTAGAAGAACATGAATAATACTGTCAATTCAATGAAATAATTGTATTTGCCACCCAAGTCAGGCCATAGGAATAGTTTGTAAGTTCCTCCTTCCTCTGGAAAGTGTTGTCTGGTGGCAGAGACTAAACAGGTGGTACGACTGTCCTGTTGTTCTGCCCTAAAACTAGATAGATAGATCTATAGGCAGGGTTCCCACGGTCATGACATTCCTGGATTTTCTTTTAAATGAGAAAAACAGTTTTCCAGGCCTGGAAAGGTTCGGAATTAATCAAATACTTTGGAAAATGTTATGCTCCGTTTTTGGCTGTTGATTTTGTTAACAAAAACATGTCTAACATTATGTGAAATAACCTGCTGACTATAATGTGTACAGGACGTCACGTGACAAAACATAATAGATCTACAAGCTAACAACATGTTGCATGGTGATATGTTGTTGGCTTGTAAATGTGTTATTTTTGCCACGTGACGCCTTCTCTCCAGTCTGTCTTGGGGCATTGATAGCACACAGGTGTAAGAGCCTCATTAATGCATGGTCCTAGAAAGGGGGTAAAATACTTGGAAACTGCAGCCAGTTGTGCAAGAATAACAGCTTTTAGTATAGATAGATTAATAGATAACCCTTTAAGGCCGGGAACGCATCTGTGACATTTTTAGATTTTTTTTTAGAAAAATCGCGCGCCGAGCTTGTAGATCTGCCATTTTTTAAAAAGAAATCATGAAAATGTGTGCAAATCTTTGAATTATGTATTGAATTTTTTAACACAAATATTTTCTTCTGGGGGTCCCTGGAACATAATATTCTGAGCTGGGGGGGCAAATAAATATAATTTTGGGGGTCCTTGACATGAAAATAGTTTGAGAACCACTGATATTATAGCAACGTATGTTTTTTGTTTTTTTAACTGTTAGGATTTAGAAGACATTTGTAGAATACCCCAGAAGCAAAGATTTCAGTTACAAAATGTTCGCTTTAAAAATATATATATATTAAAAAAAAGGTTTTTCAAATTTCACATTTTTTTCAAAAATAGCAGATCTTACAAGCTATTTTTGAATAGCACAAAGAAATGTAAAAAAATTACACAGATGGGTTCCTGGTCTCAAAAGGTTAATGGATAAATTGACTGCTTTATACCAGGTTGGGCTGAGAGCTCAATGTGTGTAAAAGCCAAAGAATGAGAAACAGAGACAGAGGTTTAACTTAAAGATGTATTGGAACTAAACTGTTCAACATACACAACATCAATTTCATGACTAGAAGGAAAATAAAACAATGGGGGCCCTTTAAAGTCTGAAAGTCAAGTTCAGAGAGTTCCAGTGGAACTCTCAGGGGGTTTCTCCTTTTGGGGAGAGAGTACAAGGAGGAATAGAACCGTTCCTGTGTTCCTACCACACACAGTGGAGGTGGGGAGGGGGGGGTGAGGGAATCGAGCTGCAGAGTCCAGGTCCAGGTGGGTCAGTTGGGTGGCTCGCCATCAACAGGATCTCCAGCCGAATAAAAAAAAACCTGCCCGGGTGAAATACATTCAATCAGTAATCTATAGTTGTACAACACCGTTCAATTCTCTAAATATTCATCCTTATTTCATGACTTTCATTAAATAATAATAATAATAATATTCATTTTATAGCATGCATTATTGGCATAGGGAAATAAAACACAAGAATATACTTAAAACATAAATGAAGTCATAAATCCAAACACTTATACAAAATATACAAAATAACTCTCAAGACAAGGCAATTCCAGCCTTGTCCATCTGCCCTTTATGTAAATGCTAGCTCCACTAGCTAGCTCCACTAGCATTTACAGCATGTATATCATGATCTAAGCAGATGCATTTCACAACATTCTATCACAGGGGTGATGCAACGTTGATGATGTAGAGGGCCTCTATATTTACACACTCACTCCAGAGGGACACATTGCATATACTGTTGGGCAGACACCTCTTATCTCCGTATTTCAACTTTTTTTCGTAAATGAATGCCGTACTTCTATGCCACGCAAAAGAAGGAAAAATAGCCGATCTACAAGCTCAAAACGCGTCGTGGTGCGATCATTTCAAGAAATGAAATGAACATTGGCCAAATTATCAAATAATCCAAGAAAGATGCAAAGAAAATAGTAAATCTACAATATCACAACGCCCCGCGTTTGAGAGCTTGTAGATCGGCTATTTTCGCAATATTTATCTGTGGAATGGAATGCCTACAATTCCAAATGTTTGTCAGGGTGGGGGTCCCCAGTTGAAATATGATTATTTTGGGGGGTCCCCAGTTAGAGTTTTTTTTCCCAATCTTCACCAAACTTGGAAAAAACACTGTTCAGGGGTCTGCCATGAGAATAGACTGAGAACGACCATAACGTTGTCCTCATTGATCCAATCAGCAGAATATAGGAATAGATTAGAAAAATAATCACATAAATATGCAAAGTAACCAGTAACTAAAGATGGTCCTACAAGCTCAAAACGCGTCGTGGTGCGACGCGTTTTTAGCTTGTAGATGGTCTATTTTTGCTTCTTTTGAATTGGAATCCTGATTTATTTTTTGCGATTTTTGAATTGGAATCCTGAAAAGTTACATTATTATTTCATTTTAAATGCATTTAGTTATTCTTAGGTTAACTTTTTTTAACTTAAATACAAATACATTGGACATAAAAAAGACAATAGAATATTAATATACAATAGAATATTAATATACTAATTAAGCTACTAATATAGACTGAAGTAATTAAAGCGGGTCATGTTTGCATGTTTGGAATTGTAACAGCTGAAATCAATAATATATCAGTATTACAATATTAACCTTCGGGCCGCATTAAGGGAAGGTGGGGGCCGCCTGTGGCCCCCGGGCCGCCAGTTGCCCATGTATGTTCTACAATCACCAACCGATCAAACCATTGAAAATGAACCATAGGGCTTTTGACTCACCGTTGAGTATGAAGCATAGAAGTATACAGCAGCACACCATGCTGCAACCAATCACTGAAGCAGAAGCAAGCCCAGTGAGGAGGGAGGGGCAGGACGTGACATCATGTGACCGGGACTTTCATACTGGTCTGAAATGATTGACAGGACTGTCTGTACCTTGGTTACCTGGGTTACAAAAAGGTTTAAAAAAAAATCCTTGTAACAAATGTGTGGGAACCCTGGATAGGTTGGTAGATAGACAGGTTGGTCTGTCTGTAGACAGACAGACAGACAGACAGACAGACAGAGAGACAGACAGACAGGTAATCAGGCAGGCTACTATGAACGTGATAGTTGATATTATGGAATATGGACGGTAGTGAAGGTGCAACAAAAACACAAAAAACTAAAGTCAGTCCAAAAAATATGAGCGAGTGTCGACCACATAATCCACATAAGGTAAAATGTCATAATCCACAGGTAGGTCCATGAGGAAGAGCAAAAACAAGTAAAGTGACAATTTAAGGACTTTTTTAAGACCTTTTTAATGCCTAAAAAAAGGGAGGAAACAAAGAAAAGAAATGAAATGAACATTGGCCAAATTATCAAATAATCCAAGAAAGATGCAAAGAAAATAGTAAATCTACAATATCACAACGCCCCGCGTTTGTGAGCTTGTAGATCGGCTATTTTCGCAATATTTATCTGTGGAATGGAATGCCTACAATTCCAAATGTTTGTCAGGGTGGGGGTCCCCAGTTGAAATATGATTATTTTGGGGGGTCCCCAGTTAAGAGTTTTTTTTCCCAATCTTGACCAAACTTGGAAAAAACACTGTTCAGGGGTCTGCCATGAGAATAGTCTGAGAACGACCATAACGTTGTCCTCATTGATCCAATCAGCAGAATATATGAATAGATTAGAAAAATAATCACATAAATATGCAAAGTAACCAGTAACTAAAGATGCCAAATAATACATTTTAGTGGAGTAACAAGTACAATAATGTGGCTCTGAGATGTAGTCGAGTAGATGTTTATGGTATAAAAAAACTAAAGTAAAAGTACCTCCAACTTTTACTCAAGTACAGTACTTGAGTAAATGTACCGAGTTACTTTCCAGCAGTGATCTGGATGCATGTAGGTTACCCATATGTGACTCTGTGAGCGCTGGAGCAGTGGGTGGAGAGTGACTGAGAGTGGGTGGAGAGTGACTGAGAGTGGGTGGAGAGTAGGAGGGTCCTGGTTCTGACTGCACTGTTCTGTTCAGTTTTTGATCTGGGAGAGTTTAGCCAGGACACGGAGCAGAGGACTGGATCAAGTCATTACCAGTGTCCTACTGACCTCAAGACCATAACTTGTCAGCAAGTAAAGTCAGATCCCAAACGGTAAAAGAGGACCTCAAATGTCCACCATCAAAGTGGACCGAAGGAGATGAACTATTTGGGGTTTTTAAAAGAGAGATGTCGTCCAACAGCTTTTCAGCTGCTGCGTCAGAGGAGGAACAGCCAGAGATCTACCAGCAAGCCATGCTGAAGCAGCCTGTGATAAAGTTACACAGAATAGGTGTGTGCATGTTTTTATGTCCCTGTACTCTTTTCTTTTATCTTCAATAGAAAGCAGATGTACAGAAATGTTGTCGGTACTCTGTGGAGTAACGGAGTAATGCGTCTTTCCAGCACTAAATCAACTGTAGATAAACACTGTGTGTGTGTGTGTGTGTGTGTGTGTGTGTGTGTGTGTGTGTGTGTGTGTGTGTGTGTGTGTGTGTGTGTGTGTGTGTGTGTGTGTGTGTGTGTGTGTGTGTGTGTGTGAGTGAGTGAGTGAGTGAGTGAGTGAGTGAGTGAGTGAGTGAGTGAGTGAGTGAGTGAGAGAGAGAGAGAGAGAGAGAGAGACAGACGGAGACACACAGAGAGAGAGAGAGAGAGAGAGAGAGAGAGAGAGAGAGAGAGAGAGAGAGAGAGAGAGAGAGAGAGACGGAGACACAGAGAGAGAGAGAGAGAGAGAGAGAGAGAGAGAGGGATTTTAGTGTGTGTTTGAGTAGAATAGATTTCGTCCGACGTTATAAGATCCTAATTTCATGCATTGTAATCACAACTGGCTGCAAGAAGAATCAGTCATCAGGCAGGACAAGAATCAGCCTAAATGTTGTAACGCCAATCTGTGCCTGGCAGTTGCTGCTGCCGTCCTAAATTTAGAACATTATCATTTGGTAATACAACACAGCTGTATGTTATTTTCAAAACGTTTTATGTTTTAATTTTTTCTCTCTCCTCATTCTCCATCACAGATGTCTTTCCTGCCCAACTCCAACATGTCTACAGCAGAAATAGACAACTCAAACATCACCAGAGAACTCATACAGGAGAGAAATCCTACCACTGTGACCAATGTGGTAAAGGGTTCAGCCAGAATAGTACTCTGAAAAAACACCAGAGAATTCATACAGGAGAGAAGCCCTACCCCTGTGACCAGTGTGGTACCAGGTTTAGCATGAAGGGTAATCTGAAACGACATCAGAGAATTCATACAGGAGAGAAGCCCTACCACTGTGACCTGTGTGGTACCAGGTTCAGCAAGAGCACTACTCTGAAACAACACCAGAGAATTCATACAGGAGAGAAGCCCTACACCTGTGACCAGTGTGGGAAACGGTTCAACCGGAAGAGTCATCTCGAACAACACCAGAGAATTCATACAGGAGAGAAGTCCTACCACTGTGACCAGTGTGGGAAACGGTTCAGCAGGAGCAGTGAGCTCAAAAATCACCAGATGATTCACACAGGACAGAAACCCTACCACTGTGACCAGTGTGGTAAAGGGTTCAGCCAGAACAGTCATCTGAAACAACACCAGAGAATTCATACAGGAGAGAAGCCCTACACCTGTGAACAGTGTGGTAAACGGTTCCGCTCGAGCAGTTATCTCAAACTTCACCAGATAATTCATACAGGGTTGAAGCCCTACCACTGTGACCAGTGTGGTAAACAGTTCAGCTGTAACAGCCATCTCGAACTTCACCAGAGAATTCATACAGGAGGGAATCCCTACCACTGTGACCAGTGTGGGAAACGGTTCAGCAGGAGCAGTGAGCTCAAAATACACCAAATAATTCATACAGGAGAGAAGCCCTACCACTGTGACCAGTGTGGGAAACGGTTCAGCATGAGCAGTAATCTGAAACAACACCAGAGAATTCATACAGGGTTGAAGCCCTACCACTGTGACCAGTGTGGTAAACAGTTCAGCTGGAACAGCCATCTCAAAGATCACAAGAGAATTCATACAGGACAGAAGCCCTACCACTGTGACCAGTGTGGGAAAGGGTTCAGTCGGAGCACTAATCTGAAACAACACCAGATCATTCATACAGGACAGAAGCCCTACCACTGTGACCAGTGTGGGAAACGGTTCAGCCAGAGCAGTCATCTCAAAACTCACGAGATAACTCATAGAGGAGAGAAGACCTGACCTACCACTGACAGTTGGAGATTTTGAGTAAAACGTTTCTCTGTAAAGTCTCTTCTCAAACAACATCACATTGTGAGATACTTTGGAAAATGTAGTGGTGCGCACACTTACCTGTATAACGCGTGCGCACGCTCGCTCGCGCACACACACACATACACACACACACACCATTTTTTACTGGAATATTTTAATTTTTCCATACTTTTACTCCACTACATCTCAGAGGCAATTATTGTACTTTTACACCACTGCAATTATTTGAAAACTTATATAATAGAGATTTTAATTCTTATTACAAAACATACATTAACCACTTCAGCCCTATATGTACTTAGGCTATTTTGAAAACAGCCGATCTACAAGTAACGTAGCGTATTACAGTTTATTTTGTTTTGCTGTAAATGGCTTCCAAAGTTAGTGGGAGGGACCCCATGTCAATCCCAATTTGAGGGTCCACTACTCAATGCAAGTTATCAATAGTTTTACGTGGCCCCCTTTCTTTAGATTTACCCAAGATCACGGGTTCAAATCCCACCGTGGGTGCAGGCTACTTTTTATTTATTTATTTCAAAGTATGTTCCAATAACTGTTATATACGCTAGTGGGAGGTTACGGTTAGGCATAGTTTTTGTGAGGTTAAGGACAGATATAGGCATAGTTTTTGTGAGGTTGAGGTTAGGTTTCAGCATAGTTTTGTGAAGTTACGGTTGGGGTTAAAGTTAGGGTTCAGCATAAAGTTGAAAAAGCAAAATGAAGAAATTGTTCATGCCACAGAAAAGCATTGAGGGCAAACGTCTCCCTTGTGCCTGAGTCATACCACTGCATTTATATCTGACCTGCTTGTATAGGCCTATGTATATATTGGACAGACACACTACACATTTACACTGATATATATTCATGCCATGATACTATGATTGTCTCAAAGCCAGTGTGGGAGAAAGTAAGGGTTAAACAGCGCAGACAATCTCCCCGGCCTTAAAGGATATGAAGGCTGAAAAGTATTGCAGAGAGAAGTAGAGAGAGCAGAGAGAGACAGCAAACATCTGGAAGACAGCTCAACATTCCTATTCCTATTTCTGTTGTCCTCTGAGACAACAGAAAAGAACAAAGGATGTGTAATGATGACGCAAGAACCCCTCAGAGAAGTTGGGGAGACAGGGAGGTGCCCCGAGTCAGGAAGGAGGGGGACAGAGTCAGGAAGGAGGGGGACATAGAGTCAGGAGCCCCTGAAACGATTATATAAGGGCCACGCAGAGGAGAGAGGAGAGAGATTTGGGACCACATACCAACCGCATATGCTGTTTGCTTATATTCTGAAGCTGTGAACTTACCTGTGACCACAATGGAAAGTCCCCAGGATCCTTTTAGTCTAAATGTCTTACTGTATCTCTGTGCTGTTTACATCTATGACTATTATAAAGTATTCAATACTTCAATCAATGTCCATATTCTGCTATAATGATGATACAGATGGCATATAGTCATTATGTTAGTGACCACATCCATACTGTAGCAGATAAACTAGAACAACATGAATAATACTGTTGGGTTTTATGCTATTTGATGCTTATTTAGACTTATATTTCACCTGTTTCACTCGTCTAGGTGAGATATAGTTTATTTATAGGTGGATGGGACTCCCTAGTGGTTGTTAGGGGTTATAACATCTTTATCTTTATTATGTATCTCTTTTATAAGCTTACAATCTTAATCTGACGGTTATGGGACAGGAGAGTATTTTGTATATTATAAATATGTTTAGAGGTCATTTGTTTATTAATATTGTGATCATGTTTCGGCTGGGTTTATTAGAAACCTTTTTATGTTTAATATAAAGATCTTTATAAGTAGGTCAGTCATCTCTTTGATCATGTGTGACTTTCATAAACCAGTCGTTACGCATGTTGTTGGTGAAACCAGAGACTTCAAATCATGTGTCTATGTACTTTTATGCGTTGCCCTTGTGTGTGTTGGATGTGCACGGAGCTAGGTGTGTGTGCTATATCTATTCTAGTATCTAGTGTATCTATATCTAGTGTGTGTGTGTGTGTGTGTGAGAGTGAGAGTGAGAGTGAGAGTGAGTGTGTGTGTGTGTGTGTGTGTGTGTGTGTGTGTGTGTGTGTGTGTGTGTGTGTGTGTGTGTGTATACTAGTGT